>NW_003852437.1:4427294-4429960 GCF_000181295.1 Otolemur garnettii | reverse complement strand
AGACAGAGTTTCACTTGGTCACCCTCGGTAGAGTGCTGTGTCATCACAGCTCACAGCAACCTCAAACTCTTGGGCTTAAGTGATTCTCTTGCCTTGGCCTCCTAAGTAACTGAGACTCCAGGCACCCCCCATAATGTGTGGCTATTTTTTGTTGTAATTGTCATTGTTGTTTTTTGGCAAGCCCAGAATGTGTTCCAACCTGCCAGCCCTGGTGCAGGTGGCCGGCGCCTTAGCTGCTGAGTTATTGGCACCGAGCTGTAATTTTTCTTAAAGTCATTACTTTGGGAATGATAAATTGTAATGCCATAGCTTAGATTTGTCATTTTTGTCCATTGGTGATTTAAAAGATACTTTAGACCATTCAGGAAATTGGACGAAATCATTGAAACAACAATATTTTTGAGGATTTAAAAAAGATAAGATATGTATCTAGAGACTAAAAGATGATTTATTTCTGGTTCTTAATAATAGAAAACAGCTTATCATGGAAAGGCCAAACCCATAAGACATATGTACATATGCATGTACTGTCTTTATTTTTATTTTTTTATTTTTGGCTGGGGCTGGGTTTGAACCCACCACCTCTGGCTTATGGGGCTGGCACCCTACCCTTTTGAGCCACGGGCACCAAAAGGGCATGTACTGTCTTTAGTTAACTCATCAAAGATTAATAAACAAATTATAAATGTTTAAGCATAAGGCAAATTACCTTTAAGAGCTGTCAATATTTCAAGGTGTCATAATTTATAAAGGAACAAAATTCATAATTCATGACAGAATTCATTCAGAACATTATTTTAAGTGCATTTACATGACTTTATCCTGGGTCCAGTCTGCTTTCCAGATCACAGGTAACTATGATACGAGAATGGTATCCCCAGGTCTATATATGTTGTCACCCTTGCTTAGGAATTGGTTTATAAGAACTAACATACTATCTTTTGATTCCCACCTATATTTATATATTTTTACCTATGTTTGTGTATTACAGTTCTTTGTCTATGCATCAGTGATTTAATAATTTAATGACATTTTTCAAAGACAAGTTATTCTTTGATACTGGCAGTGCTAATGACATCATCATCTATCACTTCATCCATCTATCTATCCATTCAGCCACCCGCAGTATCCACTCAATGCATTAATGTTAAAATTAATGCCTATTTACAAGTATACAGGGGCATGCAGAGCCGTACAGTGGACATAAGAGACCCAGAGGGCTGAGGGTGGCAGGGGGTTAAGGGAAGAAAAATGACCTGTTGAATACAAAGTACAGTATTTGGGTGACAGATAACACTAAGTAGCCCAGACTTCACCACCACACAATACATTCATGTAACCAAAAACCGCTTGTACCTCTAAACCTCCTGAAATAAAAAATAAATAAGTAAATAAGGAAAGTTAATGATTCCAAACAAAGAGTAGTAAGGCATAGATAGCCTCAGTGATATATTTTAATAATTGCTATTATTAAAAGCTCAGTGCTTATGAGTTGTTGGGTATATCCAGAAGGTAGTGGCTTTGAGATCTCTGTTCCAGAATGATACTACATAGTGTAGTGTAAATGCACTCCCTCTGTTCAAACATCTGGCAATTATGGATAGAGTATAAAAAACAGAAAACCAAACATGCCACCATTGGGCTGTAAAACATGACAAACCTTCCGTAGAGCAGAAACAAAGCAGGGAAGCAAAGCATCCGGTGAGTGAGGCTGACGCTGCTGGGAAAATGTGGCAGCCGCAGAGATGATCAGGCCGTGGCAGCCCCATAGCAAAGCCGCTGCTCAGAACCCTTCTCCTACCCCTTGAAATGAGAGATGGCGGATTGGCGTCTTTCCTTTCTCACATGTAAACACCCCTAGAACTCAGATTATGAAACGTAGTGTATTTTGGACCCTAATCCAATGGCTCTTTCCCTTGGATGTTTTAACCAGTGACTCAGAGCATTGATACGTTTTCAGCAATATCAATATTAAATACTTTGTTCAGTGCTTTAACAATATATACACATAGGCGGATGCATTAAATAGTAATCCGGAAATAGAAGAAATCACAAGACTCTGATGGTAAAGTGTTTGGCTTGTGGCCCACGCAAAATAAAACGCTCAGTGAATGGAGGCTGCTCTCTGCTCCCATAATCCTTGGGCATCTGTCTTGATAGTTTTGATCATTTTTGTTTTGTTTAAAACTGTCTAGGCTACAGGAGTTATTTTAATTAAACTATATTAATACCTGATTTTCACCATCTCCTACAACCCCACAGAACTAGCCTCCAGTTATTATCTAAGATTAACCCGTCAAGTTGTATAGGGGGTCACCTTCGAGTCTTTGCAAATATCGATTTGGTAAACTGTGCAGTCATATTATTTTTCTCATGTAAGTACATGTTTAATCCCCTCAGATGTTAAAATAAGTTACTACTTTTTAATATATACTGGTTAACTGTTTTTAGAATAAATGGAAAAAGTGGAATATTCACACTTAATGACTGAAATCAAATTTTTAGTATCATTTTTAAAGTTTTGTCAAAAATGAGGTCACTTAACATGCAGCTTCCCTTTAAAGAATAAATGTGAGAGGGCAGCGCCTGTGGCTCAAAGGAGTAGGACGCCGACCCCATATGCCAGAGGTGGTGGGTTCAAACCCAGCCCCGGCCAAAGACTGCAA
>NW_003852437.1:4370547-4427274 GCF_000181295.1 Otolemur garnettii | reverse complement strand
GAATTCAAAAAAGAATTTGCTTTCTGTGTGAGGCCAAACCCTGCAAAAAAAAAAAAAAAAAAAAAAAAAGAATAAATATGAGATTATCATTCAAGCTACCAGTTATCTGTAAGGCACCTACAATGCATATGGCGTTAATTTGTAATGTGAGGGATTTACTTCAGTCTCATAGTCTTAAGATTGGATGAAATTCCAGACACAGTTTTCACTGTTCAGTTTGCTTTTTTTTTTTAATCACAATGTAAATAAAAAGTGAAGTAGGGACGGTTGTCAGAACTCTAATGTCCTTTCTCCAATCAAATGCGTATTTGATTTTAGAAAAGCAAATCCCCAAGAATAATTGACCGTGCATGATTCAGGGCTAATTTCTTGTGTGTGCGTCCTTTCCCTCAGGGCTACTCTGTCCTTTGTGTAACCCAATTTAATTCTTGTACTCAAGCCTCATTATATAAGAGTCAGGACATTCTGGCCTTAAACTGAATTGCCAAGATACATTAGCAAACTTATTTATTGAAATAACAAAAATCTAACATTGTCTTTAAAACAACACCACCTCACCATTCAATTTAGTGTGTGTCTGTGGAGTGGGGTAAGGTTTATCCAATACAAATCTGAGACTCTAAATATGATTTTGTAATTTTTGAGGCTTTTCTATGTTATGAGGTTACCTAAGGTGGGAAATTGAACTTTTTCTAAAATTAAAAAAAAAATTAATTTCTGGCCGGGTGCAGGTTCACACCTGTAATCCTAGTACTCTGGGAGGCCAAGGATTGCTTGAGTTCAGGAGTTTGAGACCAGCCAGAGCAAGAGCAAGATATCATCTCTAAAAAAATTGCTAGATAGTATGGTGGGCACCTGTAGTCCCAGCTACTCAGGGGCTGAGGCAAGAGGATTGCTTGAGCCCAAGAGTTTGAGGTTGCTGTGAGCTATGATGCCCTAGCACTCTACCCAGGGCAACAGAGTGAGACTCTGTCTCCAAAAAGAAAAATTAATTGAGTAATTAGTTAATTAATTTCTTTTTTTTTTTTTTGGAGACAGAGCCTCAAGCTTTCGCCCTGGGTAGAGTGCTGTGGCATCACAGCTCATAGCAACCTCCAACTCCTGGGCTCAAGCGAGTCTCCTGCCTCCACCTCCCAAATAGCTGGGACTACAGGTGCCCGCCACAACACCTGGCCATTTTTTGGTTGCAGCCATCCTTGTTGTTTGGTGGGCCCGGGCTGGATTTGAACCCACCAGCTCAGGTGTATGTGGCTGGCGCCTTAGCTGTTTGAGCCACAGGCGCTGAGCCTAGTTAATTAATTTCTAAGTTCCTCTCCAACTTTGCCACCTGTGTTGACTTCCTTCTTATCAGCTCCCAACGGTGTATTAGTAAAGAGGCTACTAGTGGGCAGGTCTGGAGCAGCAGTTCTCTAAGTGAGCCTGCGCCTGCCTGCAGCAGACCATGCAGTTGTCTGCACTATGCCTTGCCTCCTAAGCCTGAGAAGTAACATGGAAACCTCACCCCAAAGGCCATAGAATATCCAAGTTTAGAGGGAGAGGCAAGGCAGCCTTATAGCTCTCACTCCCTGGTGGAGAAACTAAGAGTGGACAACAAACATAGGCGAGAAATAAAGGCCCATAAAACCAACTGGTAACAGTCCACCCCTTCGCTGCCTCTGGACATATTTAGCCCAGAGACAGTTTCTTTTATCTCGTGGCTCATTTGTTCACTCAGGAAGCTTCCATGCTGCCCTGATGTTCGCTACATAGTTTGCTGGATACTCAGCGTGCATCAGTTTGTAAGACGTTTTGCTGTCATGAGCAGCAGAGACAGGCTTGGAGACGGGTCACTACCATAGATGATGAAAATGCTGTACGGTGGGGATGGACACACAGCTGGGGTGGCACAGATGAATCACGGTTATTTGTGCTTGGGAAGATCTGGAAAGGCTCCACAGAGCAAGAAGTTTTTGAGCTAGTACTTGATCTAGTAAGTCTAACATCTGGGCTTTCTCATGAACAATTCTGTTATGGAATAAGTAAGAAATCACTACAGAGTGTTATCAATCACTCACACCCAGGGGAGAAAATCCTCCGAATGAGCCAGTGCATGTCTTGGCGTATACAATAACTATACTTAGAAGAAGACTGAAAGAGAAAGAAAATAGAAGGTTAGCTCCTTATATTTAATACAGCCAGATAAGAGTGTCCCTCAGCAGAAATATTTGGGACTAGAAGTGTTCAGATTTCAGATTTTTTTTTGTTATTTTGGAATATTTGCATTATACTTAACAGCTGAACAGTTCTAATCAGAAAATCTGAAAAGCAAAATGCTCCAAAGAGTGTTTCCTTGGAGCGTAATCTTGGCGCTCAAAAAGTTTTAGATTTTGGTGTATTTCAGATTTCGGTTTAATCATACTCAGCCTGCATGGTACGTATTTGCTGAATGAAGGGATACATTTGTGTGTGCATGTATTTTAAAGAGTGTACACAGGAATACTGTTTGATTAATACTGGAGTATTCCGGTCTCAGTTTTAAGCACTCATACTTAGTATGGATGTTAGTGGGGTGGAACCCAGAGGAATTTATATATTAAGTGTTCATTTAGGGACGTTAACCAAGACTTTTAAACCCTATGAAGGATATGTATATATATTTTTCTTTCTCCTGCATACCAATGGAAAGTAGGCCTGTTTTCTTTCCCTTTTTCCATGCAGTTTTATTAGTGCTATCAAATTTAATGACTGTTCTGCCCTTTTTTGCTGTCATACTCTAATGACTTCAGATCCATATATGCTGGTTTAGCTTTGAAAGCAAGTTGGGGGGGGGGGAGTAAATTACATTCTTGGAGATACTCCTTATGTTTGTGTCAGTTATTTTTTTTTCTGTTTGCATCCTGCAGTAAACAGTTAAGTGCCTTTTTTGAAGCCCAAAGTTCAAAAAAGGTATTGTGCCTGTGATACCCACAATACCTCTGTTTACTAGAGCTCAGGGCCCAGTTCTTGGGTGACTCAGGCACCCACCCAGGGCTCTGCTCTTAGAAGGGTCCTGCACTCGTTTGATCGCTCTGCTGCCACTATCTTGAAATTCTTAGCAGCGTTGGGGGAAGGGGCCTTGCAATTTCACTCCACACTGGGCTCTACAGATCACACAGCCAGACATTCTTGCCTCAAGAACAGTAATGTATACGTTTGACCCAGGTGAGATGTAATGCTTACGTAGTACAATAATGAAAGCTTGTTAAAACTGACTTGAAGCATCCTCTGTGTTCTTACGTGAGTAAGCCACCCGAGACACTCTGAGCTGTATTACAGTCGCACGCCCACCAGTGTAAATTGTCACGGCTCTGTGAGTGTTGGCTGAGCTTGGCCCAGTGGTCGTCCTCAGCCCTTCCCGTTCCTGCCGACTCCCTCACTGTTCTGCGCTCCTGTCCCTTGATTCCTGGGACACCACGCTCCTGATTTTTCTTCTCATGTCACCAGTAGCTCCTTTGCATTTTCTGCCTCTGTCTTCTCCTTCTCTCCCTGATCTCCTGAAATTGGGGTGCACCAGGCACCCCAGGCCAGCTTCTCTTCCCTCACTCCTTCCTGGGTTTCGATGCCATCTCTATGCCAACCATTCCCAACTGTATAGATTTTTAGATATCATCTCTACTTGAGAGTATAAGAAACATCTCACACGCAATATGACCAAACTGATTTACTGAACTGACTCCTCCTCTACCTCAGTCTTCTGCATTTTGATTGGTAGAAATCCTATTTCCGTTGCTTAGGTGAAAAATAATGATCGCCTTCAGTCCCATCTCTTTCATGTTCAGTCCATTAAGAAATCCTATCGGATTGTGTTTAAAATATGGAATCTGGATCCACCAGATTCCGCTACCTCTGGCATATTCCACACAATGGCCAGAGTGGTTCAAAGAAATCAGACTCTGCAGTGGCTTCCTAGCTTATCCAGAGGAAAACAACAGTCTTCAGAATGGTCTCCAGGCCCTGCCTGATGTGCTGTACCTCCCACTCACACCTTCAGCATTTCGTCTCTGGCTGTTTTCTATCTTACCCACTAGTTTCAGCAGCCCTGGCCCCTTGCTGTGGTTTCAATCACAGCACCAGGCTGTCCTCTGTGCCGAACTGTTCCCTCCCCAGTCTACTCGAATCGCAGCCTCCATCCCGCCACTCCTGTGCTCTCACCTGCTCTGCTTCCTTCCTTTTTCATAGCATGTGCCGTTACTACTTTTCTACTGTCACCTGGTCTATGCCTGGAAGTCTGGCTGCTCAGCAAATATTATCTGAACGTTGACTGAATGAAATACCAAAGGGATCATGCCCTCTGGTATGAATGTTCCTTTCGTTTCTTTATCTCTCAATAATCCCTTCTTACTTGTTCATGTTCTAAAAGAATATTACATTTTGAAAATATTTCTACTATAGATAGCCAAATCTTTAGTAAAGAAAATAGCTGGCTCGGTGCCTGTGGCTCAAGCGGCTAAGGCGCCAGCCACATACACCTAAGGTGGCGGGTTCGAGTCCAGCCTGGGCCGGCCAAAACAACAATGGCTGCAACCAAAAAATAGCTGAATGTTGTGGCGGGCACCTGTGGTCCCAGCTACTTGGGAGGCGGCAGGAGACTCGCTTGAGCCCGGGAGTTGGAGGTTGCTGTGAGCTGTGATGCCATGGCACTCTACCCATGGCGACAGCTTGAGGCTCTGTCTCAAAAAAAAAAAAAGGAAAAGAAAAGAAAAAGCTGATGTAGAAATATAAGCAACAGTCTTCTCTCAAGAGCTAGAATTAGTTTCCATTACATGATGTATTTGAAATGTTAAGAAAACTGATCAGTGTACTTAATACTTTAATATTACAGTCAGTTCAGAAGTTACCATTTCCAGCCCACGTTGTTCAAATCAAGAGTGGGGAGGATTTTACATGAGGGGAAATGAATTGGCACATCTTGGTTACTGAGTTAGCTTTTAAAAGATAGCTTCTGATGTCACTGTACGTGCTGGGTATTGCCCCGTGCTGCTGGTGTTCGTGCTTCTCCCTGGTGTGCAAATTGGATACTTTTGAAAGCTAGATGAGTGCAGATTCCTCACACACATAAAGTATTTAAACATGTGGAATCTCTCACTCAGTCACTATGGTGTATGCATTCATTTTATAAATAAATGCAGACTCAGAGAGATCGGTGAAGTAAAATGTAATGGGAAAGTTTTATGTCTGTTACAGATATGAGCACAAGCTTCTAGAACCCATTCATAATTCTTTACAATGCTATTCTTTAAAAGTAGGAATTTCTTCAATGCCAAACGAGCTCCATTCTGTTAGGCACTTCTATCTTAAAAGTATAATTTTTAATTATGAAAAATGATAACATATGACGGATTTATGACAATGAAGACCAAAACAGTTGGCCGTAGTCTTGTTACCATAACAACCCTTTTCGTTTTGCGTCATTTCCTTTGTGCATACTCACCTTTTGCCCGGGTTACTCGGCTGCACGGTCTCCTTTTCCCGTAGAGATGTGTCATACCTGTCTCTTCCTGTTGCTGTGTAGTCATCATCACAGTAACTTTTCAAGGGTTACCTAATGGTCCCTAGTGTGGCCCTTCCATTGTGAGCCTAAATATATTCCAGGTGTTGGAGATTTAAGTTGCTTTCAATTTTTAAAAAAATCCTAAGTCATGCTATAATGAACACTTTGGTGTTTGTAGCTTTTTTTGGATCATTTTCTCAGGATCTATTCCCAAAGGCGAAATTCTTGTTTCACACAATATGACCATAGTAATGACTGTTGATGGATTGCCAACCTACTTTCCCCAAGTGATTGAACCAATTTTCCGCCTCCAGCAATGTATGAAACTGCAGCTCTGCGGCACCCTGGCCTGAGATTTCTCATTTCTGTCCTTCTTTGCTGTCAGCCTTATTTTGTTAGCACTGAAATACTGATACTCTGGAAAGTCTGAGAGGATATCTGACACCCAACTGAAAATCCTCTCTCAAAGAGGAGGAAGAGGAGGACTGGTTGGATGTATTTGACTTAGTCATGCCTAGAGAAGGGCTGGGGGAAAGTTGCCTGTGGTTTCTTGAACACATGAGTTGAAGGAATTTGGTATAGCTCAGATACCTAAATGTGTGTGACGTGCTCTCGATGAACACTGTCCTCTCCCCGGATTTTTGCTTCACTGTTTTATTTGGGAACAAATTATTTGACAAAAAAACTTCTACATTTATTTTTATTTTTTATTTTCTAAGAATCTAAAGTGACATAAGAGTTTTACCATACAGTTTTCTGCTTACCAAATATTTGATTATCTTAGAGAGTCACATAGCTTCATTTTTTTCCTACAATTAAATGATTTGTCCCTTAGAAGAATTGAATTTACTCAGTTGTTTCTGCAGATGGGGCGAGGGGGTTGTACTGGTATTGGTCATCCACAGGTAGAGATAAAATTGCCAGAACTTTCCTCCACAAGTAACAGTGAATAGCGGCTTTGGAAAGAAATTTGATCTTAAAGGATAGTGGGGAAAGATGGTGAGATTAGCATCCTCTTACTAGCAGGTAACTTGTTATTCTGTAGCACCAAATACTTTCAAAGTCTGTTCCCTCCACTGTCTCCCCTGTGAGGTTGGTGAAATGAGAGACATTGATAACATGCAGGGGAGTCAAGCACAAACCCAAGGAAGGGCTCATGGCCAGTGATGCCTTATCAGTGTGTTGAGGACGGTGCTGAAGTTTGGCTGCAAATCTTTATCTGGTTTTATGCCCCCACAAGACAGTGTTTTGTACACCAAGCTCCACTTGATATATAAATTTGGATGATGGCTTTAGGATGAAGAAAGGAAAGGAAAAAGTTGCTTTTTTCTCCCCAACTTAGGTATGGTACCATGGCATCATAGTTTACTACAGCCTCAAACTCTTGGGCTTAAGGGATCCCTTTGCCTCAGCCTCCTGGGTAGCTAGGACTACAGGTGTGTACCACCCTGCCTGGCTAGTTTTTCTATTTTTAATAGAGATAGGGTCTCAGAAAGAGTTGCTCTTTAAAGAAGGCAGGTGGCACCCAGGATCTGGTTGGTACACACATACACGTTTACCCGTCTTCTCCCCCTATCTAAGTCCAGTATGGCCAGTTGCTAGTTTAGGACAGGAGAGGATACCAGGTATTCCTGTCCTCCATCCCGCTTCACTCAGACCCTGTTTTCTTACTAGGAAACATGCAGAATCCTGTCTATGTGAGCACTGCCAGGAATAACTGCTATTACTGCTGTCTGCTTGGCAGCAGCTCAGCCCTTCCAGTGAGCCCATGCTCTGCTCACGGTGAGGACGAGGAGCAGCTGGTGGACTTGCCAGTGCACCTGACCTGAGCCGCACTGGGCACGTCTTCATCCTTCCTTATCCCTTAATCCCCTGGCCATCCCATTAAGTTATGGCAGGTGAGGAGAAATGTTCCCAGACCATTTAGGAGCATAATTGAGAATCTCTCTGAAGGCATTAAAGTTGAATAAGCAGTAATGTATTCTGCTGTCTGGCACTCAGAGGAGCACCAGTGGCTGCCAAAGAGCACCCTGGGTGTGAGAGTGAAGGGGTGGGATGGGAGGAAGGGCAGACCCTAATAAAGGGGATACTGGGCTCTTAGAAACTTGGTTGAGAATGAAACCGCTGTGATTTAGGTAGATAAATTCTGACATTGACAATAAATTTTTCTTAATCTGATTTCTAGGGATTCTTTTAGTTTAAATGAGCATGCCCACGATACATAACAGGGAAACCATAAAACACTAGATTCACATGCTTTTGAGAAAGTCGACCCCCCCCCCATGCTTTTGTATGTAATGGGGCTTCTTCTTAAGTGCTCCATTTGTGCTTTTGTCAAAGATTTGTGGCATTTCACACTTTCTGGCTGACATAATTAATTCCCTCCTCCCCCCCAGACCCTACACATTTCTTGAAAGACTGGGTCCATCGCTTATTTATTTATTTTGAGACAGAGTCTCACTCTGTTGCCCTGAGTAGAGTGCCATGGGATCCAAGCTCACAGCAACCTCTAACTCCTGGATTTGTGCAATTCTCTTGCCTCAGCCTCCCGAGTAGCTGGGACTATAGTCGTTGGCTACAACACCTGGCTTCTGGGTCCATAGCTTATTAACTATTATCTCCACTCAGCCCCAGCATATTTCTTTATATACTGTATGAGTAAAATTTTTGTTTAAGTCAAGATCTTTGTTGGAAAATCTACAATTTAATGTCGCCTGTTGAATGTTTCCTTACAGACATGTGTTTTCCATTTATTCTTCTTAACTCTTGAGGTGTCCGGGATTGCATCCACCTCTACTGAGCAGCCTAGAACATACCACCTTTAAAACACGATCTGCATCTTCTGTGTTGAGATTATTTACATTTTCCTCCTTGTTATACCTGTTGCTGGCCTACCCCTGGGCCAGAACTTCATTGGACATGTGCATGTCTGGCAGGAGGTTGAGGGTCTTGCCACTTACCTAGTACAGGTTTCTTACTTAAAATGCTTGCAACTAGAAATGTTTCAAAAATTCACACTTTTCGGGATGTCGGAATATTTGCATATACATAATGAGTTATCTTGCGGATGGGACCCGTGCTTTAAACACGAAATTCATTTATATTTCAGATATACCTTAAACACATAGCCTGAAGGTTTATATGATACTTTATATAATTTTGTGATGAAATGAGGTTGAGCCTTCAGAAAGCAAAGGTGTCAGATGTGGAATATTTCACTTGCGACATCATGTCAATGCTCACAAAGTTTCAGATTTGAGATTTTCTGATTCTCAGCCTGTGGAATGGAAAGTGCATAAAGGATGTGGCAGGTTGTCATATAGGAGCACTTAGCTCAGTACCGAAGCCTTGAGTCAGCAGAGTAGCCAGAAGCCTGCAAGGTGGAGAAGTCTGTGGTTATTAGGTGCTTCTCTCAACCAGAAAGATTTCCCCTCACCCCCATGGCCCAACGTTCGTGATATAAAATGTTTTCACAGAGGCAGTCACCTCACCCTTCCCGCACTTGGCCCTGACAGCTGGGTGTGCATCAGCTGCAGGGCCTTGGCACTTGCCATCCTCCACAGGGCCTTGGCACTTCCCATCCTCCGCAGGGCCTTGGCACTTCCCATCCTCCGCAGGGCCTTGGCACTTCCCATCCTCCGCAGGGCCTTGGCACTTCCCATCCTCTCTTCCCCAGAGATTCTCACGGTTTGCTCCTGCACTTCCCTCGGGTCTTTTTCACACATCACTGTTTTTGAAATGCCTTTCTTGACCACTTGTGTGCAACAGTGTCAGCCCCAGCTTCACCACACCTGTCTCTCTCCCCGTTATGCCGTACGGTAAATTGTCATAATAGTGTATCGTGCCTCCCTGTGCCCACGCCCCTCTGCAGAGGGACGGTTTTCCTCCTGTCATCAAGAGGAAGGTGTACGTCTCCATGCTCTTGACTCTGGCTGATCTCATGACTTGCTTCAAAGAACAGAACGTGACAGAAGAGATGTGCAAATTCTAGAGTTGTGCTGAGATGGTCACCCACATGTACCGTTTATATTTAACTTTAAATTACTTACAATTAGGTAAAAGTTAACATTCAGTTCCTTAGTTTGACGGCCACAGCTCAAAAACGTAACTAGTGGTTACCATATTGGACGGCAATTAGAAACCCACAGAGGGAAACCCAGGCACCCCAGCCAGGAGGCAGTGAGGATTTCCAGGCATTGAAGGTCGCTGTGGACCGTAGCCCCATTCAAGCTACAAATGACTTTAGCCTCAAAGGGAATCCTGGGTGGTACCAGTGGCAGGGCTAGTCAAATTGCCAACCCAGAATCATGAAAAATAAATTGTCAATTTTTTAAGCCAATAAGTTTTAATGGGCTTTGATACACAGTAATGATAATGAATACACCATTCAATTCTAATGAGTAGTAGTAGTTTTAAAACACGTCCTACAGAGCTACCTCATGGGTGAGGATGTGAGAAAATGTGAAAAGATGGAGTGAACCCATTACCGTCTCCTCCAGAGAGACCAGTTCCTTTCTTATCTAGGGGGAGAGGAAAGTATATTTGCTACTAATAAAATAAAAACCAACAGATGACTGATGTACTTTTAACACAGAGTAGCTGATACATAGTGGAAGAAAACTAACCTTACATCAAAAAATTATTAACAGGAATTTGCAAAGTAGAAAGTTAAAACAACTCAGAACTAACTGAAATCCATTAATTATTTCAATTTAGGGCTTAGCACCTGTAGCTCAGCGGCTAGGGTGCCAGCCACATACCCCAGAGCTGGAGGGTTTGAATCCAGCCTGGTCCTGCCAAACAATGAGAATTAGAACCAAAAAATAGCCGGGCGTTGTGGAGGTGCCTATAGTCCCAGCTACTTGAGAGGCTGAGGCAAAAGAATCACTTAAGCCCAAGAGTTTGAGGTTGCTGTGAGCTGTGATGCCACAGCACTGTACGCAGGGTGACATAGTGAGATTTTGTCTCAAAAAAAAAAAAAAAAAACTTCAATTTAGGATGAACAGATTTGGGAGGGCCTCTATTCTGTTTTGCTCTGCAAAATGAAACCTTTTCAACATTCCACCGACAATGCATGAGGATTCCTGTTTTTTCACATCTTCACCAATATTTGTTATTGTCTGGAAACAGTTGTTTTGAATGAAAATACAAAGTCATTAAAATAGAAAAATTCCAATTAGATTGTGATACTCACTTAAGAGGTATATACACACACACACTCTATATACATGTATACACACACACATATCATGTGATATTAGAACTTAAAGCTGAGCGCCACTTTGTAGCTCTGTATACAAAACAACTCATCGCAGTTCTAATTGCCTTATCATTAATGTTCCCCAGGTGGTTGGGAAATACAGGTTTTCTTTTATGTCTAAGTGGGAGGTGAAAAGAGTGGTGAAATGATTATATGTGTAATGTTGTTGAAAGTTAAATCCATTTGTGACTGCAATTAAATATAATTGAAATAGGACAAATTGAATACCAAAATTAAATACGCAAAAAAGGCATGAACAGACCCTGCCATATGTGCACTGCTGTCTAGGGTGTTTGGACGGTGGCCTGAGCCCTCTATGTGCACCGACCTGGCTTATTCTCACTTGCTGGCACTTGCCTCCTTTGCTGGCCTATCAGAGGAGCTCAGGAGATATTCCCCAGCCAGCCCCTGTGCAGAGAGGACTTTTCTTTTTATTTTTTTCTTTTATGAAGTGCTGGAGTTTTATGTGGTCAGAAGGGAAAATAGATTCTCTAGACATGTGGGGCTTTTTAATAATACACTTGTTTTTTATGAATCTAGGAGACCTGGCAATAATATTATAAAAAACAAAACTACAAATCTGACAGATGCCCACTCCCCACCCATCGTGTCCAGCTGTCGCCCTTTCCTGGGCTGAGCCCTGGACGCATTGGATCCCGTACAGTGGTCTTTCTGTAGACCTCACCCACAGCTTGGGCCTTAGGTGAGGACATTCTCTGGGTGCTGAAGGGCTTGTAGTTTTCTGGGGACACAAGTGACACCCCCTTATTCTTCTGCTACTGTTCAGTGTCCTCTCTTGGGAGTACCTTTCTTTCCCCAGACTCAGGTTAGGCACCAACTCTGCCAGGAAGCATTTCAGAGCCCTCACGAACTCTCGGACTCTAATTTTCTGCTGGTGTTTTCTGGTTTGCCTTGTGTGCTGTCTCTAAATACTGTCTGTGAATCCAGCCTCCTGTTTGGTGTTCCAGCCCCTTCACTTTCTCTCCCTTAGCTCACATTAAATAGGTGATGTTCCCGTGACTGCCCTTTTCAAAAGAAGAGATCTAGCCGGGTTCTTGCATAGCAGTTGAAGAATCTTTTACTACTCCCGCATTTACTGGCTAGATTTGGGTTAGGGAGATAAATACTCCCGGCTGCTAAAAGTTTTAAAAAATAATTTTGCTGTATTACTCGCTGATTTTCACTGCTATATTTTTTAAGCAATGTGATTATTCGTGTCATCATTTTATATTTCCAGGTGGTTTGGGAAATAAATTCATTCCTCTAGAGCTTGGTGCTGGAATAACAATGATTTAAGTTAAAAGAAAAATTGGCTCGAGATCTACAAGTGTGTGTATATATTTCTGGATTAAAAAAATGTGTGTTTTCCTATTTCTCTTGTGTCTCTTTTATTTCCATGTGTCAGAAGCTTTAAAAGTTGGAAGATAATCTTTTTTACTTTATAGGATGTTATACCCTGGAACAACTTCTTATACCCTGGAAATTTCCTTTTAAAAACTTTTTATTTTTGATTTTCATGGGTGCCTACTATTTATGAGGTACATGTGTTGTTTTGATACAAGTATACACTGTGTCATAATCAAATCAGGGCATTTGGGGTGTGGGGGTGTGCATTCCCCCAAGCATTTATCATTTGTGCATTTCTTTCTTTTTTAATTTTTTTTTTTTTTTTTGCAATTTTTGGCCGGGACTGGGTTTGAACCCGCCACCTCCAGCATATGGGGCTGGTACCCTACTCCTTTGCGCCACAGGTGCCACCCCATTTGTGCATCTCTTAAACAAGAGATGATGGAGGTTTTGTCCCGTCCCCACTAACATGTCATTAATCCTCCATCAGTGTTAAGTTTTGTGGGGATTTTGTTGACTTGGGCTAGCTTCACAGTTTTTGGTTTTATCAATACTAGGAAGGTTGCATAAACATAGCTGTAGGTTTCAGAGAAAATTTTATTTCATCAATATCCTGCATTCCATTGCTATATCAGAACCACAGCTTGGTGGTTTTATTGGTTTCCTTTTATTCTTTTAATTCAATTTTTTAAAATTGAAGTCATAGTTGTACATAGTTTAGAAAGTCAAATAGTATTTATAGTATTAGGCAAAAAAGGCATTTTGTCACTCCATCTGTCATTACTCCTTGCCTCCTCTTTTAATTGCTTTCCACCACCTCACTACTGGTTCTTTCCTTCTTTCTCTCATCTTCCCTCCTTCCCTTTCTCCCTTCCTCCCTCCTTCCTCCCTTCCTTCCTTCCTTCCTCCCTCCCTCCCTCCCTTCCTTCTTCTGATATTTAGCTCCCTATACTTACATAGGATGATTATTCTGGTACGTCTAGGTATTTTTATTTTTACTTTTTATAAATTGCAAAAGGTGAGGATTTAGCCTGTATTATTCTGTCATCCCAAGATAGTTTTGTAAAATATTACTAGAAGATTGTTTATGTTCAGAAAGAAAGATTGTTATTGGTTCTGAAATACTACTACAGTGCCATAAACTAACAAACTGGGTTTTCAGGTATGTTGCCAGGGAAAAGCAAAATAAAACACGGAAAGCAACGTATCCGAGCCAGTAGTGTTTATATGTAGACTTTTAAAAAGATAACAATATGAACACGCTTGATTTAGCAACGGCATTAAAATGGCCCAGGAGAAAAATCTTCATTTGCTCTTACGGTGCAGTGGGCACCGAGTGAGGCTGGTGGTTGCTGAGTGAGGCGTGGGGGGGAATCTTGGGCCTCACTTAAAAGGAGAAAAGTGCTAAAGAGAAACCGTTCTGAGAATCACAGATTTGTATGAAAAACTTCACAAAGGAAAAACAGAAATTGCCTCAGCATGAGAGATGGAACATATTTTAAGATAATTGGAAACTATTTTATGTGCGTTCTCTTTGGTTTAGCTTTCATTTCATAGAGGTACTTTAATTTGTTTCTGTCTGTTAATTTTTTTTCTCGATGTATTCTAAAGGATGTAAAACCCTTCTGAGGATCTCATTACTACTTGTGAAATTACCTTCCTCTGTGCTTTTGGATCTCATTTTTTTGTCCGTCAGTGTTATCAGAAAAAAAAGATCATAGAACAGGCTATTATATGTTACTCACTCTAGTGAAAACCTAAAAGGACATTTTGCCTAAGTTCAAATGCTACACTGTAGCACTTTCCCTTAGGTGAATGTTTTAAGTCTTTTTTCATATTTAAGTTCTATGGGAGTCATCTTTTTGCTTTTATTCGTGGTTTTCATTATTGCTACCTGTAAAATTGATACCGCATTTTCACTTCTAACATAGCTAATTGTTCACGGTTCCTGTGACAGGGTGACCAGAATGGTCGAATTAGGGATGTTCCATTATTTGGTGAACATGTAACTTGACAACTTTGACTTTTGCTTCTCTTTGCAAAGGCACTGAGACGGGAGTTAAAGGAGAAAGAATATTCTGTCCTGAATGCTGTCGACCAGGCTCGAGTTTTCCTGGCTGATCAGCCGATTGAGGCCCCTGAAGAACCGAGAAGAAACCTGCAATCAAAAACAGGTGAGACTGGGCGGTGCCTGTGGCTCAAAGGAGTAGGGTGCCTGCCCTATACACCGGAGGTGGTGGGTTCAAACCCGGCCCCGGCCAAAAACTGCAAAGAAAAAACTTCATTACATCACACAAACCACATGTCAGTGGGTTGAAAACCCAGAATCAAGTAGGAAATTTCCATTTAGCAGATGAGGTCCTCATATTTACGACTTTTCTTCTAAGTGTTACTTTAATCGAATATGTCAATTATCTAACATATATATAGATTCTTGAATTAAGAAAATGAAATTGCTTTGTAGTTCCATAATTTTAAAAGGAAATTAACTGCAAAAAAAAATAGGTGTGTCTAAAAAGTACACCGTAATTATAAAAATAATTTCTCTAAGAAATAAAAATATATGTTTCTTATGTTTAAAGAAGTTACATGACAAATGATTGTAAGTAGAGGAAGGTTATTAAAATGTAATAGTAAATCTATAAAATATTTAAATATAAAGTATGATTACTTTGGAAAATGAGACACTGACGTGTCTTTGTTTTACAAGCAGACAACAACCTTTATTTAATTTAAAAATAACAACCTATAGCATTTATGTGCTTTGGCTTAAAATTGAAACAGTAATGACCTTTCTAGCAAATAGCTGGAATAGCTAAATCTAAGAGAAAATGTATCGTAAACTTGGGGGTCTATCATATATCTTTATTATGACTTTTCACTATTGACAGTAAAAGCATTCTAGTGCATTTTAAAAAATAAACATGTCATTCAAAATATGTTTCTCTCATTCACTTCACGTAGTAAAAGGAACCTGGAAGGCTGCCTGTGTCCAGCAGGGTAAATCATGAGCATTTATTACATGTAAGGGAAGCACAGTTAGAAATACTTTGGGGGCGGCACCTGTGGCTCAAAGGAGTAGGGGCGGGATGTGCTGGAGGTGGCAGGTTCAAACCCAGCCCTGGCCAAAAACTGAAAAAAAAAATAAATACTTTGGAGCTGGACCTGTATTTGACATTTGGACAGGTAGCCATTTTCCTACTGAGACTTACTCAAGGAAACTCTTTGATTAGAATAAATTTTTCACCAAGACTAAGAATTTCTTGGCTCTTTGAACCTAGTTTCAATGTATGTATACAACATCTACCCATATAAACACACACATAGAGCACCCTTATTATCCTTTCTAGCATTAGTTTATTTATTTATTTATTTTGAGACAGTCTCACTTTGTCGCCTTGGTAGAGTGTCATGGTGTCATTGCTTACAGCAAACCCCAGCTCCTAGGCTTACGTGATTGTCTTGCCTCAGCCTCCCAAGTGGTTGGGACTATAGGCATCCGCTACAACACCTGGCTAGTTTTTTTTTTTTTTATTATTTTTAATAGAGACTGGGTCTCACTCTTGCTCAGGCCGGTCTCGAACTTCTGACCTCAAGCAATCCACCCAGCTTGGCCTCCCAGAGTGCTAGGATTACAGGCATGATTAGGTTTTGATCTTGTGTGGCTAGTATCAGCGTTTTTCCAGTTAGTCTACTGGAAACCTAAGTCAGTGCTGAGTCTTCCACTTTGTATCAAACTCCACAGTCGGCAAATCGCTTATAATTGTTATTTCTAGCTTTGGATAATTATTCTTTCTGAGTTCTCTATTATGTATGTACATGTATACATGCACACATGCATACCCACCTGTGCATGTACACACACTACCGTTAATCCCAGATTCTCACTGTGTTGAGCATAGTCTTGAAATAATTTTAGCAGAATCGATTCCTACTTTGGTACCACGTGTCCCAGTGCAGTGTTCTGTCCTCCGTGTGCTCCACGTAGCATTGGCCTGTGTATTCTCTTCCCTCTGCTTTAGTCCTGATGAGCAAATCTTGTCATCAAGTTGTATTTGTGTCCCTTCTCTGGTCATGCACCTTCACTGACTTTCCACTGCATACTGACAAAAGTTCTTGATTCTAGCGTGATCTCTAAGAATCTTTGTGATCAAGCCCTCTTGATTTTTCAGCCTTTTTTTTGGGGGGGGGGCAGGTTTGAACCTGCCACCTCCAGTATATGGGGCCGGCACCTTACTCCTTGAGCCACAGGTGTCGCCTGATTTTTCAACCTATTTTTTCACAACTGTTTTCGTGGTTGTCTGACCATTATATATACTGTCTACTTCTTTGAATGATCTTGGACTTGTCTTGTCATGACTGCGCTACATTCTCTTCTTTTATCATTTGAATTATTTTCAAAAGAACATTTTAAATCTTGCTTATTTTCCTTGACATATAATATTAGAATGAGTAAGAGCCGCAGAAGTGAAACTAGGGCAAACCTGCTCAGTTTACAGATGAGAAAACTGAGGTCCACAGAGGATATGTGACCTGCTCAGGTCCCAGCCTGGTCCTGGGTGATATATAACATGTGCTGCTTCCATTTATAGAGATTTGTTTTCAGATGTTAAAATACCCTTACTTTGCCCTGAATTGAATAATCCAGTTTTAATAGTTTTATGTACTATGTAATGCCTGCATACCTCAGGCACTCAATAAAACCTTGATGAAGAATGCATGGCTGCATAAATGAAAGGTACTAAGAAATTGTTTTATTTACTGTCCTGACTTTACATGTAGTCAATTATGGGAGCATTTGTATGACTCAGATGGTTGTGATGATTCTCTTCTGTCCCACCACCACCACTACATTTAAAAACAAAGAAAGTGAACCCAAGGTGTAGAGAAATCTTTGGAAGGGTTGAATTCATTAACCTCACAATCAAAGAACTTTCTTTGCTTCACAGTCTTGAGTTCATGAGGTAGAACTGTAGATAATCATGTTGTGGATGGTAGAGATGGGTAATTGGATCATTGATTTTTAAGATGAAATACAAATAAACCCCAACTTTTCTGGTTAAATGATCAACATGTATGGCGCCCTCTCTAGTATCTGTCGGCAAACCCTTGCCTTCTCCTGGCCCCTGAATCAGTTCTTCCTGCAGGCTTCGCATCTTGCTCCTAACTCTGCCCTCTGAGTTGCTTAGGCCAAAATCCCTTGAGCCACCATTGACTCCCTTGTTTTTTTGTTACCTAAATCCATTACATCAGCAAATCCTGTCACTCCTACATTCAAAATGCACCCAGAGCCTGAGCCTTTGTCATTGCCACTGTCCCCTCCTGGTCTAAGCTCCCACCACCTCTCACTTGGATTGTTGCCGATTCCTCCACTCATCTCCCTGCTGTGTCTCTGCTTCCTTATTTCCTTATTATAATAGCCATAATGAGCATTTAAAAACATTAAGTCCTAGCATATCACTGCTTTGCTGCAAGCCTCTGAGGGCTCCTCCTTTCACTGAGAGGAATCAGATTCCTCGTCATGGCTTGCAGGCTCTGAGCTGACTGGCTCCTTGTTACATCTTTAACCTGGTCTCCTAGAACTCTGCCTCATTCCACCCCACCCCCGTGGAATGTCAGCTCCATGCAGACCTGTGTTTTGGGGGTTTGTTTTATTTTGTTTTTTACTGCTATGTTTTGTAACATCTAGAACACCACGTGGCACATACCGAGTACTTACACCATAGTTATTCAGTGAATGGATGTATGGGTCCAGCATTGTTGGGGATGGATAAAGCGTAAGATGCATGTTCCTGATAAAGTTTCCATTTAGTTGGATATCAAAACTAGCACAAAGGGTGAGAAAACGAATATAAAAGGGTACATACTCAGGTTCTGGGTTCTACCCTCAAAGTTCTGAGTGGTGTGGGCATTTCGAGAGAGAACGACTTGGAGGGTCAGAGTGGCTAGGGTGGCTCCTGAGCTAGCCTTCAGGATATGGGTGGGGTATGATCAAGGCAAGAGGGGTGGCCACACTGGGGACAGGATTCTCAGAGCAGCTGTGTGCTGGTGGATCAGGACACAGCCCGGCCTGGTGGGCAGAGGGTGCCTAGACCAGGGTGGGGATGGGGAGCAAGCATGTCTGTGCTGTGTGGTCCAGACTATAGAGGACCCAGGCACTGACAGCATTTTGCCTTCACACGGCAAGAAAGAAGGCACTACTGAAGGTTTAGACATCCAGGTTGGGGTTTTGTTTGTTTTAAAGCTTGGGAGAAAAAACAAATTCACTTATCTCACCTTATCCATTTTATTTATTTATTTATTTAAAATAGAGTCTTAAACCATTGCCCTGGGTAGAGTGCTATAGTGTCATAGCTCACAGCAACCTCCAACTCTTGGATGCAAGCAATCCTCTTGCATCAGTTTTTCTATTTTTCGTAGAGATGGGATCTTGCTCTTTTGCTCAGGCTGGTCTGGAACCTGTGAGCTCAGGTCGTCCACCCGCCTTGGCCTCCCAGAGTGCTAGGATTACCGATGTGAGCCATCACGCCTGGCCACCTTATTCATTTTAAAGTCCACCTAACATCTGTTTTTGTTGTCTCCTTGTTCCCCCAATACTTTGCAGAAAGTTTAAAATAAGCTACACTGTGTCCTTAAATAGTATCGCTCTAATTCTAAAGCTTCACTTGACTGTAACTTCTCTTCAGGAGCCAGTGCTCAAGGGTTAAAAAGATACTGCTTTCTGAGTTCTTATGATGCCGTTACATTCAGGATGTTTCAAATACTGTTTGGTGGGGGGCAAGAAAACACAGTCAAGTGAATTTGTGGGTTTTTTTATGATTAGCTATTTTCAGACTTTATAATTTCCCAATGCTATTTTCTGTAATACTGGCGGATTTTACCTGTTGTTAAAAGTAAATGGAAAAAAATTATCCATAGTATTTTTGTACTTTTGTTGTTTAGCATAACTACCTACAGCCACTATCAGAAACATTTAAACATTAGTGTGTGATGCTAAACAGCCCAGTGATGTAGGTAGGGGTTACAGCACGTGGGAATCACGTCATGACTTTTTGCAGTCTATTTAATAAGCATTTTCTGAGTATGCCACATGCCCCATGCAATAGCCAGATGGAGCTACTACCTCTTTACCTTTAAGTAACTATTCCAGAAAATAACTGTGCTCCCTGGATTTTCCTCTCAATGCTTTTTTTTCCTTCCAATTCCTTTTACAAATGTTTTCTATTATCAATTGTCTTGTAGTGTTGTACGTATTTTTTTATTTTTTGAAACAGAGTTTCACTATGTTGCCCTCAGTAGAGTACTGTGGTATCACAGCTCACAGCAACATCAAACTTTTGGACTTAAGCAATTCTCTTGCTTCAGCCTCCCAAGTAGCTAGGACTTCAGGTGCCTGCCACATGACTGGCTATTTTTTTTAATTGCAGTTGTCGTTGTTTAGCAAGCCCAGTTCGAACCCACCAGCCTTGGTATATGTGGCTGGTACCATAACCACTGTGTCACAGGCGCTGAGCCAGTATGTGCTTCTTAAATGTTAAAAATCACTATGAAAATTATCACCTTATATTAGGCCCTTTTTTTCCAGTCTTTTGTGGGGCCTATTTCAGTACTTTCCTCATTAGTGTCTCTCCGTTAACGTAGATGCAGGAATAACAGATCTAAAGCACACACCTGGCCTTTGCTCTCCTGATGTAGAAACTGCCCTTGGAACAGATCTGAGCCCTCAACCTGTGCTGGAGGCTACACAGTGCGGTGGCCTCAGCTTTTCTGCTCAGCCTCACTCGTGCCTCTCTCTGGGCCCCCACTCCATGTTCACTAGACACCAGCCTTCTCATGATATTCTGCAGGAAGTGGCTTCCTTGCCCCCTTCCAGTGCCCATCCTGCTGTTTCTGGCTGTAAGTCTGTCTGACCTGTTGGCCTGAGTAGGTCCTGCTCATCCTGCCAGCTAGCTCCTCTCAGGCTTTGCATCTTTCTGGATACTTTCTTGTCCTGATTCCCTGGCACCTGTCATCTCTCTCTCACAGAATTTCCAATATCTGTGCCTGAAGCTCACCCTTCCCTCTTCCTAAGTGACTGCTCCCAGTGATTGAGAATCTGAAAAGTATGAAAAGTGGTCTGAGCATCCAAAGTAGACATTGCATGGAAAACACAGTGCAGATACTATGCTTAGCTCCTGGGGAAAGCCACTCAAGTCCTCTCCTAGAGGTGTTAACTCAGACCTTAAACACTATTGTAACAAATTGGACTTGATGTCCAGAGAATTAGCAAAATGGAAATGGCAGGGCAGAGACAAAGGTGGGCACTGAGAAATGTTTCTGGCAGTCTGGCCACAATGAAGAGAAAGAAAAATTATTAAAGGGATATATCAGAATTCTAAAACCAACAAAATGGTAGTTTTTGGAACTCTTAACAGTAAAAGAAAAACTGACGGTAAGAATTATGATTAGTTTACTTTCAAAGGCAAAATATAAATCAGTCAAGAGAAGACACAGGAATTCACACTACATTTTAACAAATAGCCATCCAGAATAGAAACCATTAAAAGTAAGTAGTGCTGACACAGTGGCTCATGCCTGTAATCCTAGCCCTCTGAAAGGCTGAGGCTGGTGGATTGCTTGAGCTCAGGAGTTTGAGACCAGCCTGAGCAAGAACCAGAGCCAGTCTCTACTAAAAATAGAAAAACTAGCTGGGTGTTGTGGTGAGCACCTGTAGTCCCAGCTACTTGGGAGGCTGAGGTAGGAGGCTCGCTTGTGCCTAGGAGTTTTAGGTTGCTATAAGCTATGACACCAAGGCACTCTACCCAGGGGTAACAGAGTGAGACTCTGTCTCAAAAATAGATGATAGATAGATAGATACATAGATAGATAGATAGATAGAGCTAAATGAGTGAAAAATAGCTGTCTGGAAAATTCAGCTACCAAGAATAGCTCACCTGTCTTGTAAATGGCTATTAAGTCAGTATGATTTTTAATTGGACTAAAATTATCTGAATAATTATAGAAATTGTACAAAGTTTGAAACTTTTGTCAGAAGTCTCCTTATCTTGTTTGAGCAATAGGGGAATACTTAATTTTATTTAATCTGTATCGTGTCAGTACAGGAGAACCTCCATAGTTGACCACCTCTTTCAGTTGACCTAATTTTCATAGACGGGACACGTGCCACGTGTACATGTCAGTAGCTCCTTATGTTGACCACCTCCACATCTTGACCAACTCCTTACAGTGTCTTGGGTGTTCAGCTTACAGAGAGGTTCTGCTGCATACAACTTTTCCTTTTAAGGCAGTCAAATGGTTTTTCATTTGACTTTAATCGCCAGTTTGGCTCTGTTAAGAAGTAACACAGTGGAACAATTAACCTTTCCTTATCCTTTGCACTGTTCTTTTTATTTTTCAAACCACTTTTATATTCATTCTCCCGTCTATCCCTATAAGCTGCGCAGATCATATGGTATCATTTTTTTTTTATTTAATAAAAACACAAAGGCCAGGAAGATACTGTGGTGCTGACAGAGGTCTTCCAGCTGATGCAGGGTAGATGCAGGAATCGAGCCCTAAGCCTCCATGTCAGTGACCTTCCTTAATCCCTGGATTTTCATTGGCTTTATACTCATCCTTTCAATTTTACCTCTGTCTCCACTCATTGCTGGGCAGTTGACCACTGACCTCCCGGCTCCGTCTTGACTTGTGTCCAGATGTTTCTGCTTTGTCCCTTGTGTTGCTAATTCCCTTTGCTGTTCTCGGTCCCCAGATGTGAGTTTCTGTGACAGCCACATAGGGGCATAATGAAGCAGGGTAAGGCTTAGCCCACCCCTACCTTAGGCTCTGGTGGGAGTCAGGGGACACCTGGGCCTTCTCATCTGCTGAATACCTTGCCTTCAGGTTAAAAGTCAGATTTGCACAGAGAGTCAGAGCCCTCTGTCTGCACGCCTCTGTCCACACCACCTAGAGCTGCAGGCGGGGAGGCCCTCATACGCACGAGCACACCTCCCCTAATATGTTTTATGGTTTAAGGTTAAGGTATCAATCACTAAATACAGCTGCTAACAACCTGACAGGATATTTTGCCTGTAAAAGTATCTAGAAAATTATATAATGTATTACATATATGTATGTATAAGAAAAAACTCTCACTCTCTTAGATTTTTTTTTTATCATTATTATTATTTTTTTGAGACAGAGTCTCACTCTGTTGCCCTAGGTAGAGTCCATGGCATCATCATAGCTCACAGCAACCTCAAAATCCTGGGCTCAATGCAACTTCTTATCTCAGCCTCCTGAGAAGCTGGAGCTTCAGGCATATACCACCATGCCCAGCTAGTCTTTTTTCTATTTTTAGTAGAGATGGTGTCTCACTTTTGCTCAGGCTGATCTCAAACTTGTGAGCGCAAACAATCCACCCACCTGGGCCTCCCAGAATGCTAGGATTACAGGTGTGAGCCACTGTGCCTGGCCTTTGATTGTTTTTTTTAAGATGAAAAAAAATGGTTGCATTATTTTGTTCATAAATTTTCCGACACATCTTCTTTAAAAATTATTCTAGTCAAAGCATTACTGTTCCTACAGCTATTATTTTATTAAGGTTTGCCTGATCATCATTTTTGTTTCTTACTGGCATAGTCAATTTTGCTTCATTTAAAAAATACTTCATTAGTAATTGCAGAAAAAAACAGGCTATTCCTTCATTTGTGTATAGTTGCCTGTGGTACATGTAGCTGTCTGTATGCTTTATATAGTATATATATAGTATATACAACTTTATATAGTATATGGATGTATCTGTGATTAATGGTTAATAACATCATCTTTTCAGATAAAAAGGTATATATGAATTAATGTTTCCCCTTTAGTCCTTTCACAGGTGACTATATCTATTTAGTAATATTTAATATTTTAATTCAGAGTAAACTGTTTTCTTTTCTTTTTCTTTCTTTCTTTCTTTTTCTTTTCTTTTTTTTTTTTTTTTGAGACAGAGTCTCACTTTGTCCCCCTGGGTAGAGTTCCATGGTTTCACAGCTCACAGCAACCTCAAACTCCTGGGCTAAACAATCCTCTTGCCTTAGCTTCCCAAGTAGCTGGGACAACAGGTGCCCATCACAGCGCCTGGCTAGTTTTTAGAGATGGGGTCTCACTCTTGCTCAGGCTGATCTTGAAATATTTCATAATATTTCAGAAAGCTAATTATTGGGTATTTCTCTTCTTTGTGAAATCTCACATATTTTATGACATAACAAAGAAGTGATAAATGACATCTTCAGTACACTGTGTTAGTCTATTTTATGCAAGTTTTAGCAAACTTGTGCAAATAAAATATGATTATTAAATGAGTGAAAATGTGAAATTATCACATAGTTTGTTAGAAGTTATTTTTATGCTAATTCTCTATATAACTTAAGGTTACAACATTATTTTTGTGGTGTCTAATAAAATGAGGCCAAATTACACATTACTAATATCAGTAATTAGACTAGTAAAACTAATGGGTGTTTTCTGCCCAGGGCTTTTTGTTTTCCCAATAACAGCTTTATTGATTGGAACCCCACTCGTTGTAAATGACAGGTACCCAGCTTCCACAAGCAGAGGCACAAGGGGAATGTCCTGGCCCCTATAACTAAGCCACAGTAAGGGCAGGGACACAGATGGCCACAGGGACTGCAAGTGCCACCCAGAAGGCTTTCCTCGACATCTTCCTCTCTGCCTAAGACTTGTCGTTTTCATAGCTTTCCTGTGACCTTGCATCTCACAGCCTGGAAGGACTAACTCTTCTTTAGATGTAGACCATTCCAGGAGAGGGCTCTGAATTGAGTCAGCTTGAATAACATGGAACTCAAGGTGACTTAGGGTCCCTCTTTAATTATGATGCTAAGTGGAGAAAGTCAGTTCCTGTAGGGAAGGGGGAAGGAGAAATGTCAGTGACTGTGAACCTGCAAGCCAGAGTTCAACAGGTGCTCACAATGTGTCAGGCCCTGTGCCAAGAACTTAGGTGCCTTGTTTCATTTAATTCTCATAACAACTCTTTGGGGTGTGAGTACTCTTACCACCCATTGGACAGATCAGAAAACGGAAAGCGTGAGAGGTTTACAAACATCCTGACACCTGACAGAGCCAGAATCTGAACCAAGGCTTCAACTTGATGCTCAGAACTACCAATTAAATCATTAATATGATAATGAATAGATAATTCAAGAAATCAGATTTTATTTTTGATACTCTTCTACTTTAAAAAAATTCATGTAGTAATTACTGTAAATATGTTTATAACTGTTGGCGTTTCCATTTACTACTGTTTTTTCTTTACCGAGATGTCACATTGCTTAATAGACTCACACACCAATTCACTGATTTCCTAACATGGAGAGCAAAGGTGTTGAGGCAGTATTTGACTTTGTCTTTTATATTTTCAAACACAAACTTGAAGTTAGGCCAGGCAGTATGGCTCACACCTATAATCCTAGTACTCTGGCAGGTCAAGGCAGGTGGATTGTTTGAGCTCATGAGTTTGAGACCCACCTGAGCAAGAGTGAGATCCTTTCTCTAAAAATTAACCAGGAGTCATGGTGGGTACCTGTAGTCCAAGCTACTCAGGAGGCTGAGACAAGAGAATCACTTGAACCCAAGAGTTTGAGATTGCTATGAGCTATGACGCCTTAGCACTGTACTGAGGGTGACAAAGTAAGACTCTGTCTTAAAAACCCTTGAAGTATAAGTAAACACTTTGAGGCCTATAGATCATGACAATAATTTCATTAGTTTCTCAAATCTAAATTAGATTAGTGGTAATGCATGAAAAAGCACAGAAAAATATACAGTCTCTTTCCCAGCGTTCTTAACTACAGAGCAGTAATGTGGCCTGTCACAAATTAAATCCTGTAAAATCTATATGGATATGATGAATCTAGTCTTAAACTTTTCTTAAATGTAATAAGCCGGCTGAGTAAGCCCATTGATTTGGTAAAAATCCCAAAAAACCCTTTATTCATGCTTATGTATACCATAGCAATGAAGTCCCATTTAAATAAGCAAATATTAATAACATTATTGATGAAGAATTATATCATAAAGGTAGTTTGATGGATACAACATTTTCAATTAATTGTTTGCCATCTATTGTGTTCTCTAATCAGTGCTACAACCATCTATAAATCACATTTGCCTCATAAGAAAAGATGGCGAGAATTTACATGTGTACATTTATTATAATCAGCATCTGGGACATTACTTTCTGATTTAAACATAAAGGACAGGAGAAGGCTAAATTCTTATTTTTTGCTTGTGGGTGTTGCTCCCTAGTAGAAAGCTGGAACCTTTCAAGAGTAAATTAGAGCTTTTGCCATTTGGGGGGACAGGTAATCCTAGCAAAGGCATGCATTCTCCTCTTCAATCAACTCATCACTTCTTTAGGCCATATGTAAACATGAGACATATTTAACTCATAAGAATGGCTCAGCGTGGGTAGAAAGCTCCTGACCTCTTTGTTGCTTGGTCACCAGCCATTTGCTGCTGTGTTTAGCCGGGAAGCAGCCTGGGAAGGGGTGGGCAGTAGCATGGCTGGAAACAAAAGACTTTTCATCTAAGACTCCTGTCCTTTGATTCTTGAAGGAGAAAAGGGAGAGTTTTCTTTTATTCTTTTTTTAATCAAAGACATTGTGTGTACAGAGACCTATTTATTCATTTAACAAGTATTCATTTAGTGCCTACTATCGGGCAGTGGCTGTTCCAGCTACTTCGGTACAGCGGTGGACAAAACAGATACCATTGGCCTCCTGAAACTTACACTCTCAGCTTTTCTTCCCTCCTTTCAGGGCTCCCAGTAACCTGTCTACTGCTGTCGGCACACACACCAAATCTGAGTAAGTCATAAAACTGCCAGTTCAGGAAATATCAGTGAGACCTCGGGCTGCTCCGCGAGGTCCTGGTTGTCTGTTCCACGGTCTTGCTGCCCTCCTGCTCCATCCCTGTTAATGTCCTTCATCTTTGGCCCCTATTTCTTTCTCAGCTCAACCCTCAGTTTCTTTTCTTTGGCCCACTTTATGGGAAAATTAAAAGGGTCTTTAGATTCCCTTTCTACCTGGGCTGAATTCTGGTCAGAGGCTGTTGAGCTCCCTGCAGAGTGAGGGCTGTGTCCCTCACTCCTGTCCGTTTGTTTCTCCGCTCTGAATACCGTGCACTTGGTATGTTGAAGTTTCCCTAACTCTCTTTCTTTGGAGGTCTTGATTTCCCCTTAAATTATCTGTATTCTTTGTCTATTAAAAAAACGGGGGTGGGGGGTGGGGATTTGAGAAGTCCCTGGCCGCATGGATGCACCCCTATCATCTTACATGGCCCTCTTGAAAGACTTAGGCCACACGTTAATTAAGCAGGTTAATCTGCTCTCAGGAGCCTCTTGTTATCATCATCTTAAACTTTATTAGATGAACATAATTAGAAGCATTAATCAGCGGATGGCACTTGACGACGTACTTGTGATCTATCATAGTGAGCTGCTGTCATTGTGCAGAGTAGGAAACCGGCGGAGTCCACTTAAACACTGCCTGAGCGTTTCAGAGAGATTAAGTTGATCTCAATCATTTAATCAGAAAATTTGGGAAGAATGTGTCGCCTGGTATTTTAATCAGAAACATCTTTTGGTCACAAAGTGAGAGAGAGAGAGAGGAGAGCAGGTCAAGTCTTTGTCCTTGAATTCTTGCTATCACATTAACCTGGTGTGCTATGGGAAAATCTCTAGAGAGGTCTCAAACTTTTAGACTAAGTAATAAAACAGTAAAAGGAACAAAAACAACAAAAATAACCTTCCTTGAGGGCCTGTGGTGTG
The DNA here is from genome assembly GCF_000181295.1 of Otolemur garnettii. Taxonomy (NCBI): domain Eukaryota; kingdom Metazoa; phylum Chordata; class Mammalia; order Primates; family Galagidae; genus Otolemur; species Otolemur garnettii. The sequence goes on along the minus strand of NW_003852437.1, from coordinate 4,400,346 downwards.
CCAAGCATATGCCAGTAGCTTTCTATATATTAACTGAGGTTCATAGAGATGGGGAACATGTCCAGAATTCCAAACTAGTTAGTATTGGAACTGGCAGCCTTCCCATAATCTTGGCTTGCACCAAACTGTCCAACAGACAAAATGCTAGTCGCCAATTTTTTTTCTTTTTTGTCTTAATATTTCCTTTTTATCTTTTGGTAAAATACAATATTGAGATTATAGTCACGTGCAAACAAGCAAATAGTACAAATGAGATGTTTGGAATTACCATACCTGAAATGACTTTGTAAAGTTTATCCTTAACTTTTTATAAATGCTTTACGTGAACATGAGAAGGAGAGAAAAAAAATTAAATGGAAAGTTGGAATTCTCAATAAGAAGTAACCTAAAAATTCCGTTTAGTTCAACTCAATGCACTATTTAAATACTAAGGACATACCAATATCTGTAAATGGGTATTGCCAAACCAAGATGGAAAGAAAAAAGGCTATAGAATCTAAAAATTAAAAAGTCACAATGGCATTTCAAAGTGTCAGTGTCCAAACTGAGAAAGAAAAAGCAATAATTATGGGAAATCTTCATTAAAACAATGCTAGGCTGATTCTAATAGATTTCTATTATTATTTCATGGGAGAAACAGACTTTCATTATTAAATTAAAAAAAAATTTTGCATAAGCCCTCAAAAGGATATTTTCTTTTCTTCTACCATTAAAATTTATTTAAGATACTATTCAGCCTTTCTGACATTTGAATTGAGGCAAAAAAGACTCTTAGAATGAAATACTTTCTTTCTTTCTTTTTTTTTTTTTTTTTGAGACAGAGCCTCAAGTTGTCCCCCTGGGTAGAGTGCCATGGCATCACAGCTCACAGCAACCTCCAACTCCTGGGCTCAAGCGAGTCTCCTGCCTCAGCCTCCGAAGTAGCTGGGACGACAGGCGCCCGCCACAACACCTGGCTATTTTTTGGTTGCAGCCATCATTGTTGTTTTGGTGGGCCTGGGCTGGATTTGAACCTACCACCTTAGATGTATGTGGCTGGTGCCTTAGCCACTTGAGCCACAGGCACCGAGCTGTGAAATACTTTCATAGCAGGATAAAATAGGGTTTGGATTTGATAAAACTGGGCTGGGCCTGTCAGGTGCCTTGCCTGGGATCACCAGGTGGGCGGCGAGCAGGGCTGGTCCCAATCTTAGTCTCCTGGTCCAGGCTTGTTTTCCATTGGTGTTCCAGTGAACCATAGGACAGTCTTTACCCCCATGGTATAAAGGAGAGCATAGCATAAATGCTATAATATTAATTTGAGTATTTGAAGAAATAAAGGTAATTGGGAAAGAAAGAAAACGTCAAGATTAATCGTTCCTTTCTTTCCATTTCTTCCTTCTTTCTCCTTCCTAGTTATCTCTATACTCCCTCAAATATCTCTGTAACACAATAAAAGAAACTGCTACTTTAACGTCATAAAATAGAAATAAAAACAAGTAATAAAAGTGAAATATAATTCTGCCCTCAACATTTGGCCAGTGCAGTGGGAAGATCTGAAGGGAGGAGAAGGGAGAGGCCGGTGTGCCCAGGAGTGCAGGCCACAGAGCAGGATGGGAGCGCAGGAGAAGCTCTTCTGGTCTCAGAATTCTTCCTCAATTTGGCTTTATCCTGCTGTTTTCTTTCTCTCTAGGATTAGGCTCTATTACTGTCTTTCAAATGTAAATTAGATTACCTCTTATCACAGAGCTTCCTTTGCTCTCTGGCCTCCCATCTTTAGTGGCTGTGCTCTGAGTGGGGTTGGCACAAGAAACCGCTGGAGTGGAAAAGTCCTGTAAGCTTCAGCTGCAGGGGCCAGAAAAAAACAGTTTATATGCCAATAGCCTAGCAGCATTCCATCCTCCCGGCTGTTAGAGCCACTGGGGAGCTGTGACCTTTATCCATGCCAGGCCCCACCTTGACCACCTACATCAATACCATTTGGGGTATGGCCTTTATTATCACCCTTTAAACAACAGTGATTCTCACCCTTCCTAATGCCACGACCCTTTAATACAGTTCTTCCTGTTGTGTTGACCCCCAACCATAAAATTATTTTGGTTGCTACTTCGTAACTGTAATTTTGCTACTGTTAACGAATCGAATAGTCAATATCTGACATGCAGGATGTATTTTCATTGTTGCAAAGGGGTCTCGACCCACAGTTTGAGAACCACTGCTTTATTTATTTATTTATTTATTTGAGACAGAGCCTCAAACTGCCACCCTGGGTAGAGTGCTATACCATCACAGCTCACAGCAACCTCCCATTCCTGGGCTCAAGCGATTCTCCTGCCTCGCCCTCCCAAGTAGCTGGGACTACAGGTGCCTGCCACAACACCTGGCTGTTTTTTGGTTGCAGCCCTCATTGTTTGGCGGGCCCAGGCTGGATTCGAACCTGCCAGCTCAGATGTGTGTAGCTGGCACCTTAGCCGCTTGAGCCACAGGTGCTGAGCCGAGAACCACTGCTTTAAAAAGTAACTCGCTCACTTTCAGGGTATTTTCTATAGAATACCAGAGTTCAGAAACACTGAAGATTCCCCACTCTTGAGTGTGGGCTTTAGAATTTATCACAGATTATCTGTTCAGAAAATTTGAAGCCACCTTTGGCCTTTGATTTTCAAATGAGAGGATTCTTTTTCTTAAAGAATGCATTCTTTCTCTGTAATTCATTTTTTTCTGCCTTTTGGATGTTTTAATTTGTTTCCCTGTTTTTAACTCCAAACTGTCATAAGTCAATATTTCACGTGTTGCTTCTTACATGTTTCACAAATGTTCTGGAAAGATTTGGTTTTGCTTTGTACTTTGTTCTTGGCTTAGAGTGCGCCTTACACTGAGATTGTTGCTGCCATGGGAGGCGCTTTCATTTTGATTCAAAAATGATTAGTTACTATGTTTCCTTTCTGGGAAACAGATGGTGAATTGAATGTAGAGCTTTGCTTTTCTTCTGAGTAGCTGTATGAGTGCGGATTATGTAAGAAATACTACAAAGGGCTGCTCAGTCAATAGATTTTACATTAAGGGAAGACGAAAAAGATGTCAGAGCCAGTGAAGATGTTTGTCCCAGGGCAAGAGTCTCTGTGCCAGGCTGTTTAGTGACTGACTCAGGAGCAATTTCTACTTTAGCTGAAGAAAATCATCATAATGAAGTTGTCCCTTCAGAAATTGGTATTTTACCATATTTTTTTACAATAGTCAGTGCTTAAGATATATCCTTGAAAAAGCCCAAGTGACTTATTAACAAACACAGGTGTTTAATCGTAAAAGTTACCATCTCTCATGAGGCTAAGAATGTTTTTTTTTTTCACCTCACACATAGAATTTTATATTTATATAAAATACATATATATAAGTATTATATAGTCATCATTTTATAAAAATCTTGGAGGTGTAAGGATTTAAATAAGGTTTGCCTTTCCAGTGACATACTTTTCTTGAGAAACCTTGGAATCCTGACGCATTGCACGTTTTAGAAATTTTCTCCAGCCTCCTTGCCTCCCTCCCCAGCTGTTACTTAACTTTGGATCTCTAATTCATGCATATTCCTAGGTTAACTTGTTCTGGTATATGCAGCCTATCTACAAGTTGTGATGTTTTGTATTCTTTTTTTTTTAAATTTCTTATGGCATAACTGTGTACATTAATGCAGTCATGGGGTACAGTGTGCTGTTTTCATATATATTTTGAAATGCTCTCATCAAACTGGTTAACATAACCTCATGTCATTTTCTTAGTTATTGAGTTAAAACCTCCATACTCTGCTTTTAGAAAGATTCACTTGTACCCTTGTAAGATAAACCATAGAGGTAACCCCACCAATCACCCTCCCTCCCCCCATCCACCCCCTCACCTCCCCCTCCCACCCCCTTCCCATATTCTAAGGCTATAATTAGGTTATGACATTCCTATAAAAGCTATGAATTAGTTTCAAAGTAGGGCTGTGTACATTGGATACCTTTTCTTCCATTCTTGAGATACTTTGCTAAGAAGAACATTTTCTAATTCCATCCATATAAACATGAAGGAGGTAAAGTCTCCATCCTTCTTTAGGGCTGCATAGTATTCCGTGTTGTACATGTACAACAATTTATTGATCCATTCGTGGGTTGATGGGCATTTGTGTTTCTTCTATGACCTAGCAATTATGAATTGGGCTTCAGTAAACATTCTGATACAAATATCTTTGTTGTAATTCAAGTTTTGGTCTTCTGGATATATACCTAATAAAGGAATTGCAGGATCAAATGGCAGGTCTATTTTTAGTTCTCTCACTGTTCTCTGATATCTTTCCAAAAGGAACGAATTAATTTGCATTCCCACCAGCAGTGTAGAAGTGTTCCCTTTTCTCCACATCCATGCCAACATCTCTGGTTTGGGGATTTTGTGTTATGGGCTAATCTTGATGTTTTCTATTCTTTTCCTCAATTCAGTCACCAAGGGATTTTCAGGTCTTTCTGTGGCCTCACATCACTGACCCCCAGTTCTGTGGTTGCTAAAGGCTTTATGTTCCCTTTAGGTCCTAGAGATTTATTGCAATTGAGCTGATTTTAAGTCTTTTTCTTCCATTCTTGAGATACATTGCTATCTAATATTGATATCTAGAATTTTCCAGAAGTTTGGATAGACAAACGTATGTATCTCCTTTTTCACTTGACTCTTACACAATACTTAAATAAAGCCAGACAGGCAGCCACATTTGTGCTGAGGATGAACGTTACAGTTTAGAAGATCTAGCTTTTCAGTTTATCTTAAGATGTAGTTCATCTTATGATAAAGTTTGACACACTTTAGCTCCTTTTACAAATCATTCGGAATATTTCGAGGTGGAGTGGAAATCGCTAATGTGATTACTACTGAAAGATGGGATGTCATTACAAAGAACGTGCAGTCTGCCTGGACTGTGTTTATGACCTGCCTGTTTCCAGTGGAGAGTGTGGGTGCCACTCTGAAAGCAGCTGAAAAGAGGTGGAGGGACATGAGGCCACACGAGTGCTCGGTCATGCAGGACACCTAACTAACCTGCTTTGCAGGTGTCCTCTCTGTGTTTGGCGCAGTCCTCTGCCCTTGTCACGTCAGCTCCCCATCTCCATCTGCTCCTCTTGGCTTTTCACTTGACTTTGGTTTTTGTCTGTGTCGTTTGCTTCTTCTCTCCTGGACTCTTTCTCTTCCTGCGTACACCCCGTGGCCTTGCCGTGTGTTGTGCCTGCTTATTGTGCCCCAAAGTCTATTCCAGACATTCTGGAAGCCCTTTTGCTCTAGTCCATGCTAGGGATGGTCCTTGAAATCTTGCTGTGCTCCTGTTGAAAGGTTTATAGTCATGCTACACTTCTGGGCTGCAGAAAGTGCCCTTTATTAATAGTGAACTGTCAAACAGCCTTAGAGGTGATGACATATCTAAGATACGGTCTTTGTCTTCTGTTATTTATTTTGGGGAACACAATAGGTTGATCTTGTTCTCTGACACTTTTTCTTCATAACTTGTAGCTATTTTCCACTAATTATACTTACCATTTTTCTTAAGAACAAGGAAATGAAACACTGTCTTTGGGTTTTATGTAACTAAATTTATGGTAACAAGTTTTTTTTTTAATTTCTTGATTTATCTTGTTACACTTTAGGGTTTACAAATATATTACAATTCAGAAGTCACCAAAAATTTGGGGCCAATTTATTAAAGTATCTGTTTTCTTCTTTTTAGCATATAGTTACGTGTGGCGGGGAATTCATGGAGGAAGTGAGGAGACATCTTTTCTTACTCTGTAGTAGTTTTTTCTTACCTCTTTCTCTGTATGCCCTGGTGGCTACTCTTCAAATGGTGGTATTCACTCGGGCTATAAGGAATGTGCAATCAGACATCCAGGCTAATACTTTCTCTTTTAAATCACAGAGTTGACCCCCGAGGAAAGAGCCCAGAAGATTGCCAAAGCCATGCGCAAACAGTCTTCTGAAGTCAAAGAGAAGTGGGAAAGTCTAAACGCTGTTACTAACAACTGGCAGAAGCAAGTGGACAAGGCGCTGGAGAAGCTCAGAGACCTTCAGGGAGCGATGGACGACCTGGATGCTGACATGAAGGAGGCGGAGTCCGTGCGGGGTGCCTGGAAGCCAGTGGGAGACTTACTCATCGACTCCCTGCAGGAGCACATAGAAAAAACCATGGTCAGCATTGCTGCCTTTCTAAGAAATGTTTTCTTAAAAGAGCCCCACAGACATGAATTGCTATAAGATTGAGTTATAAAGCCAACTCTGGGGCACCCCTTTACCCAAGTCAGGAGTCACAACAGGTGCTTTCCATATGTCCCTCACCATCAGAAGTCCCTGTCCCCAAATGACCACTTATGTGACTTTTATGATAGTTTACTTTTATTTTTCTTTATATTTTTTATCTAACTGTGCATCCATAAACAATATATATTGTGTTTACCTATTTTTTAATAATACTTTAAAAGTCTTTTGATCTTGGGCGGCACCTGTGGCTCAAAGGAGTAGGGCACTGGCCCCATATGCCGGAGGTGGAGGGTTCAAACCCAGCCCCGGCCAAAAACTGCAAAAAGAAAAGTCTTTTGATCTCTAGATTTTCCTTCTATTTCTTTTTTTTTTTTTTCCTTTTCCTAGAAATTTATTTGTTGAAGAAGCTATGTTGTTTTGTAGTGATTCATATAGCCTGGATTTTGTAGAAATGTATCCACATGGTATAGTGTATAGGTTTTTCTCTGCTCTATAGCACCTGTAAATTAGTAGCAGGTCTTATAAGTTTAATCAAAAGCATACTGTTTTAATGGTAATTGTTATCTATACGTTTGATCTCAGTATCTGAATACATTAATGGATAGTTTAGATATAAATTCTATTGGTTGTCAGGAATTGGGCCCATAGTTAAGGATGTTAAGCCTGTGGTTAGACTCCTTTTGGTTCTCATGTTCTAGAACATTTCTAGGAAAAAAAATAATTAATGAGGTGTAGGCAGTAAAAGATACAAGTAACAGATTTATTTAGGGATATAGTAGAATTGTAAACTACATACTAAGGAGTCATGAATCAAATCAGTGGGTAACCCAATGGAAAATTAGAAGTTATTAGACTGACAATATTTACATGAGTGGAATTTTAATTGCAAAAGTTACATATCTTTGGCACACATATTGAATAGCATTTTCCCTTTGTATGCATGTAGCTGAATAAGAAAGAGAACTAAAATCTAGGAAATTTAACTGGATACTCAGGGATATTATTGTATATGTATGCGTTGTATACATATATACATACATACTTATACATACATATGTGTAAGTTAATATGTATTAACTTATGTGTTGACATAGGAATAATAGAATAATAATAACAATAAGTAGCATTTTTTTGAGGCTTACTATGTGCCAAGAACTGTTCTTAGCCTATTTGCCAGGATATGTCTTTTAATCATCATCTCCACCCCCAAAGACAGGCATCATAACCAGCCCATTTTACATATGATAAAAATGAAGGTAATTGCTTATACCCACATACCTAGTAAGTGGTACAGTTTCTATGGTATTTTTTCTTGCTTTTCTCTTTCATTGACCTCTACAAACAACTTTCATCAACTATTTAAATTTAAAGCTTTAAAAGTTAAATATTAAGGGGACACCCATAGTTCAGTTGGTAGGGTGCTGGCCATATGCTCCAGGGCTGGCAGATTCAAACCCAGCCTTGGGCCTACCAAAAAAAAAAAAAAAACTAGCTGGGCGTTGTGGTGGAATCAGTAGTCTCAGCTATTAGAGAGGGTGAGGCAAGAGAATTGCTTGAGCCCAAGAGTTTGAGGTTGCTGTGAGCTGTGATGCCACGACACTGTACAAAGGGTGAGGAAATGAGACTCTGTCTCAAAAAAAAATGTTAACTATTAAACTTTCAACTTAAAAAATTTACTATTTAATTAGTATTGGCATATACAAACATACGTAATTGTCTAGCTTCTTCCTGTAGCTCCAGTATCCTAGAAACCTTTTCCATGATCTGAGTTTGAAACAACCCACTAAAAGTAAAGCCTTTTTTGCACAGTCTTCTTGGAAGTTACATACTTCTTGTGTTTTAAGAGGTGATTTTAAGCACTTAAAATATTTAAGTCAGTGGTTTACAAAATGTATGTCCTATTGAGCTACAAAAATACCTCTTAGTTAGAGCAGGAATTTATCCATTTGAATTTGAAAGTATTCATTTATAATATAGAATGATTGTGTTGGGGGAAAAATAAAGAATTGTATTTGGGGTTATTAAATGCCCCAAGTTTGGGCGTTACTAATCCCATTTGTTTAAAGCACTACCCACTTCTACATCCAAATCTTTGCTCAAATCTCTCGTTAAGTGGAAAGCTAGGGATAATATAATACTATTTTAATAGCAAGGAGGAAACCATGAATTAAAATATTTTAACATCTTTTTAGGAAAAAAAAAATTTCAAGTCTTACTAAGGCAAATAAAATAGATTGAATGTCTGAGATTTTTATATGTAATTAAAGCGTACCACAATCTTCTTGATACTGCAGTCAGATAAAAATAGGTATTGATTATTGATAAATGTTGTTAAATATACCAAAGCAATTGGAAAGCAAAATCTTTGGGAAAAATCTAATAATTCCAACTCCTTAAAATTATCCTTCATCATTCTTATTTGCAGAATGCACACCTTCTGGCAGGAGACAGGTTTGGATTCACACCTGCCAGTGGGCTCCACTTAGCATCTTTGAGACTAGTAGATGTTTCTGTTTTGATAGCAAGGACGGCCACATAGGCTCATTCTCTAAGGGGGAAAGTACGGCCAAAACCTGAGAAATTGGTTCTTTAAACTAGAACACACAGCCGTTCTAAAACCATTTTAAAACTGGCTCCATTTCAAGCCCTTTAATTTAGAAACTCTTAAAAAAACAAGAGATAAATTTTCCTAATAGAAAGATTCCTTATTGCCATAAAATACCTCACCATAAAAACAAAACAAAACCCAAAGACTCTGTCAAAGCTTTTTTAACATTTTCACCTATGGTGAATAAAAGATTGTTTTTGTAGGCGAAAAATTTAAACTCCTTTATTCTATAATATTTTTTAAAAGGGTGCCTTAAAGGTATAATCCAATTTAAAAAAAAAACAACTTTTACCATCTTTTTAAAATTATATAAATCTCAGAATATTTTCTAGCATTTCATTTTTAATCTTTAATACCTAAAAAATAAAAAGTTAATTGTAAAAGCTAGTTACAATTGTTGAGTTCCCCATTGTTCCTATGGAGAGAATACTACATCTTAATATGTAAAGTATCAATCACGACTGGGGATGTTTTGAAGGATTTGAGTTCTGTAATTGTTCTCAACCTGAATCTGAGGGAACTTAAGACACGTCAAAGTCCAGACTGAAAAATTCTCTTTCTCCACCTAACACACACTTCCCTCTGCCCCATGCTTCTATATTAATTACTAATTCTTTTTTTTTTTTTTTTTTTTTTTTTTGAGACAGAGTCTCACTTAATCACCCTCGGTAGAATGCCGTGGCATCACAGCTCACAGCAACCTCCAACTCTTGGACTTAGCCTATTCTCTTACCCCAGCCTCCCGAGTAGCTGGGACTATAGGCACCTGCCCCAATGCCTGGCTATTTTTGTTGTTGTTGTTGCAGTTTGGCTGGGTCTGGATTTGAACCTGCCACCCCCGGTATATGGGGCCAACTCACTGAGCCACAGGCGCTGCCCTAATTACTAATCCTTTACACCTGCAATGCCTCTGTTCCCATACTGTTGCTCTTCTTATTTAACCTTATTTTTGTGTCTGTCTTTGTGTGCACATTCTGTCATCCATATAAGACCAACATATGGAACAGAATGGAACATATGTTGGAATGGACCCACAGATGCAATGGAAAAAAAATTACCTCGAGTCTAAATTTCTTTTTATTCTGTGTTGCAGCAATACCCATGACCTTTGGGGCTTCACTTCTACATTTTTTGGAATCTTGGTATCTGCAGTTCTGGCAGTGTTCTTCCTTTACGCACATTGACTTCCATGTTCACATATTGCTGGTAGACTATTTCCAGCGTCTGTATTTCCCGCCCAACTCTGGGCTCCAGATCTGACTGTAAACTGCTCATCTCCATCTTCAGCTTCTTTATTGGGACTTGGGCATGAGAAGAACTTTGAACACTAAATCTTATTCTCTAATTTACCTAGGATTACTTTCCTTTTTAGAAATACAGTTGATTCTTAATATATTTTTATATTTATCCACCATAATGATTACTTTTAGCTTACACATATGAAGAGGAGGGAAAATTTTACCTCTTCCTCTTCAGGTTTTTCACATGGGTCTGAGAATTAAACAGATGCAAGAAATTAACAGAGTGAAAGCATATAAATTTATTTTATATAGTTTTAATTAACATAAGACACCCCCCATGAGGAAATGGAGACCCACAGAAATGGTAAAGCCTAAATAATTTTATATGAGGTTGAACAAAGAGAGGCAGTTTTGTAAACGTAGCTAATTTATGTGGGTAGATGAAAGGAAGGTTAAGAAGTATTTTAGCAACATCTGTTTGTACAAAGTTGTCTCTGCCTTAACTTTTCATCTTTGATGATTGATAGGTAACTTTCCTTCTGCTATAGGGAGGCATTTTATTTTTTTAATGTATTTTATATTTACTAATGACACTAATGCACTTCAATCTCCTATCCCTTCTGCAAAGTGGGCAGGGCTGAAATAGACATTTGCATTACAGAAGAAGAACTTCCAGGCCAGACAGGCTGGGTGCTGCACCCAGTGGAAGTTCCAAAGCCATGCAGGGTCCTGATAGCCAGTCCAGCCCCTGTGCCTTGTGGCCACCCCCATGCTCAGTAAGGGCCAGTGGAGGGGCTCAGAGGCAGGTGAGAGTCTGGTGGGGAAAGACTGATGGCAGTGGAGGTGGGAACTAGGCACCAGCATAATTCAGCCATGGAAATTATGTCACCTAACTACCACAGCCACCAAGGGAGGACATTTTAAATAGGGGAGTTTTATCTCCTGCTTTCAGTAAGAAACAACCAAAGGTCTGAGTGCCCTTTTGCACCACCTGTTTTTTTTAAGTGCCTTCAGCTCAAAATAAACTTTATGCTAAAATGGCCTATTTAAGAGTGACATGTTCTGCCATCCTTCACATTCTGTAGAAGGGGATAGTTAACTAGAGAAGTTTTGGAAGAGAATAGGAAAGGGGAACATGGTTAAAGAGGCTTTTTATAGAATATAAATATCAGGAAGAAGCCAAATTAATACTGTAGTGTTTTAATAAAACTGTGTAGTTGTCAAACCACTATGGTATATATTATTTCTTTACTAAACATATAGTGGTCAAAGGATGGGGCTCCTAGACTTAGGCCTAGCCTAACAGGGAATAGGGAATATAGAAATGATAAAAACCAAAGGGCCAGGGCTGCCAGATGTTTACAACACCTACTCCCTGTAAGTTAAATGTGGTGTGTGACTAACTATAATTTTGTGATGTACCAAAAAATTAAACATACACTGTTCTCTCTTAGCATCCCAATTCTTTCCTTTTTCTATCGTATATTGGATTAATCTGGCCCCAGATATCACTTTAGTGGGTCTTTGTCAATACAAATGAATTCTGACCTATTAGATTGCAAGTCATGGGCTGAATACTAGCCAGCGTCTATTCTCAAGAATCTTCCGTTCTTCGCTGGGGACATCAAGAATATGGGTGCTCATAAAACCAAGTACTAAGTGCTCTGATGAGAAATGAAATTTAAAATATTTAACAACTGGTTTGGTAGGGCCGCACGCAGTCACAGCGGCCCCACCTCGAACCCCTCGTTCCCAAAGTGTGGGAGCAGATGTGCTCTGCTCAAAGTCCTGGCAGGTTGGAGAGGGCAGAGAAGGCGTTCTGGGAGCACCTGGGGGGAGCCTCCAGCACAGGCTGCAGGAGGAGAGTGCTCAGGGAAGTCTTCCTAATGGAAGGAGACCAGAGGCAAGTCTTTTAAAGGCTCCCTATCTAGGCAAGGACTGTCGGAAAAATGGAATCTAAACACAGATGCAGGTGGAGTTATGTGGAGAGCAGAGAAAACCACCGCGCTTGTTATTCTCTTTGCACTCACGGGACGTGTTACTGTCACTGATCCAAAATGTGTTTTGTTTTTTCTTCTGCTCTTCACGTACACCCTCTGCCTCCCCCAACACCAGCACACTCTCCTGTGCCCAGAGGTGGCATTGTCAAGTCTAGGCCTCCTTGACTACTTCTCCTGTAACCTTCTCTCGCCCTGTCCTGGCCTTCCCCACAGACAGTGACCATGAATGATTTTGAAAAGGACAGAGTTTACCTCTTGGGAATAAAATAGGCATTCGTTTTGTGATTAGGAAAGTCGTCATTACCGACCATTTTCTAACTTAATTTTAAGTCAAAACATGTTTAAGTCAAGCTGGTGCATTGGGTGAAAAAATACTAAAGGAGCCGTGTCAACACAGGAAATAACACATGAAAGGACACGAAGGCCAGAATCAAGACGAGAAGGCAGTAAGGTGGAAAAAATGCAAACATTTTCAGACTAAATTGAACGTTATAAAAAATTACGAAAAGAACTACACGATCATTTAGCTGAGTTTGAATTATGGTTTTTCTCCTCATAAACGGATGTATATTGTTGGGGGTATAGATGGCGACTCCTCTTCATCCAGGTTACTAAAGGCTTGAGTTAAGTCAGCTCGGTGTGGCGTACAAAGGGGATTGGTTCCAGAGCCCCTGCGGATAACAAAATCTGAGTATAGTTAAGTCCCGAAGTTCCTGCAGAATCCACCAATACAAAAGTCAGCCCTCTCTAGACTCAGGTTTGCATCCCATGAATACCGTATTTTCCCTGTGTTTGAAAACCTCCCATGCATACATGAACCTGCACAGTTCAAACCCCTGTTGTTCAAGGGTCGAGTGTACTGCCTTTGGTTATATTCTTTCCCTGTGACATATTTTCTGTCTTTTTCTGGTAGGCATTTAGAGAAGAAATTGCACCCATCCACTTAAAAGTGAAAACAGTGAATGATTTATCCAGTCAGCTGTCTCCACTTGACCTCCATCCATCTGTAAAGATGTCTCGCCAGCTGGACGACCTGAATATGCGATGGAAACTTCTGCAGGTATCAGCGGAACCCTCCATCGTGCAGGTTTACACCCTGGTGGCTTTGAGCCCTGCCTCGCTCTGCTAGCACACACCATTGTTGTTTATTTCCTTCTTTTGTAATTGGTAAAGAATTTAGCCTGTGGGGACACCAGGCATTTGCCTTTCAGTATGTTAAACCCAAGGACCTTATTTATTTATACATACAGATTTTAATGTAGCTTTTTGATATGCTAGTCATATGATAGTTACAGAAAATTACAGAAGATCAGATAAGTCACAGTAATTGAAAGCTATGGTAGGTCATCGAAACATTTTTTCTCATAATGACTCCTAAATTTCATAGTGTGGTTGTTTTGTTTTGTTTTGCAAAGTAGGAAAGCCTCCGTCCCTTTTCTGCCAAGTAGTTGCTATTTAAGTGTCTTGCTGAGTTTTTCCAGATTCACACTGTGGCGGCATCTACCTTTAGCTCTTATATTGCCCTTCTGATGCAATTGTTTTAATGACTCTAGACCTTACTGAAATAGGCAGTTTTGGTATACCACCTAAAAGTATTTTGTTTGACAGATTCAGTATTTTATATATAATAGGCTTGCCGAACTAATGCAAACATCAAAATATTCGAAGGCTCAGATTTTCTTAATGAAATTGAAGAGGTAAAGAAATGAGCATATAGTATTTGACAATCTTCTTTCTTTGCAAAGAGCGCTAATCTGGGATTAGTGAGGGGAAATCTGCTGAATTCATATGTGCTTTTCTAGCGGGTGGATCAAAAAAGTGTTTGATCTTTTTTGTTCTTTCTGGTGCTTCATCGCTCTTCTGAAGCATTATCTTCACGTGAAGGTCCTTATGGTCCGTCTTGACTTATTTCCATTCCGCTTCTGTTATCATCATCTCCAAAGATTAGCAATCAGGGAATATGTTGTACTTGAGAGAAGACACGTATCCTGTCACCCTTATCTATGATCCGGTAACCACGAGAGCTCAGATGTTCGTTGCTGGTTGGATAAGAGGGAAAAAAATCTGTGCTGACAGGAAACACTGTTAAATTTCAGGAAGGATGTTCACTCATAGCGTGCGGCATTTTAATGCTTTTTGGCCTTAATAAATAAAATACAAACTATTGTAATTTAAATGACAAACCAGGAGAAAGGAGAGCTGTCCAGTGAGCCAGGGGCAAGTTTCAATGGAGGACAAATGAAAATACGATTGTGAGTCTAGGTGGAATGATGAACAGCATTACACAGACAAAGACCAGGAAAGGGGAAGTGCAAGTTCAGGAGACTTGCTGCAGTTAATATCAATTTACATTTATGTAGTGTCTCAGTGTACTAGCTGTTTGCATTTTCATAAGAGAAGGATAGAATGTGTGTAAACAAATATACAGGATGTGTTGAAGTGCTGGTGTGCATTTGAATATACATCCCAACCCCGAGTAGAGATGATCAGACACAAACCTGGAGGAAAATGAGATAGTCCATCCTCACATACCTTTTCACTATCTGTCTTTTGTCTATCATCTCACTCCCTCACTCACTCCCTCTATCTGCATCTCCACCCGCCCTCTGTCTACCTATTCACCTACCGAGTATCTTTCCCTTGGAGTATTCTGGGCTTCTTTCTCATTTACCCTCTAAAGCACATTTTACTATCTTCCTTACAAAAAAGACCTTGGTGGTCACAACCCCATGGCCACATCTCGACTTTACAGGGTTTAGAGCAGTGATTTTCAACCAGTGTGCCACGGCAGACTGGTGTGCCGTGAGAGGATCTTAGGTGTGCTATGAAATTTTTAAAAAATCATTAATAAAATTAGTTTTGGAAGCAGTTCAAAGCACAGTAAGTATATTCTTTTTTGGATCAAAATAATTTAAGCATGCTGCAAAAGTTTAACCAGAGGTTCAAGTGCACAAAAAAGGTTGGAAACGAGTGATTTCGAGGCAGTCCACTGCCCCAGAGGCCGTGTGGAGTAACAGGGTGCACATTCCGGCACCGTGCCCGGGATGGGAGTAGCGTTGCTGCTCTCTGGCTTTATGATCTTGGGAACCTCTTCGTTTCTCCATTTTTCTATCTGTAAAGTGGGGATAATAATGATGTTTAACCATTGTGCTTATTCTGAGGATTAAAAGAGTTAATTCATACAAATTGCTTACAAGAGCACCTGTCATCATTTACTATTCCTTTCTGCCAGAAGGAGTCCATTTTTACACCATTACTTTGATACCTGAGGCAGAGGAGGAGTCTATACAAGCTTCTGTATCTTGGGCAACAGCATCATATTTACTGTAGTCCTTAAGTCAAGGATATGATTACAGCCATTGTTTTGAAATACCCCTATTTCATCTGTCTTGTGTGTGAATGTGCAGGTTTCTGTGGACGATCGCCTTAAACAGCTTCAGGAAGCCCATAGAGATTTTGGACCATCCTCGCAGCATTTTCTCTCCAGTAAGTACTGACGAAGTGGACTGGTCTCAGTAATTTAATAAATCAGTATGTGCTTTCACCATCATTTAAGAAGCAATATTCTTTGGTATAGATATACGTATTTATTATATCCAAAGTATTAAAAGAGGCATTCGTATTAATGAAAACGTTTCTTATTATTATTTCTAATAATAATGATGATAATTGATAAATCTTTAAAATGGGACAGAAAGGAATTTTTCTTTCACTAGACTCTCATGATAATAAGCCTTACATCATCATTGCTTTGCCATGGGAAAAGGTTATGAACTATTTCATAATAAAGAAATTATTTTTATGTTTTAAGATTTCTTCAATTAATTTTTCTCCTTCCAAAGTGATTATTAGTTTAAAATCCACCTGTGCCTTTTTCCTTTTTATCATTTTACTGCTACATATTTTACATATTTACACTGAACATGTGAATACCTGTTACGTCCATCATCCTGTGTATTTGTCATTTCTGTGTGTTGGAAGCATTCTCGTCCTCTCTTCAAGCTACTTTGCAATATGAAATACATTGTTATTAACTATAGTCGTCCTACTCTGCTATAGAACATTAGGATTTATTTCTTCTTTCTAACTCTGTGTTTATAACCATTAACCAACTTCTCCTTCTCTCCCCTGAGCCCACCCTCACAGACCCCTCCCAGTCTCTGGTACTTATCCTTCTTTCCTCTATCTCCAAGAGATCCACATTTTCGCTCCCCCAGAGAGTGAGATCGTGCAGGATCTGTCTTTCCGTTCCTGGTTTATGTCACTCGACATAATGTCCTCTAGTTCCATCCATGTCACTGCAAATGACGTGATTTCATTCTTTTTTATGGCTGAATAATATTTCATTGTCTGTATATACCACACTTGGTTTATTCATTTGTCAGTTAGTAGACAAATTGATTTCGTATCTTTGCTATTGTGGCACCTGAAACTTTTAAAGTAAAACAAAAAAAATTACTTTTCATACGTTTAAATGAGAAGATTTCGGTTTATTAAGCTCACTACAATCATAGTTAGCTTTTGTTTGGGTCAAGTATTGCAGATTTAGCCAAACCACACTCGTACAATTTTATGTAATATTCTCCAAGTGAAATTTTTAATTTTAGGGACTGTTCATGAGATTTTTTTTTTTTAAATAAATTTTTGTTTTTGCTTTTTTTTTTTTTTTTGTCCAGGGCTGGGTTTGAACCTGCCACCTCTGGCATATGGGGCCAGCGCCCTACCCTTTTTAGCCACTGGCGCCACCCTGTTCATGAGATCTTGAATAAATAAGTTTTTACTTTATCATTCACTGCTGAGGACACTAAAGAGTGTAGAATTTAGAGTCACCCAGATTGAGTTTAAAAATTCATCCTGCCGTTTAACCACAGCTGTTAATCTCTAAAAGTTAATTTCTTTGTCTTAAAACACCTCTTTCCCCTGAGTATTTTGAGAATTAAATGACAAAGCATAGCCAGTTACACAAAGCACCTAGCACAGTTCTTGACACAAATGCTTTGAGTAAATATTAATTCCTTTCCTTTCATTTCCTTTGACAAATATCTGTAAGAAAGCAATTTGTTTCCTTTAATTCAATTTAAGTAAAGTTTAAAACTTAGGGCAAAGCTTATTTCTCAATTATGACAACCTCTTTGTAACTATTACCATCGAGAAAACTGAAGTAATCCCATGTCGTACAACTAAATGGATTGCATTTATGTTTTCTCTTAATCTTGTCACTGTTGATAAACTGCTTTGCCTCAACTAAAGGTCAGGCTGTGCTTTTGCAATTCAAGGATCCTGATCAGTCCTGTCCTGCCCTTCCTGACTGTCCTTTGCTCCCCCACCCTCACCCCAACACACACACACACACACACACACGTTATGTTTCATAAACTCTCAGGGAGCCTATCTTTGAGGGATGTGTAGTTCTTCCTGAAATACACTGTATGCCTGGGTGCTGGGATGCATTTTTAAAGTTTGGATACCTTCATTGTTGATGAAAATTTGCAGTGTGCTCATTAAGTTTTAAACGTGCCAGATTACTTAACTTTATAGCTTTATAGCATGTTAAACTAAGGACTATCATCGAGTTAAAGAGGTATTTGTAAAATAAGAGACTCTTTTTTCAGTTCTAAGGATTAATTATCTTTAATAGTGAAGAAACCCTACACCTCGCAATCACTCTCATAATAGGAACCAAGCACACGTTCTTTAGGAAGTGACATATTGTGAAATTCAGACACATTTTGTGAAACTCAAATGCACTGCCTTTCATTGTTTAACGCTCATGGTCCTGGGAGATTGAAGTTATTCAAATCAAAACAATGATTAAAATGAATGGAGAACCATAAACAAAATCCCAATTAGTAAATTTAATAATCGTTATCCCTTGTTGCTGACAATCTTTGGCTTTATTATATTTCTTGGACCTGAGCCGTGGTTATAAAAGAAGCTTTTTAGTTAGGCACAAAATAAAAACTGACCTATCCGCCTGGTGCCAACACTGAAATGAGGGTTGGCTCTAGTGAGAAATTTAACACACCTTGTTCCTCATTTTCATCCCCTGTCTGTAGTTTTTATGGACATAGTTGAAGAAAGGAATGCTTGCATTTTATAAAGATGAGCTGAGTAGAAAAACTGCTGAACTAGTGTTCAGAAATTCTGAGATCACATCTGAGCTCAACTGTTTATTTATTAGCTATCACTTTGGAGGCAAGTTATTTTATCTCTGTGTATTTAGTTCTTCATCTATCAAATGGAACTTTAATGTGTATCTTGCTGGCTTCCTTACCAAAAGATATATTTGTAAGTGCTTGGCAAAGTTTAGAATGCTATATATATTTGTAGGCTATTAATATGACATGAAATTCAGAAAAAATATATTGCTGACAACTGGATACATGAGGGCCTGGTGATATCTGCAAAGTTTTCTTTGAATTTTCTTATTCGTTCATTTAGTAAAATTCCTTTACAGCTCTAAATTCCCTTATAGCTCTTCTTAAATAACTTTTAAAATAATAGATTTAATTTAGAAAAAAAATTTTTTAGAAATAAGTAATTAGAATTAGAACTTATTTAGAATAAGAAGTAACTATAATAAAAAAACTTTAATAAAAAATCATAACATCTAAATTATAATAATGCCTAGTGCCAAAGTAGGAAACGGGACTCAATGTACATTTTAGACAAAAATAAGTATTTGGGATTTTTCTGCCCAGATGACTGCCTTGGTTCTTTACAACTTTTTGCCTGTTTTTATTTTAATTTTCTCTTTTATTATTTCGTGTAATTAAATTTGTTTTAAATGCCATCTGTGCTGGGGAGCTATTCTTATGAATATGATACAAAGTAAAGAATGTTATTAGGGATCTGGAAAACTCAGGCTTGAGGAATCTAATTTTTAATATGGATATGCCAAATAAAACTAATTTTGGTTTTAGCTTTATCAGAAATATGCAGAGTACATGATGAAGTGTGGTGGTTTGCACCTGTGATCTTAGCACTTTGGGAGACTGAGGTGGGAGGATTGTTTGAGATCAGGAATTCAAGACCAGCCTGAGCAAGAATGAGATCCCATTTCTACTAAAAATAGAAAAAAATTATCTGGGCATAGTGGTAGTCCCAGCTACTTGGCAGGCTGAGACAGGAGGATCTCTTCTAGGATGACCCTAGAACACTATAGCCTAGGTGACCAAGTAAGACCCTATCAAAAAAACAAATGGCACTAAATTTGAAATTGTTGTGGTTTTATATATATATATATATATATATAATTTGATTTTTAGAAGTATTAGCATGGAACCTATGTTGTTTCTTTCCTCACTTCCAGTGAATCTTAAAAGCTGTTCTCTGTTAGGTTTAGTGGATTTCACAATTAATAGGAATCTGGGTCAAAAACCAGAGCAGTTCTCATTGAATTGGCTGTAAAATACGTTCAGTTGTTTTGCGTTAAGGTGTAAGGCTTTGGAGCCACCAGTGTTTCCAATAACCTCCCTTTGTTTCTTCCCTCAGCTTCAGTCCAGCTGCCGTGGCAAAGATCCACCTCACATAATAAAGTGCCCTATTACATCAAGTGAGTTGATTTCAATTATACTTTATGATACCAAGAAAATAAAGTTTTATTGACAAATCAAGAGGTTTCCCCACCCCCATAACTTTAAAAAATGGAATTTGGCCCTATGAGCTGAAGGAAACTACATATATTTTAATAATTGAAAGAAATTAGTTTAAAAATTAGAGTGATTGTGTTTTATTAGGTTGGGACTACGCTATATAGGTGTGTTTAGTTGATATTTTTTTAAAAGCAGAGATCAAAATATTTGGGAAAAGTGACAAAATTTTCAAATACTCTTGGTGTGATATTTCTCACATTGTAATGATTCTAAATCATTTTTCTTTTTCCCAGAAAATTCATGTAAACATTCTTAATACTCCTCCCATTTTAATTCATCAAAAAAGAACTAGTGATTTGTGAGGGAAAAGTTTTTTCTTTGTCTTACGCAAGTTATTTGCATGATGAGTGTAGACTCATCGTTGTTTTTGTTGTGAAATGAGTCTCTCCTTCTTGTGTGCTGTTTATTATGTGACATCTAATACATTTAGTATAATTTACACAGGATCGTAGTAGGACTTAATCCTTGGTTTTCTTGGTGTGTTGTCATGGGACCAAATAATAAAATACTATTTCTATAATGCCTTGAAGTGTTAAGTTAGTAGTGCTATGGATTTACAAAATGATATGGTGATAGGAGTCATAATTGACTCTATTTTATATGTAAGGTGAACAGCATCATAATCACAGGAGCACTTACTGATCAGGAGACTGCTGTGTTACAAGTTAGCTCTATGTGGCCTCAAGTAAGTGGGATGAAAGTCTTTGGGCCACGTTGCCCTCATATCATTCTTGAAATGGGGTTGGTATCTCTGAAATCTACGCTGGTGCTAATAATCTACTCCTCCAATGTACGTGTTCCTGAAAAAAATGTATTTGCAGTCAACGTTAGTGAAATAGTATTTCTCACAAAGTTTTTATTGTAGTCTGAAATGTATCCTCAGCATAAAAAAAAATTATTGCCACAATATTAATACTATGTAGAAAACATAATAGGCAATATCTGTTACATTGTCTTATGGGAAATCGATACCTTTATCAGTACACAGTCTATAGTGTACTGAGTTGTGATACACTCAAGAACAAGGTAGCAAACTAGTTGATGGTGTCCTGTTTGTACAAGCATTTGGAAAGAGGTCAGAAGCTGGGCAAGGTGGCATGTCTCTACTGATAGAAGATGTGATGATCTAACCCAGATTTAAAATCTTTTTTGTAATCTTTACATGTTTGTTTACACGATGATAATAATAATAATAGCAGTAGTATTGGAGAATTTTAATCTTGCTTGTGTGAGTATTGACTTGAATTGAATATTGCAGTTGGGATGGAAATCTGATGTAGTGTGGTAGGCAGAATAACTCCTCCCCATCCCCCAAAGACACCCACCTCCTTATCGCCAGGACCTGTGAAAATGTTAGGTAGCCTAGCAAGGGAGAATTAAGGTTGCAGATAGAATTAAGTTTGCAAATCAACTGACTTTAAATAAGGGAGATGACCCTGGATTATCCTGATGGGTTCAGTATAATCCCAGAGGGCTTTAGAAGTAGAAGAGGGCACCAGGGGAGTCAGAGAGAGATTTAAAGATGATAATTGCCATCTTTGAAAATGGAGGAAGGGGGGCATGATCCTGGGAATGCAAGTGGCCCCGACAAGCTGGAAAAGGCAAGGAAATGGGATTCTATCTTAGAACCTCTGGAGAGGAAACACAACACTGCAGGCCTTGATTTTAGCCCAGAAAGAATTATTTTGTCATAGTCTTTGAATACATGTACTATAGAAAAATCAAGAAGTTCATGCAAATTAATCAAAATTAATTAATTTACTGAATTGACCTGGAATCCTGCATCATCTGACTTTAAAAACACAAAGTAGATCCAGTAAGGCAGATTTTTATTTGTACTAAATGAAGAAAATAACAAATTTCTTGCTTGAGTATGTGTGTACAATGAGTATCTGTTTGATTTGGCCCTTTGAAAGTTCAGTAAAGCCCTTTAATTTTAGCTTTTCTGGTAAAAGGAATTTCTGTATGTCCAGGTCAGTTATATATGATTTGCAAACTAAATGGTCTAAGTCAGAATTTCTCTAATTCATATTGTTTATAACAATTGGGTATGATCTGGTACTATTGCGTTCTTGATCAGTCTTTGAATTCTTGTGGTGAAGACTGGTAGAGTAAAAGCTAGTTTTGTCTGGCATCCTATAACCAGCAGTGGAAAACATATATATAATAAAAGACTGCCAGTGTTTTAAATAATGACCTTTAGCATTGTAGCATTCTAAAATATCTTCTCCATCACTTGTAAAAGATTGGATTTTCTTAAACATATATAGTTTCAGTGCTAAATGTCTTTAAGTCTTTCAGATGTTTAGAAGTTTGCTCATTTGTAGAGAGCAAATTCTCCCGCTTTTACAAAACTTGTTTAACCAGGATTTTTTTTATTACTTGCTCTGTTGTGTAATGTAATAGTTTATTTCCTCATAAAGGAAGAACATCAAGCTCCGAAGGTAGGGTTATAAAAGCCAGTATTTCTGGATGAAGAATTGTTATGAAAACAAAATTTAATTCCCAAATTAATAAGCAAGTAAATGATGGATGAAAAGGCTTTTTAAATATACAACCCCCTCTGCATGGCTGCGTGAGTAAGTAGAAGAAAAATGTCAGAAACAAATTAAGCATGATTGTCTTGCAACTAGAATTTCAAATTAAAATGAGTTAATTTAGCCAAGAAAGAGAAATAATACTCAAGTAGAAATACTCAGTGTTTAAATATATATTTTTATGTACTCTGCTACTAGAATATAGCAAAAAAAAAAGTTGAGAGGAGGACGGGAAGGAAAAATAATTTTTATGTCATATTTTAATTTTATAGATGAGTTAAAATATCCTCTGGTTTAAACCTATTGCATTTCTGACTCTCTAGATAATTCTTTGTTAACACCTCGCAGTATGCTGCAATGTCTCCGTGACTCATTTTTTTCCAGAAAATGATAGAATATAAATTTGAATGGAAAGCATCTATGCATTTTAAAGCCCTCATGTTCATATCTTACCTTGAACCTCATACTTTAAAACTGTGCTTTCTACTTCTGAGACAGAGTTTCTGAAACTGATCCAATTATTCCCCCCCCCACCCCCTGCAGGATAGTTCAGTGAGAGCTCATTGTATTCTGAGTTTAAAACAGTTTAAAATAGCTCCTGCTACCTTCAAAATATTCAGAAATCTAACATATAATCCAGATCTCTCTGCTGCTAAATTTGTGGTCCTGTGTTTGTGTTTTCCATAGGTTGTTCATTTCTGCTGCTAAAAGTTAATCTCCAGGGAGGTTTGAGGGATAAAAGGAATAATGATGGATGAAAGCTTTGGGTTAAACTTTCCTACTACACGTCAAAGTCATTGCTTCTCATTTTGTTCCAGAAGTAATAATAGTGCTATATCATCATAATAAACAATGGTTATGGAAATAATGATAATGAATGGCATTTTTAAACACTATCTGCAGGTGGTATGCAAAATCCTATGCATAGCTTTTAATTCTCACAGAAACTCAGTGAAGCACAGGGACTATGATTACATCCACTTACAGGCAAAGCTTAATAAATAATGAACACATTATTAAGGGAGTAATAAATACACATGCAGCTTGTCTGAGATCACACAGCCAGTAAGAAGAGCTGGCGTTAAAACCCAGCAACTGTCTCCAGCTCCCCACTCCTGACTGCTACACGTCACATCCTATCTCTGTATTAGTTGAGGCAGAGAACAGAATTTTTTAGTCACATGGAAAAATTGGATAGAAAGAAGGATTATATTTAGGAAGGAGAATAACAGTGGAAAAAAATATGAGCAGACATCCTTTCTTTCATAATATAGGCTGATTACCATTTATTGTGCACCTACTGTGTGCCAGCACATGAGCACAGCCCACCCTTTTTCTAGTACTCCACATTGCCTTTGTTAGGCTTTTCTGCAGGTGGATATAGGCTAATATATTTTTTAGATGTTGAAGGCAATTTCACACCACAGTCTGGTAGTGGACACAAGTGCTTTCTACACGTAGGAAGATGCCATTGTGCACAGTCCTGCTGGTTGGAACCTGACAGGAGTTCCCAGGTAGGAAACAGACAGACTGGCCCTCTTCTACCTCTCCCACTCAAGTGGTCAGGAGATTCCTGGCAGTGGGTAGGTTTCTATCCATGAGTAAGAAGGCCGGTAAAGCTCATTCATGAGTTCTACAGGACTCAGCAGGACTCAGCAGACAGATGGCTCTCTCTCTGCACCTGCCCACCAGTGAGCCGTAGTACTTAAAAGACAGTAGAAAAATGTCGTCAGGAAGTGTGGTTTTCCCTTCTTCCCCTACAGTGTCCTCGGTAAACCTGGTGTGCCAGACTTAGTCTTGGTACAAATGACTATTCTGCTCTTGTGACATGGCTTTACCAATACCACTTAGTTCTATAGCTGTTTTTCCTGCTGGAATTTGAAGTGCAGACATTAATTCTTCATAGGGTTTATTTGCATAGACTGCATGTACTTGTCTTGGAAGAACTACCTGTACCATCTACAGGGGAGAATTAATGTGTACTTCTTTAATGGAATGTGGACCCAGTTTAGGCAATATAGAAGAAATAGAGCCTTACGTACAATATGCAGTTTAACATACATACACATGGCG
This sequence comes from Otolemur garnettii, assembly GCF_000181295.1. Classification (NCBI taxonomy): domain Eukaryota; kingdom Metazoa; phylum Chordata; class Mammalia; order Primates; family Galagidae; genus Otolemur; species Otolemur garnettii. Next base: position 4,375,989 of record NW_003852437.1, on the reverse strand, counting down.
TTCATACAGACATTTTCGTAATCCTGTTCACACAGACCTGGCCTATCATGTTCTCTAAAACTCACATCCCCCAATATTGCAAGGTATTAGCCAGAATAAATGAGTCTGTATAAATACTACTCTTTCATTTTTCTTATTCTAAGTTCCCCTTTGAGTAGGTCTAAATCAAGATTCGGTTCAAGTTACTACATCTTCCTTTATATTTTTGTTTTCTATTATTATGTCCATTGTTGATAATCCTGCAAAACTCTTTGAGACTCTCCTCTTACCTCCCAAGGCCACCCTCAGCGTTCCTTAATCTGTCAATTGCTGAAAAGTGGTAAAGTTTATAGTCATAAGTAAAATCTTAAAGAGTGAGTAGTGGCCCTTTCTAGCAGTTATAGGGTTCATTTGTATAACTACCCATATCATCTAGAAGTTAGAATTAATTGTATTTCTTTAGTGGCATGTGGACCCAGCTTAGGCAATATAAAAGAAATAGTCCTTCCCTAAATAAGGCAGAGAGGAATGTCAGCAGAAAGATCTCCAAGGATGCAGCCTGGCAGAGAAGTCCAGCTAACAAAGTTTATGTAACAGCAAAGAAACTAACGTCATGCATTTTATCTTTAAAGGTTGTAGAAAACTTATCCGAGAACAAAATAAATCCATATAAAAGTATAATTAACAATGAAAAAACAGGTACAGTAGTCTTAATTTCTCTTTCATTAAGCTGAGGATGGCATCCTTTGGTTCCAGATTTTTAAGGGGAAAACTCTTGGAACACTCTTTGAATCTCTTTCCAGAAGTAGAGCTTATATTTTTTATTTTAATGATAAAGAAATGAGCCAAGTTCAGTGGCTCACATCTGTAATTCCAGCACTACTTTTGGGAGGCTGAGACAAGAGGATCACATGAGGCTGAGTTGAGACTAGCCTAGGCCAAAGGTCCTGTCTCTGTAAAAGATTTTTAAAGATTAGCCAGATTGGGGACCACTGTTCTAGCGTAATTACCAGTGTCCTGCAGTAGCTTTTACAGAGGCTGAGGGAGGAGGATCATTTGAGTCCAGGAGTTCAAGGTTATAGCAAGCTATGCTTATACCACTGCATTACAGGCTGGGTGACAAAGCAAGACCATGTCTCTAAAAAACCAAAATAAAAGTAGAAAGGAAATAAATGAAATAGAAGCACAAAAGATGGACTGGAAAGTCTGTTTTTCTAAGAATCTGTGACCCTTCATTGAAAATAAATATTTAAAACTCACTGGGCCAACTCTGCCTTGAGGAGGTAAGAATAAAATTGCTTTATGAAAAAATATAAGTACCTTGGGATCACTAAACTTCTCCTGGGCTTGGGACAGCTGTGGACAAATGAGCGTACTATGGCTAACCAGAAAACTAAATAGCAGACAGCCTTCCCTGCAGCTGGCAGCCGGCAGCTGGCAGCCAACCACCACTGGAAACCTAGTGCAAACCTAGGGCAGGCAGGGGACTCGTGCTGGTCCATAGCTTTGTTAGGAGCCAGGATAGGAGATGAGCAGCAGGTGAGCCAGCGAGCTTCATCTGTATTTACAGCGGCTTCCCATCCCCTGCATCACCACCTGAGCTCCTCCTCCTGTCCCATAAGTGGCAGAATTAGATTTTCATAGGAGCACAAGCCCTACTGCAAACGGCATGTGCAAGGGATCTTAGCTGCACTCCTTAAGAGAATCTAATGCCTGGTGATCTGAGGTGAAGATACCATGTGCTTAAATCATCCTGAACCTGTACTTCCCATGCCCCAGTCCATGGAAAAATTGTGTTTCATGAACCAAGTTTCGAGTACCAAAAAGATTGAGGACCACTATTCTGATGTATTTACCAGTATCCTGGTTAATCGAGATAACTTAGGTAAAGTTCACGTTATCTTTGAACGATAGTAGCTAGCTCAGGGCTCAAGAAGACAGTACCTTTATTGCAATTCATCTGTACATTGCTAAGGCCATGGAGTAGAATTTTGGCTTGGAGTCTTCTAGATTACTGAGCTCCACTGCTCTGTGATAGCTCCGCCAGCCTAACTCTACAGTTGGATTTTTATAAATAAAGGAACACAGTTAATAAAGGTTGACCACACTATGCAGGAAGGATCACTGGGGGACCGCTGCAGGATTAAAAAATATACCTGTACTTTAATTTGTAAAGATCACATTTTTTAAATTGCCGTTGAAATTAGCAAAAGTACAGAAGTAGTAATGATATAAAAATTGTGAATAAGACATCTTTTTCTATGCTGATTATAAAGTAACATAGTATACTAAAAGATGTTACACAACCTTATAGAAAAAATTACAAGTAATTAATCCCTGCTTTTAACAATATATAAATGAAAGAGATGAAGTAGGAAAAAATTTTAAAGCTAAAAGATGTAAACTCAATGATAAATTCTCTGATGGGAACATGATTCTGGTGTCAACACCCTCAGCATTGGAGAGCCTCAACACCCTCAGGGCTATAGGAGGCACCCCAGGGCCAGAGCAGCAACAGATGACCTGGACAAAAGTTGAGACTGTTGATTCTCCCAGTTTGAGAATCAGAGAGGTCAGGATAGGGCTAGGTAGAAGGTGGGGTTCCCCTGGAGTTCTGGGCCCAAGTGGAAATATCACAAGATAGAGGTCCCCCTGGGTTTATTTAGTATGTGGATGTTTACACTTCAGATAACCTTCCAGTGCCCTCAAAATAAGTGTCACCTGTGCCTCACACCCTGGGCACATCAGTTTTAGTCATTCATCCTACTTCATTTTAAGAAAAACACAAACCACAAACAAGCCTTGTCTTACTGTTTTATATCAAATGTTCTATTAGTGTTGTCTGCGATATTGACAGTTGTGTTTTAGGGTGCACGGCAGCCAGCTTCTACACAGGCCTTTACGTGTTTGTGTCCTTGAATCTGCTCCTGAGTGTGAAATTATTTTAAATGCGTTTTATACTCAAATCTGACAGGCATGTAGTTATGCATTGCTCACGGTATAATCTTCTAGGCTCGAGACTTCTAATGACATCTTCTAAAGGACACTCTATATTTCTGTAGTATCTATTATTAAGTAAGATCATATATCCTGAACTTTTAACAAAAGGTTTTTTTTTTCTTAAAACATTGACTTTAAACTTTCTCAAGTTTTCCCTTAATTTTACTGTGATGTTTTCAAAAAGCCTAACCTTGGATTTCCTGCCTTTAAACCTTCAGGACAGTAAACAGTGTTTGTGAAGGGATTAAGAAGCTGCAGAACCTTGACTCAATCTGTACAAAAAACAAAGTATCCAGACAAAACATGTGTACCCCGTAATATTCTAATAACTTAAAAAGAATGACGACTGAAATAAAAAAAAAAATTATTTTAAAAAGAAGCTGTATAAGACTCTAAGAGACATGAGCCACTTGATTTCCTCCACCTCCATAGTAGTGGGAGATTTTAACACTCCTTTGGCAGCGTTGGATAGATCCTCCAGAAAGAAGCTAAGCAAAGAAATTTTATTTTATTTTTTATTTATTTATTTGAGACAGAGCCTCAAGCTATCCCCCTGGGTAGAGTGCTGTAGCATCACAGCTCACAGCAATCTCCAACTCCTGGGCTCAAGCGAGTCTCCTGCCTCAGCCTCCCAAGTAGCTGGGACCACAGGCACCCGCCACAACAGCTATTTTTTTTTTTTTTTTTTTTGGTTTCAGCCGTCGTTGTTTGGCGGGCCCAGGCTGGATTCGAACCCGCCACCTTAAGTGTATGTGGCTGACACCTTAGCCACTTGAGCCACAGGTGCTGAGCTGCAAAGAAATTTTAGATTTAAACTTAACCGTTTGATAATTGGATTTAACAGACATCTACAGAACATTTCATCCTAACAAAACTGAATACATACTCTTCTTATCAGCTCATGGAACATCCTCCAAAATCAATCACATCTTAGGTCACAAGTCTAACCTCAGCAAATTTAAAAGAATAGAAATTATTCCTTGCATCTTCTCAGACCATCATGGAATAAAAGTTGAACTCAGTAACAACAGGAATCAGCATACTCATACAAAAACATGGAAATTAAATAACCTTATGCTGAATAATAGCTGGGTCATAGATGAGATTAAGAAGGAAATTACCAAATTTTTGGAACAAAATGACAATGTAGACATGAATTATCAGAACCTCTGGGATACTTCAAAGGCAGTCCTAAGAAAGAAATTTATGCCACTGCAATCCTTCCTCAAGAGAATGGAAAGAGAGGAAGTTAACAACTTAATGGGACCTTTCAAGCAACTGGAAAAGGAAGAACATTCCAATCCCAAACCCAGGAGAAGAAAAGAAATAACCAAGATTAGAGCAGAATTAAATGAAATTGAAAACAAAGGATTATACAACAGATCAATAAATCAAAAAGTTGGTTTTTTGAAAAGGTCAATAAAATAGATAAACCTTTGGCTAACCTAACCAGGAAAAAAGAGTAAAATCTCTAATTTCATCAGTCAGAAATGATAAAGACAAAATAACAACAGACTCCTCAAAATTAAAAAAATCCTTAATGAATATTATAAGAAACTCTGTTCTCAGAAATATGAAAATCTGAAGGAAATAGACCAATACTTGGAAGCACGCTACCTCCCAAGACTTAGCCAGAATGAAGTGGAAATGGTGAACAGGCCTATATTAAGTTCTAAAATAGCATCAACTTTACAAAATCTCCCTAAAAAGAAAAACCCAGGACCAGATGGCTTCACATCAGAATTCTACTAAACCTTTAAAAGAGGAACTAGTACCTATACTACTTAACCTTTTTCAAAATATAGAAAGAGGAGGAATACTACCCAACACATTCTATGAAGCAAACATCACCTTGATCCCTAAACCAGGAAAAGACCCAATAGAGAAAAGAAAAGAAAATTATAGACTAATATCACTAATGAATATTGGTGGAAAAAATATTCAACAGGATCCTGGCAAACAGAATCCAGCAACACATCAAACCAATCGTACACCATGACCAAGTGGGTTTTATCCCAGGGTCTCAAGGCAGGTTCAATATAGGTAAATCTATAAATATAATTCATCACATAAACAAATTAAAAAGCAAAGACCATATAATTTCTCAATTGATGCAGAAAAAGCTTTTGATAATATCCAACATCCTTTCATGATCAAAACACTTAAGAAAATTGGTATAGAAGGGACATTTCTTAAACTGATGGAGACCATCTACAGCAAAACCACAGCCAATATCATACTGAATGGAGTTAAATTGAAATCATTTCTACTCAAATAAGGAACCAGGCAAGGTTGCCCATCGTCTCCACTGCCTTTTAACATTGTAATTGAAGTCTTAGCCATCGCAATTATGCAAGAAAGGCGATCAAGGGTATCCACATAGGGTCAGAAGAGATCAAACTTTCACTCTTCGCAGATATGATAGTATATCTGGAAAACACCAGGGATTCTACTACAAAACTC
>NW_003852437.1:4349358-4369708 GCF_000181295.1 Otolemur garnettii | reverse complement strand
ACAGAGAACTCAAATGTATTACCAAGAAAAGAACAAGTGATCCCATCTCAGGGTGGGCAAGACTTGAAGAGAAACTTCTCTGAAGAAGACAGGTGCTCAGCCTACAGACATATGAAAAAATGCTCATCATTAATCATCAGAGAAATGCAAATCCCTAATTGTTCTCCAAACATCTTTCCAAAAGGAACATATTACTTTGTGTTCCTACCAGCAATGTAGAAGTGTTCCCTTTTCTCCACATCAACATCTCTGGTTTTGGGGATTCTGTGATGTGGGCTAATCTTACAGGAGTTAGATGATATCTCAAAGTAGTTTTGATTTGCATTTCTCTGCTGATGGAGGGGCTTCATATTCTTCATGTCTTTTGGTCTTGGGTAAAATAAGGATCAAGGGGATTATAAATTCCAAAATAAGTATATCACCTCTTACATCTTTAAGAAGGTATTACTCAGATAAATGATGCCACACCAGATTGCCAGTATTTATTTTCACTCCTTATGCTTTGGTTCCCTGAATGCAAAATTGACCAGTGGGGAGCCCTTGCGTGATTCCTGTGTATTACTTTTATAGGCAAATGGATATTATATTAGCAGAGCCTACATTTTGCCTTGTCAATTTCATTCTCTGGGGATGTCTATCTATCTTTTTTCCATACCACCTCTCACTTTCTACTACACTGTATACTAATGAAGCTCTTTGACTGTTCTTTTTCTCCCCATTCTGGGGAGTGGCCATTCCATTCGACACTGTGAAGTTCATTGATAATTTTGATAGAACCGGTTTGGGTGGAAGAGAAAAGGCAGAAGCCCTATAAAACTGGGTTGAGTAGAGAACAGGACAGGAGGCAGTGGCTATGGTACAAAACTCTGTTGTGGATTTTGTCTGAAAAAGAGGAAAAGAGGCACAGCTAGAGGGAAATGTTGATTCAAGGTGGGGTTTTGTGTGTGTGTGTGTGTGTTTAAGGATGGCAGGTCAGTAAACATTTATATTCTGGGGCAAATAGTCTTCCTGAGAGAGGGGTTGATAGTACAGCATTAGAGTTGTTACAGAAAGCCATTAGGAAGCGTTGGCCTTTGACAGGAGGAGGGACAGTTTCTCAGTTAAAGCAGGAGAGAGGAAGACAGACTAGCAGATGGGAGGTTTACTGATTTGGTGGTGGGAAGATGCAGGAGCCCTAATCCAGCGGGTTTCAGTTGCTTAATGAAGTGTGAGATAAAGTCAGATGGGACCGAGGCAGGGAGAGAAACTTTCTTCGGTTTGGGGAAAGAGAAGGCAGGAGGAAATTGTGGCCTTGGGGTTTAGGAAAGCAAGTAATTAGATGAGGGCACGCAGTGGACGTTTGAGGCTTGAAACCAAATACTTAGAGTAACATCAATCTTTCTGTCGAGTGATTCTCTCCAATTGTATTCATCCACAGCTGCTCAGGTCCAGAGAAGGCGAGTAATTGAACTGCTCCCGGCCAGGGATTTGCCAGGGGTGAGGGAAGCCAGAGAGATGAGGTTGTTTGTAATGATTATAATGATAGAGGACGGACTCAAATTTGGACAGATTTCATCAAGAAATATTTTAAAACCTTCATTATGCAAATATACTTCCATCTCAAGAACTCAGGCTTAAAATCAGAACATCTGTGTTCAAATCCCATTTCAGTTCCTTGGTAACAGAAGATAACTTGACCTTGGACAAGTTATCTGAGTGCCTTCTTCCCTGGTCCATAAAGTGTGGCTATACCAGATCACAATTACAACAGAATTGTAATTCGAATTGAGTTCACACACAGAAAAAGTTTTGGAAAGTACTTGGTACAAATAGAGTGCTCAAATAAGAGGCCATTACTGTAATCAGCATTATACATCCTAACCTCGTCTGGTATATTTCACTTTGCACAGCAAAGAAGACATTTTTCTCTTCCTGAAATTGTCTTATCCCTGAGCAATATACATTGTTCTTTTCCCCACATTAGTATTTTTACTAAACTCACTCACTTTTAGTTTTTTCTTTTATATGCCTTTATAAATGGGATGGGATGATAAACAGCAAGCCTCAAAAAATCCAGTTAATAGCATAAAATTGGGTAGATGGTAACAAGTAAGTATATTTGACTGTCAGTTTGGGGACAAGCAGGATGCCTTTTGAACATGTTTTAAAGTTTCATGGAAAAAAGTAGACCGCTCTAATGAGGACAAATGGGTTTGAAAAGTATCTCTCCCAGCTGTCATTTGCCCAGACATCAATATCTTACCAATCTATCAAAAGTACATGAACTTTGCTGCAGGTTATCTCAAATATTAGGTAGTGTTGGGACACATTTTTGTGTTTTATTTGTTGTTGCACGGTCTTATATTATCTGTATTTTACTGACTGTGGCTCATCAGAGTATGTTGTTATTAATACAAGTAGTAGGTCAGGGATATTCTACTTATTAACTTCATTGGCTTAATATTTCAATAAAGTCCATAACATGTAGAGAGTATATGTTATCTCAACTGGGATACTTAAGAGTCAAGGACACTTTCAGTAATTATACCAGGGCACCAGTGTATAATTCCAGTATACAGCCCAGTTTTAAGTAGGTCTGTCCTAGGTGCCGAAAGATAAGTTTCAAAATAGGTAAAATCTTGACTCTCATACAGATATAAAAAGAGTTTGCTTTTATTTAGTGCATTAATAAGGGAACCAGTGAGAAGTTATGATGGATTCCAAGGAGAATATAAAGTCTCACATCTTTGTAGTGAGATCAGGGAACTTAAAATGAATTTACAAAACTTTAGATACAAAACTGACAAACTGCTCAATATCCACAGGACTGTAGTCAATTGCATTCCAGTGGACCCAATTTGCGTTTCTGTGGACAAAATAATTTGCCTTACTATTGGTTTTCTTCAGTTTGCAGAGTTAAAAATAGCTCAAAGATGAGTTAAGCTTTATAGGACCCCTCTTGGTTTTTTTGCACACGTCAGAGACCTTCACAACCTTTCCCTACTTGAGCAAAGCTGTGCTGGCTGGGCACCCCTGTTACATGTCACAGGCTCTTGCAATTGTCTGCTTTTCGTGATTTTGGATTGAACTGTTACTTGCTGCTTTGTTAGACTTTTAATTTTTTATTTTATTCTTGCAGAGATGCCTATGTCCGGTGCCTTTTAAAGAAAGGGTTTTTAGTAGTCAAAGTATGATTTAATTTGATAGCTTATTAACCTGCACAATATGACATCGCATTTCCCTTGCATATTTGCGATTAGTTGGAACCCAAGCTGTTGTTATTTGGGGGAAGGGGAGGATGCCGCCTTTATTCTGTTTTGGTTGCCTACCCTGGGAGAATTAGGAGCATTCTGGTAAGAGGTGCTGAGCCATCTGCAGCTGTGCAAATAGTTTAAGCCTTTGGGTCCATTGTGGATTTTACTTTAACCTCTTCTCCCTCACTTGGGAGAAAAAAAAAAGGAAAGAAAGAAAATCCAACAGCCAACTACTTCTACTTTTTTAAAAAAATTGTTTGGTAAGCTGCAGTTAGACTTTTGTAACCAGAGGCTGTATTTATTTTCAGTGTTGGCAGTTCTGCCTAATGAATCAACTGGTATTGAATTCACAAAGGGAGATGCCGTTTCCCACTCTCCATCTGTTTGCCAAATGTGTGTGTTCCCCCACCTCTCAGCAGTGGTTCCCCTGAAAAGGGCCATTTGCAGGGAATGTTCACCTTGAGTTCTCAGTCCTCTCCTGACTGGGTAGTGGTCCCCTTACGGTTCTGGAGGGGTTGTGTGAGGGAAAACACCACACCTGTAATTCTAGAGAAAGTGCACTTACCGTATTTCTTGTTTAAGCGCCAAGTCTGGCTCTGCATTCCTGATGGCTTTAGTCTGGTTTTTGAGCTGTGGTTTGTTCCTTCACGATGGGGCTTCTGTCTCTGGACAATACTGCTGCCAGGGAGATTGAAAGTACTTGAAAGACAAGTGAACAGATGAGCTAAAGTAGGCTGGTAGGCTGGCTAAGATCGGAGGCCCTTGAGACATTACTGAAATGACACAAGCTTTTCAGCAAATCCTTCTTTATATTGGTGGTAGGGAGGAAATTGTTTCTGAGATTCTGCATTTCTGGCAAGCTCTGAGCCCAACTGTGAGGAGTAAGAATTCAGGTCAGACAACTTCAGCACTTGCTCCGTGGTCCTTGCAGCAGTTTCGATAGCGAAAGGGTAGAATGGCTTTGTTGGTGTTCAGTAGAAGACCATGAAAGGGAAATACTTAACTCTGCTTTGGGGTCAAGAACCAGTAGAAGAGCCAGACAAACTTCCATCTCGCCTCAAGACAGATCTTTGCATTGTAGGTATATATTATTTTGTTTGAGATTTTAGAATTTCCTGGACGTTTTATATACCAGAGTTCAAATGTAAACTTTAAATATCTCTCAAAGCAAATTATGAGCTGTTTGCTATTCTTTTCCCCCGATATACCCCACTTTTTGATATATTACATGGGTTTTTAAATAATTTTCTCAAATTTGAAGTTATGAATATTTAGTATCACTATCTCTTGTGTGCTATGCTGTTTCACTTAGCTCACTAAACAGTTTTAAAAAAACTGAGCATCATCCGAGAAGTCTTCAGAGAACTATTAAATGTTATTGCTCTATTCTGACCTAGATAAGGGACAGTGAACTCTTCTTAAATGTAAGGCCACTGACCCACACACTCACGCACACACACAATCCAAAGAACCTAATTTAAGTGCTCCATTTATCTATTTTTATCTTCATCTTATTCCCCAAAGATTTTTAACTAATATATGAATTTGTTTTAGAATTTGCAAAAAGAGAAAGTTTCAAAAGTGGAGAATAAGGTTCATGAGGAAAACAGTTCAACGCATACAAAAAACAAGGCTCATTACACGAGAGAAGCTGGGACAAGGGGCACTGGGTCGAAATGGCACTGGGTCGAAATGGCACAGCCGAAGAAGAGTAGGGAATCCAGATTCCCAGGAAGAGGGAAAGGAAGGAATTTGTACTTAAGACCTTTCCAGGCAAGGTTGTGGAGGAAGGGAGAGGCTCCGAAGATGGTGAGGTGATGTTGTTCAGTGTTAAACTCTTAGGCCGGTAATCTCAGCACTTTGGGAGGTTGACAGGGGAGAACCGCTTGAGGCTAGAAGTTCAAGATGACAGTTAATCTCTTCGTATCCCTAGTCTTTGGGAATGTCATTAGGAGGGTTGAGGTACAGCCACTTCACAGCTGTCACAAGATTTGTTCTGAATGAGAATCTATATCTGCTCAACAGAAGCAGAATTATTCTGCAACCTACATTGATCTGGCCACATGGAGCCTAGCTCCTGAGGGTCTATGACAGTCATGCTTTCGATCTAGGTTTTAATTTTTAGCTGCAATTTTTTTTTTAAATAGACAAAGCCCAAATTTTTCCTCTGTCTTTTCACTATATAGTTGCTCAAATATAATTTACTAATGGTTTCAAATATTAAGTAATAAATGGGCATGGGGTTTCTGAGTGGTCCATGATGGGGATAAGCTGGTATATATATATATATTTTTTTTAATTTATTTAAAAATTCTCTATTTGGGTGTTTTCTGTGTTGCCTTTATACTAAGGTTTATAGTCTTCTATTTTTTTAATTTTACCTTTTGTTCCCAGCCATCAAACACAGACAACCTGTTGGGATCATCCTAAGATGACTGAACTCTTTCAATCTCTTGGTGAGTGTTGCTGTGTTAAGTAGTAGTGAATTAGCCTAAACAACTGGGTACTGCGTATTTGCAAATGGAAACTTACAACCAGCTCTTCCTCCGTGGAATGACACGTTGAATCATGTCACTGATGTGTCAAAGCAGCTGAGCTTCCAAGTGCAAAACAATCAACAGGGACCACTTTTCCTCTTGAAAGAATCGTGTGCTTTGAAACAGTGTGAGCCAAAGAGAGCTGACGTAGAGAAAGAAGGTAATTGTAGGCTTTGGTTCCCTCATATTGAATCATCTTAAACACCAGCTTTAATGCAAAAAAAAAAAAAAAAATTCAATTAGCAACCTCTAATCCACTGCTTTAAATTTGCTTTTGGCTCACTTTTTACTCAGTAGATTTTATCAGATTAGCTTAACTAATTTAATTTCATGTGCATATAAAAATGCAAGAGAAGGGGCAGCGTCTGTGGTTCAAAGGAGTAGGGCGTCGGCCCCATATGCCAGATGTGGCAGGTTCAAACCCAGCCCCGGCCAAAAACTGCAAAAACAAAAAAAGCAAGAGAACAGATGAGATGAGATTTCCAGTTGTATTTTAATTTCTGGTGGAATATGACTTGCAGTTGGTTGTTTACTTCCTTCAGGATGCTCCAGGAGCTTGTAACATTTTCTTTGGGGGTGGCTAAGGGGCTGCCAGAGGGGAGAGCGGCACCCGCAGCATCCCTTCCCCACTCCCATTCCAACCAGAGAGTTGCCCCCTTTGATCCTCTAAACACTGGGTTTCGATGTGGAGAGCTGAGGGATTCTGCAAAGGTTGGACAAGCCAGACAGAAGCACTGGCTTATAAGATGAGGGGAAGACTGTTGTCATTTACTGAATAGTCTTCTCACTTCATTAGTCTCTAAAACTCTTGTCTTTAGGAGGTAAAGAGGGAAATTAAACTATCCATTGTTTCTGAAGATCTGAATATTGATTATAAGGTCACTTTAACCAGATCTACAAAGGGGAAGAAGCAGCAAGAAAATCAGGATAGAAGGTAGATAAAAATAAGAAGAGTTTCATGAGCAGTGAGATGGACATCGGGGTGGAAAGAAAACGATTGTCCTTGGAGGAAATGTCCCTGGAGGAGAATCCCCATAGGCCCTCAGCCCACTGTGCAAGGTGCTTATTAAGCCACAATAAAAGCCATGCTTCCCTTTTCTCATCTCATGACACTCCTGTAAGTGACACTCCTGTAAGACAGGTTAACAGAGTAAAGCATAATGGATTGATTAATCCAAGTTTTATGTGCCATAGGCACCTTTAGAAATGAAGACCTAAAGACGCAGGGGAAAGTGTCTATTTCTATACTTAGATTCAGTGAAGAATGGGCAGCCAGTGGAAATGTAATTAGACAAAAATTTTGATCTAATGGCAATGGACTGAGAGGGAACCCAGCAAGGCCTGTCTCTTCAGATTCTTCCAGGCATTTCTGTGTGGCTTACAGGTACAGGTCACCTATCACATGAGGGTGACTTTTCAAGGGAAATGGAATAAGGTCAGAGAGTGACTTTTCAAAGTTTAATGGCTTGCTTTGAGGAAGAGAAGTTCAAGTTTCTGTGACTCACCTTGGGGAAGGGGACTTTTGGCTTCTATGCATCGCTTAGAAGGGAGAAAGAGGGACAGGGAACAGGGGGATGGAAGGTCAGAAAGACTTTGCTTCTGAGGTCTTCAAAACGCCTTCGGTTCAATGTACTTAGCACAGCAAGGCACCATACTTTGGGGTATCACGTTCTGAGCCTAGACACCTATTTGAAAATGGTCTCTTGGAATTTCCTGTGTAGCGTTGCTTTGAGACATATCTGAACATGGTGCTCGTAGTCATTTAATTACTTAAATACATGTTGTGGGATTTAGGAGAAGACTCGATTTCAGAGAGACAGTATTTTTCCATCATCTGAAATAAGCAAACACATTCTTTGGCATTCACTATAAATTAAATAATAAACATTCTTTTGAATTGTTTCTTTTTCCATTTCAGCTGACCTGAATAATGTACGTTTCTCGGCCTACCGTACAGCAATCAAAATTCGAAGACTGCAAAAGGCACTGTGCTGTAAGTTATTCTGCCAAAGTTAATCACGCTACTCTTTGGATTGCCTTTTTTATTTTTATTTTTGTTTGTTTGTTTTAAGAGAAAGATAAAGAGGGTGTGGTGTTTGCAGAGTTAATCTGATTTCCAGGGTGCCTCACTTAAGGGAGTTGGCTGTGTTTCTGTAAAAGCTTTTAGTATTTGCCCCACCCGCGCGTGGTGGTGCAGCAGCTGAACATATGCCATGCTCGGTTGGAGAAGAAAATTAACCAAAACACAGGAGTAACGTGAAAAGCTTTTTCAAAAACTATGCTGCCACCCAATTTCAAAAGATTTCAATCAAGAAATCAAAGTAGTGGGTCATAGCCTCTGTGTAGTGCTTTGTATCCATTTGGAAGTGTAATGTTACAAACGGTTTGTCTCAATACAATCCCACAATAAAGAAACACTGGAAAATCATATTCCTAATCCAAATCTGAACTGGCACCTTAGCAAATTAGATAAAAAGCTCTATTTCCCTTTAAAATGTGTCTTAAGAGTTTAGCATTATCAAGGAATTTTTCCTGCTAAGGGTGTGTTCCAAGAGATATTCTGTGATAGTCACTTTGTGGAAAAGGTCATTTTCCCCTCCAATAACCTCAAGTTAAGTAGAACTATGAATGCTTATAATAAAGTATAGATTTAAGCTAACTGGATTATATTTGGGGGTATGATTTTAATGATTGAGTCTACCCAAAGAACATATTTTTAAGGTAGGAAATTAGAAAGTTCTAAGTATTCTTCTGTGCCACTTTTGGGTAAGTATTGATTTTTGTCTAGGCAGTTAAAGGTTTGAAAATTATCCTTAGGCCCAAGCACAGTGGCTCACACCTATAATCCTAGCACTCTGGGAGGCCAAGGCAGGATGATCACTTGAGCTCAGGAGTTTAAGACCAGCCTGAGCAAGAGCAAGATCCATCTTTACTAAAATAGAAAAAAAAAATTATATGGGTGTGACCCAGCTATTAGGGAAGCTGAGGCAGGAGGATCAGCCCAGGAATTTGAGATTGCTAGGGCAACAGAGTGAGACTGTCTCAAAAATAAAAAGAAGAAGAATTAAGGAAAAAGAAAATTATCCTTAGAAAAATGATATGCTGCTTGGAAGTCAGTAGAAATTGCTGATGACTTATGAGCTGAGTACATCACGAGGGTTGCCTTTGCACAATCCACAGAGCCCAGAGATGATTAGCAGGTTGTAGTGCTTGCAGTGAGTGTTGCAGAATTACCAGAGCAAAGAAGGAAAGCCAACACACTCTGGCTGGTGACCGTGTGTTGAGTGAGAAGAGGATAGGAAATAAATTACGAACATACAGAAGGGATGTTTGGTCTATGCAGGGAGTTCCTGGTGGCAGCAGTTTTGCAAAGAGGCTCAGCTGCATCACCGAGATCCAGAGGACAGGTCTGGAAGGTCTTCTCAGGACTGATGAGCTATGAAATGAGGACAAATGACCCAGCCTCAAAATCTCCACTGACAGAGGCCTGTTTTGTGTCATTATGCACATGGTCCGTTTTCAGTCGTACTTCTGGTGGATAAACATATTACCCGTGTTTCCCCGAAAATAAGACCTACCCAAAAAATAAGCCCTAGCAGGATTTCTATGCATTTGTTAAATATGAGCCCTACCCCATAAGACCTAGTGATGGGCATGGCTATGCAGCATATCTGCATAGCCACGCCCTGCATTGGGGGCGGAGCAGTAAGGAAGACTGGAATACCTTTATCTAACACAGCTCCTTTCTCCCAGCGATTCGCACTTGCACAAATGCGTGTCTGATAACCGCGGTTGCAGACATCCTATCGTGTACATGCAAATGGCTAGGGGAAGGGAGTTCATGCATCACTAGTGCCAGCCCCACCAACAAGGTCAGCTCCCCCCCATCAGGTTCCAGAAGAAGATGACTTAACTGTATTTGAATAAATGTAGATTGTTGTATTATACTTAATAAAAATAAGACATCCCAGGCAGTGCCTGTGGCTCAAAGAAGTAGGGCACCAGCTCCATATGCCAAAGGTGGCGGGTTCAAACCCAGCCCTAGCCAAAAACTGCAGAAAAAAAAAAAAAAAGGCATGCCCTGAAAATAAGCCCTAGTGTGTCTTCTTAGGAGAAAATAAATATAAGGCAGTGTCTTATTTTGGGGGAAACACGGTAACACATTCTGAGTTTTTCTTTTGTCGGTCCTTTTAACCCTGTAAAAGGAAAATTCTGTAAAGGGAAAATTCTTATTCTAATTCTAATTTCTGTATAGGGAAAATTCCCTCCTCAACTAACTCATTCCCTCAAACCTCAGAAGAACAGGAGGGACACTCCTCCAACTTCTAAACTAAATGACATTTGGTAGTATCAGTTAGAGAAGTGCTGGGTTGTGTTGGATTTTAAATATGCAAGGCCCTGTTTGTAAAGCCTGCTGGGCGCTGGCCGCCCACGGCCCACCCCAGCCTCCTCCCCGACTGCCCCCCAGCTGGGCGGTGTGCCATTCCTGGACCAACCTTCATGATTAATCTGCTCCTTCCTCTCCCATCCTTTCTGTTTACTTGAAATGCCCCGGCCCTTCCTCTGCTGTGGCATGTAATCCTTTATTCTTGCCAAATACTGTTAACAATTTACCTCTTTTGGAAACATTGACAAGCTAATCCCACCTGCCTCCAGATTTCCCAGCACTATATGACTGCCTGAGCAACGTATGCCTGCCTTTGTGTGATAGCATGATGTCAGGGGGTTGCCCTGCTCCCCTGAGAACGGCAATAGGTCAGGGTCCCCTCTTACTTTGTGTAAGTCCCACCCAGCGTGATGCACTGAGGCTGTCATTCATTCCCTTGTGGGCACCAGGATTGTGCAGGAGATAAAACAATGTAAAGAGACTTGGTTCTCATGCTCAAGGAACTCAAATTCAGAGAGAGAAGGTTATACGTGGCACAAGCCCCTGCTTGTAGAAGTTCCTGTTGCCCTTGGATTGGAATGGCCTTTTCCAGGCCTGTCTCTGTGACCACCTCCTTCACTGTCCTCCACCAAGAAGGTCTCTACTTCATCAAGTTAGTGATTGACATGAAAAACTCTGTATTCTGTTCTTCCGCCCCCAGAAGTGCTTGTCCTGGCCTTTTGTGCTCAGGCAGCCCAGGTTTTATGGGGCTTTCTACAACTCCACATAGAATTGATGGTTTCCTGACACAGCACTTGTCAGTGGGCTAAGTTAGCATCGGTCATGATTTTCAATATTCTTTTTATTCACTTATTTATTGTCTATATCTTCACATGAACTAAGCCTTCTTGGGAGGAACAATTCTGCATTCTTCTCCATGTAAGACCTCATATAGTTTCTGACACAGAGCAGAGTTGTTTAGGACACAGTGAGTACCTTATTTGAATTGGAAGATTGCATAGCTATACAGCAGAAGACATGTACAAGGAGATTTGTAGCAGCAATTTTCAATAGTAAAACCTGTTTAATTTTAGCATATTCATAAATGTGCAATGATACAGCATCAAAAAATAAAGAACTAGCAATCAGCATCAACATGGTTGAATCTTAGAACTATAAAATTGAATAAAAATTTAAGTGGCAGAAGAAATTTATACATGTGGTTCCATTTATATGTAATTCAAAACCATGCAGAACTAAAGGCTGTATTATTTAGAGACACATACATTCTTCTAAAAACTGAAAGTGAAATACAGGAGTTAGTGGTCACCCCTGTGATTGTGAGGAGGGTTTCCAAGATAGGACCAACATTGCATGTCTTCAGCTATGCTACGAGTTAACGAGTCTCAGCTCTATTACCATTCTTTAGACTGCACAGATGTACTGTATACAGTAGAACCACCATAGATTGGCCACACAAGGGACTGTAACAAACTGGTCAACACACGGAGGTGGTCAACATGAGGAACTAGGCCTACTGTACTGATATGTACATGTGGTACATGTCCGGTCTATGAAAATTAGATCTACTTAAGGAAGCAGTTGATGTAAGGAGGTGGCCGCCTATGAAGGTTCTACTGTGTATTCTTTTGTATTTCGATTTTGAAACTTTATGTTGTAGGCAATAGCAGAGAAGCCAAAGGGAAAAGCGTTCAGAGGAGGGAGAAAGTCCCTTCATCACAAAGAAGGCAAGCTCCCTGGGTAGCAGACATAATAGCCAGGCTGTAAAAGATGACAGATGACCTAGGCATGTGGCTATGAACCAGGGAGAAGAAGAGGGAGTCACATGCCTTAGAGTCGAATGCGTGGAAGGAGTTCAGGGAACATCAAGTAGTGGAGTCTGAAAGGAGTAACTTAAGTCAGCTCAATGTCCAGAAAGTTCCTCAGAATCAATGTAGGTCAATGCAAAGGTCATTTCTTTTGTGAAATTCTTCTTCCTTCTCCTTCTTTCTTCTTCTCTCAAGCTCTCATAGTATTGGATTTAATGTATGGATATTTTTCTTAATAGAGTGGAGAGCTGTGAACTGCTTCCTGTCTAGTGAAAGTTTAGAGATAGGGCTAGAGATGGATGTGGGCTTTAGAGGTTTAGCTAATACCTGAGAAAGATTGAAAGGCACAGGAAACAAAATGAGTAAACAATTCAGGGGAAAGATGGTGAAGGCTGACCTGGCTGAGTAGGAAGGCAGGAAATGAGGGTCTGGGTTTGTAAGACAGCTTGCGGGAGAAAGGATGACAGGGGAACTTTGTCAGTTGCTAAATTACGGAGGCTGAAAAGGGGAGGGTGTCAGAATAGCTATGGATTTAAGCATCACAAGAAGGCAAGACCTTTATTTGGAAAATGTGAAGGTAGAAATTCCAGCTCTGGGAGGGAACCAAGCTATGGGAGCGTGATCAAGTGTTCAGGCAGGTTAGAAGGAATCTGAAGCCAGACAGAGGTGATAATGGAAGTCAGGTCCTTGAGCGTATTAGGTGCGTAGATGAAAGGCTAGACAGGAACCCTTGAGCACCACCTGCATTTCTGGGGTACTTGGAAGAGGATATAGGAAAAGCACTAAGAAGGAATGGTCTGAGATTCAGCCACGCTGGTGCTGACAGCTAGCTCATTGATTTTTGATGCTGAATCATTCTAGCATCAAGACTGGGAGAAAAGTCACACAAGCCCAAGGTTGGGTGCTAAACGTTGTTAGTTTTGTTCTTGTTTTTGAGTTTTTTTGAAGAATAAGGGAATGATGATGCATTTCCGTTAGACCCCCTGGGCCTTATACATGGGATTAAGGAAAAAAATGTAAAAGTTAGATAAAAAATGATCCTGCTATCTGTTTTATTTACCACATGACGGAGCTGTCATTTGTCTCCCTCTGAAAAGAGAGAATCATAATCATAATTTTCTGTGATTTAAATGTAGTCAGTCCTTTCACAGTGCCTCAATGTGACACATTTCAGAAAGATGTGCGCTTGGTTGAGGTACTAAGGCGAAGTGTCAGAGTAAATCACTGAAAACCGAAGACGTGATAGTCTGTGGCATGTGGCACATTGCTGGCACAGCTCCAGAGCAGATAACCAGGGGGACTTATGAAAGAAATTCAAGGACCGCCTGAGTCAGGAAATGGGCTTTGTGGCGTTTGGTCTATTGTCATTTTATGCCACATGGGGACCCAATAGCAGTGCTGTGCTGCCAGCATAATTAATGTTGGAATTCACAAACATTCATTTAGAGCCTTTTGCAGTATTGAATATGGTCTTCTCTGTCTGTTGGGAATCGTAGTTCTGTGGCTCCCGTTTGCTATTAAATACTTCCCCTGGGCAGGCCTGGAGAAGGAATTTGAATTTTGTTCCTGCCATCTAGAGGTTTCAAACTTCACTGTGACCACACGACACTCACGTGGTTTGCATTTGACCCTTGAGCCATGTAGGGAAACGTTTGGGGTGCTAACTCCACAGCTCCACACATTTGAAAATCTTACAGCTTTTGACTCCTCATAAATCTACTTATTAGCACACCATTGATCAGAAGACTTACTGATGACATAAATAGTCGATGAATACCTATTTTGATGAATTATATACTATATTCTCACAATACAATAAGCAAGAGAACAGAAAACGTTATGAATACAATTGTAAGGAAGAGAAAATACACTAACTAATCATTAAGTGGAAATTGGTCAGCATAAATGTCTTCATGCTTGTCTTCTGATTGAGTTGGCTAAGGAGGAGAGAGAAAGGAGGGCTTGGCCTTGCTGTCTCGGGCCGGGCAGAGGTGGGAGAGGTGGAGGGGAGGCAGGCCCACTCAGTGTAACTTGTGCTGAAAAATGGTCATGTACAAGTGAAGCTGCTCAGGTCAAACCCATGTCGTTCAAAGGTCACCTTCATGGTGCCAAGAAATATGGCAAAAATGAAATGGCAATTCCACGTGGTACTTTGTTTTGTTCCAGACACTACCTCTAACTCATGCGGAGCTTATGCGAGTTGTTTATGACATTAGTTTAAGTTCACCAATGATGTATTTGACATCTGAAAGAAATAGATTGGCCTATTATCCAGACTTGGCTGTTCTATGTTTATTTCTTTCTCTCTTTTTTTTTAAAGAATGTCTTCCCTGTTGAGTTGTTTTTGAAATCATCTTACTCTCCTCCATTATTATGAAGTCCTTTTTCATTGTAGAGAACTTGAAAAAATAAATAATACTGTGGTATTGGAGCAGCTAGAATGAGCTTGTTTCATAAATGTCTTTAAATATTCTGAGTTCATGGTTATTCACTGGTTAAAAATAGATAAATACAAAGGAAGCTATTTGTTCGTTTTAGTTTACTGTCAAAATATGTCATCGTATTTTCTGAGAGAATAGTTTTTGCATCAGGCAAAAAGAAAGTAGTTAGTTGGTTATATATGTGCGGAGAGTGCCAAAAATACACATTATAAAACATGTTATCGTATGTGTTAATATATCATATTATGAATATACTTTGAGCATCTCTTATAGTTTTAGAAGTCAATTGTGACTTACATTCATCTTTTGTTATCAGAATATATTGAGTATTACAATTTTAATACAGTCTTTGTCTTAAAATGTGTATGCATTTGTTGGTGCCCTCTGTGTGTGTGTGTGTGTATGTTGTGTATCTTTAAAGTTCCATTAAGCTTATCTTTTTAATGCTAAAAAGCTAAATATTAGAAATAAAGGAAGAATTTCATAAAACAATAATTGCTATGAGCAGACCTTAAGGTAATGTAGATTCTAAAATTTTCCTTACCCATATGCTGAGATTCAAAAGAATCATCTTCATGCTTAACAAACATAATAGATGCATGGTGGTTGGATAATCTGCTTTGTAACAGGTGCCTGGATCATCTGCTTCTCCTGTCTGTCTCACTGTGACCACACAACACTCACATGTAGGCTGTGCACCGTCCACGCTGCAGTCTGCTGTACCTTAGGATCCCCTGACCTTGCTGACATTCTTTTCTCAAGCAGTTCTGTATTCCTGGAATTCTTTCCTTGCTTCATATGGATCCCTTGTATCTTATCTATTTTTCAAGACCTATTTCAAAGTCTGGTCTCCCCAGAGCCTTTTCCAGTTGTCCTTCCTGTGCTCTAGCAGTAAGAATTCTCATAGAAATCTCGTATTTCTCCTCGAGGGCACTGTTATGCCTCCCTTTAGTAAAGCCATCAGTATGTCTTTGAGAGCAGGGGCTCTGCCTTCCCCTTCTGTGCACACCGTCCCTGTTCTAGCACTGTTGATGCTCTACACATGAAGATAGAGTGGGAGTGAGTATATGGAGACCCGTGGATGCAGGGTCTGTCCTGGCCTCCTC
Source organism: Otolemur garnettii (assembly GCF_000181295.1). NCBI lineage: Eukaryota > Metazoa > Chordata > Mammalia > Primates > Galagidae > Otolemur > Otolemur garnettii. Next base: position 4,354,196 of record NW_003852437.1, on the reverse strand, counting down.
CTCAGCAGCAGGTGCCTCTGTGTCAGAGCATCATGGGAGGTCAGCCCGGTCAGGGCCTGATGTGGTGGCCTTATAGATCAGGTTCAGTTCCGTAGGCGGTAGAGAAGTATTGTTTGTTTGTTTGTTTTAACTGATCATCTTCAGTGAACTTTGTAGATGACACGTGCATGTCCGTGTTAAGAAACTTGGAACGGTTTGGCATTGATACAGAGGATGAAGGAGAGGTCAGCGATCAGGCTGTTTGCAGGAGTTAAGATGAGGACAGCAATGTAATATTAGCAATATTACCCGAGTTGTATAGATTGAAAGATTCATGCTATATTAAGACAGAAAGGGCCTAGAGAAGGAAAAACTAGAAAAGGAAAGTAGGAAAATTGGTGTTACCAAGAGCAAAAAAAGGGACTGAGATTGAAAAGCAACAGAGCTCAGATTGAAAAGTGCGGAAATGGGGTCAAATGTAAGCATGGCAATGTGTTCATTTCTTTAAAAAATGAAATTAGCTAGAAGGGGTAGATTCTTAAATTGAAGAACCAAGTAAACACTTGACTACAAGTGTTTTTGTTTCAACACTTCGGTTTTCGTTATGTCACGTAATGACTGCGCATAATCCTTCTTCTCGCCTGATTAGTGGACCTCTTAGAGTTGAATACAACAAATGAAGTTTTCAAACAGCACAAGCTGAACCAGAACGATCAGCTCCTCAGTGTCCCAGACGTCATCAACTGTCTGACGACCACGTACGATGGGCTAGAACAAATGCACAGGGACCTGGTCAACGTGCCGCTCTGCGTGGATATGTGTCTCAACTGGCTCCTCAACGTGTATGACACGTAAGTTTGTGTTTTACAGTCATTAAAATACTGCCATCAAATGAAATATGTTGTTATTAGGAAATGTCTAAGTCTTGAAAGTGAAATTATTTTAAAAGTACTTTCAAAGTACTTTTCCCAGTGGAAATATTTATATTAATTGTTGAATATGAGTGACTTTCCAAATCATTAAGCTCTTAACAGGAGATAGAACAAAGGACAATGCACAATTATTATTTCAAGATTTTGCTTCCGTTTACAAAGGCTGTCAAATGTATATATTCTCTGTCAAGAAGCTTGGGAAATCTAATCTAAGTAAGAACTAGTTTCCTTCTTGTTTCATAATATAGTAATTTCTTTTTTATAAGAAAAAATCTTGTATTTTTGTTATGAATTAAAATGATTTATTAACTCATAATAATTTGCTCTGCAATCTCTGTATGACAGATGAAGAGCTCTTTGAATGGCAGTGAATGGGATTTGACTTTTCCTTGGCTATTAGCTTTGTTTATTGCCATAAACAAGTGGCTATGTGTGTATATGGTGTTTTAAATGATTTATGTTATGGAACACTCTAACATCTGTAATTTAATTAGGTGCTCACCGTTACATAAAGAGTGCCCTCACCTTCCTGCGCAACTCATTTGCTGTTAATTTGGCCTTTCTGACTATGACGATGTATCTGTGAAATAATCAATTCTAGAAAGACCTGCTGTGGGCTGACATTTCGGAAATGTTAGGTATTATTCATTTTTCTGGTGAGGGGTTAAAATCTGCAAAGATGAAACAGGAAAGCTTCAGCTGTTGTTTTTCTCTCGTACCCTAAAATCAGCTATAGGAAAATTTGTGTTTATCAGCCTTTTATTTGATTTATAGAGAAAATAGATGATGGTTAATAAATGGACACATTTACCAGCTGATGGATTCCGTACAAAAAGTAAATGATGATGCCAATAGCTTTGGAGTTAACTAAATCTTTTTCCTTTATTTTTACTTCACACATAATGTACATACGTATGGGTTACAGAGTGATATTTTGATAAATGTATATAACATATAAAGATCAAATCAGGATAATTAGGATACCCATCACCTCAAGCATTTATCACTTCTTGGTATTGAGGACATTTTAAAATCTTCTTCTCTAGCTTTTTGAAGATATACAATAAATTATTGTTAACTATGTTGACCCTATGGTGCTATAGAACTCTGGTTCTCAGCCCCTGGGGCTATGGACCGGCACCAGTGGTGGCCTGATAGGAAATGGGCTGCACAACAGGAGGTGAGCAACCAGCAGGTGAACAAAGCTTCATCTGTATTTACAGCTGCTCCCCTTTGCTCATATCACCACCTGAGCTCTACCTCCTGTCAGATCAGCAACAGCATTAGATTCTCATAAGAGCATCACCGCTACTGTAAACCACACTTGTTAGGGATCTAGGTTGCACGTTTTTATGACAATCTAATGCCAGATGAACCTAAGGTAAAGGTAACGCACTTGAATCATCCCCAAATCATCCCCTACCCTTCTGCGAAAAACTTGTCTTCTATAAAATAGGTCCCTGATGCCAAAAAGGTTGAGGACCACTGCTATAGAACCCTGGAATTTCTTCTTCCTATCTGGCTATAATTTTATATCCATTAACCAACTTCTCTTTATCTTTCCCTCCCTATTTTATTAATTAGGAAAATCTTTTCTCTTTTAATGTTCGCAAATATCATAACAAAGTCTCCTTTAAAAGATAACCAAATAGCCATTATGTGCTTGAGGGCTCTTAAGAAACTCCCTGAAACATGAATCTCACGTCCTATCTGATGTTTTTTAATATATTTCATTTTAATGTTACTCTTTGATTCTTTTGGGGTAGAATATTATTATTGCCATGAACTGATCATTAAGTTGCTCTTTAATATTTTTAAATACTCAAAAGAGACATTGACTACGTTAAATTACCAAAATAGTTGGTCAGTTAGATATGATAACTGCAAAACCTATGCATTAATTTTCTGTCCCAGGAAGATTGGTAAATTCATAGAATACTTAGGGACTTTTTTCAGCCCGATAGAGAATGGCGGAGGGCTTGAACATCTTGCACTGCATTTTAAAGGAAGACTAGGAAACAGCCTACATCTCTCTCCTTTGGGGTTGTCTGTGGCTCTGACTCACTGGATTCATTTTCTGCAGCTGCCATGACAAAGTACGATAGACTAGGTGACTTTAAACAACAGGACTGTATTTGTGCCTAGTTCTAGAGGCTGGAGGTCTGAGATCAAGATGTTGGCAGGGTTGCTTTTCTTCTGAGGCCTCCCTCCTTGGCGGGCAGACGGCCGTCTTCTCCATGGTTTTCACGTGGTTTTTCTTCTGTGCTGACCATATATTCATATCCTCTACCTCTAAGGACACTGGTTATATTGGATTTGGGCCCACTCCAATGACCCCATTTTAAACACAGTCACATTCGAGGCACTGGCAGTTAGGACTTTAACACGTGAACTTTAAGAGGACCTAGGGTAGTACCCCGCTATTTTCACTGGATGGCACAAAGGGAATCGTTCCCCTTAGCTGGGAAGGAAGCCGTGTGGGAAAAGTGGATATTCCCATTCTAGGGAGTTACACGCTGGCATAGTTTCACTCCCCACCACCAAATGTGAACACGAGGGACGAGCTACACTAGCATGCTGTTTCTTATTTAGAAAGACAGGATCCTGAAATTTCTCATTTTTCATTTTAAAGGGATAAAAGCCTTTTAGTATTTACCTCCCTTTCATGCCAAAGAAATACAGCAAAGACTGGACTGGGTTGTGATGGTGCGTGTTCAGTCTAGCTTTCTGTCTTGGAGAAAAATATCGTAGATTAACCTAAAAAAACCAAACAAACAAAAAAACAGCTACTTTTAGGATGGTAATTTTAGATGGCCAGAATTGACTACCCAAGTTTCTCTAGTAGCTATGGCTTATTTATCTAAAAAATACTTACTAATTCTTTTGAAGCCATCATTCTCTTTGAGAACCTAATAGAAGCTATGATGTACTCCATCCATGTACCAGGACCTTAAGCATCTCTAAGAAGTCTGTGAAGCTCAGAAGTGGCACCTTGCACTCACGCTCCCGTTTCATTCGCCTCTTCCGACGTTCATTCATTAATCACATGTTCCTGACTGGCTTTTTGATGTAGATTACAGTCACCAAATCAGAACCGGTGTCTTCAGCTTCAGCCAGCTCTTGAAATAATGAGTGATGCAGACACAGTAGATCGTGTAATTCTCAAAGCAGGTCTTTGGGGATTTTCCACTCTGCCTTCTTCATTTTACTGCTTGAAAAGCTGACCCAGTGAGACAAGACAGCTTATCTACCTATGGCCTGTTAGTGGTGATTATTCAGATTTTTGGTGATAACATGTGATTATTCTACCCCATTTCCATATCTAGAAAAAATACTTCTTTATAAGTTATTTTAAGTAAACCAGTTTTTTTTTTTTTCAAGTTTTAACATGTACTCAACTCTTCCTAATATTCTGGACTTTGTAAAAAACTCCATTTTCGTCTTGTAAAAAACTCCATTTTCATCTGTCACGGATGACAAGAATTCACATATTTCATTTGAGTTGTTGTGTGACTTGGCAGCCACTTAACGATGGCATCTCAATTTCTCATCTGAAAGTATTGAGATAAAAATATCTGCCATGCTTACCGCACAAAAGGTGATTGTGAAGGGCAAATGAATTAATGTATGTAAGAAGGACTTTATAAAGATGAAATTGATTCCATTTGTGAATTCACAGCTCCACTTAGTCTTCATTTTCCCAGGTTAAAAAGTCTTAATTTTACAATATTCCTCCTAGATTTAATGGAAATCAAAAACGTTTAAATTATGATTTAAAGCAATAGTCTGGGGCACTTGCTTTAATTTTTTTTTCCTGTAGAAAATATTAACCTCATTTGTTGCAGTGTTATTTTTTTTCTACTATTCCCAGATGGATATAATTTTTATAAGGGAAATATCTTTCTAGTTAAACTAGTTTCAGGAGTT
>NW_003852437.1:4347572-4349332 GCF_000181295.1 Otolemur garnettii | reverse complement strand
TTTTTTTTGAGACAGAGCCTCAAGCTGTCCCCCTGGGTAGAGTGCCGTGGCATCACGACTCACAGCAACCTCCAACTCCTGGGCTCAAGTGAGTCTCCTGACTCAGCTTCCCAAGTAGCTGGGACTACAGGCGCCCACCACAGTGCCCGGCTATTTTTTGGTTGCAGCCATCTTTGTTTGGCGGGCCCGGGCTGGATTCAAACCCACCGCCTTAGGTGTATGTGGCTGGCACCATAGCCACTTGAGCCAGAGGCACTGAGCTAGGGACCCAAATCTTTAAACATTGCACAGTGTCACTCACTAATACACTGTATTGCCTCCTATTGGCTCTTCCCTCCAGATGGCTTCATTCACATCAAAGCCCTTTATTGTCTGGCTCTGGCCCCGCCTAACCTGTACAACTTGGTCAGCCATTCAGCCTTGATGCAAGACCTTGATCTCTGGAGTTCACGTTCTGCCTCTTATGTTTTGCTCAAGCTTATCAAGAATACCCTGTTTTCTCCTACTTAGGACGGTCCAACCATGGATGTCTGAGTTTGGATTTATCTTCTCTGTCAAATGTGAGAGACTAAAGACTACTCAGAGTAATCAGTAATCAGTAATGACAACAGCTACACTGATCTTGTACTTGCTTAGTTATTTCCATACGTAAGGGTTGGTTTCCTGTGTTCTCTCATTTCCCCAGCTGATGTGTGAGTTCATCTGGGGAAGGGTGTCTTCTACTTTTCTCTTGGTCCCCACAGTATAGGACAAACTGGGGCCACAGTGAGTCTTCACAGTACTGATGGTGGGATGACTGACAGTTCTGACTGTCTTCCTGATGACGTTCCTTTCTTGTGCATGACCTCAGAGTGGATGCCCCTCTCTGATGCCCATCATTCTGATCATTTTTACCTTAAGGGACAGCCACATTCACATGCTGGTGGCAGGCCATTCACACAGCCTTTCGTTATCCTCTGCAACCCTATTGCTGGATTATGTCCAGAGAGTAAACGCATCCTGATTTTTGAAAGGAAGAAAATGAACATTGTCTATTTCCTGTGATAATTAGGAAACTACTAAAAAATGTAAAGTAGAAATATAGTTGGTAGCATGGCTTACTGTAGGATGAATTCACAGCCAGTATTTCTGTAATTATGAGAAACTAGAATGAGTATATTGATTTAGAAATTCAGCTTATAAGGGATATATTTATCTTAATATTAAGGATTTTTTCATTGTTCAATTCTGAAAGTTATACATAGTAAGGGTTCCATAAGTTTATTGAATATAATTTATTAATAAAATAAATTCTAGGCTATTGGGGAACTATTTTGAAAATATGTCTCACCAATTCCTAAGCATGTTTTCTTTTTTTTCTTTATACTTTATATGTCATGGTATATATACAGAAACTTACCTTAGTAGTTATAATTTAAGAATGGAAGAATATCAGTTAGTATTAATAATGAAAATACCAATAAAACCAAGATTTAAATATAATTTGACAGTAAGACTGCTTTGAAGTTGTACAATACAAATATTTATGGTTTAAAAATAGTATAAATTGGCTTGGCACCTGTGGCTCAAGTGGCTAAGGTGCCAGCCACGTACACCCAACATGGCGGGTTCGAATCCAGCCCAGGCCTGCCAAACAACAATGACGGCTGCAACCAAAAAAAATAGCCTGGCGTTGTGGTGGGCGCCTGTGGTCCCAGCTACTTGGGAGGTGAAGGCAGGAGACTTGCTTGAGCCCAGGAGTTGGAGGTTGCTGTGAGCTG
>NW_003852437.1:4329251-4347550 GCF_000181295.1 Otolemur garnettii | reverse complement strand
AAAAAAAAAAAAATACTATAAATTACTAAATTGTATGTATTCATATGATTGTGGAAACATTTGGTTATAGGCTTTCGGTGTACTGTGTTTGTGTGTTAAAAAACATATCATCAGAAAATTGACAATAAAAACCTAAACTGAAAACATTCCTGAATCTGGAGCATAAAGATGGTACTAAAGACTTCTCTCTGCAGTATGTGCTATTCCATGGCCAGAATCATATCGTATTATTTTTACAGTTTTTTTTAAATCCCTAGGATCTAGGACTGTGACTTAAAATTTGGTAGATAATTAATTCAGTAATTCCTTGATAAGCTATCAAATAAAACAATTCCCCGCGTTTCGTGATAAAATAAAATTTTTCACCTAGTCAACTTTTAAGTGAAATTGAAATAGTTTCTCATTAGCATAGTCTGAAACTATTCCCTACTGTTGATTAATTAATGCATTCTGTTTTAATTATAATTTGATAGTTCCCCACATAGAGATTTCACACCTGTCTAAGGTCGACTCTTAAAATTACAATAGTAATTTGCAGAAACTGCACTGATAGAGACCAAAGTGAACGAAGACAAAGAGTGTTTAAGTACTCGGGAGGTTGCAAGCCGTCGGATAGAGCTAATTTTCCAATCAGTTTTCTTAACATTTGTTTTTAGATATATCACTAGGCTTCACTTGCTGTAATAAGTCATGTGTACTGTGTAGATGTAGTTCTAGCTAATTTGAATCTTAGATTTATAATTATTAACAGATAGGTTTTAATTTATAACATTTATGAGTATAAAATCTTTTCAGCTTTATAATTACCATTTTCATTTTGCTTTAATTTGTTCTTCTTGGCTCAGCGCCTGTGGCTCAAGCGGCTAAGGCGCCAGCCACATACACCTAAGGTAGTGTGTTCGAATCCCCAGCCCGGGCCCACCAGACAACAATGATGGCTGCAACCAAAAAATGGCCGGGCACTGTGGCAGGCGCCTGTAGTCCCAGCTACTTGGGAGGCTGAGGCAGGAGACTTGCTTGAGCCCCGGAGTTGGAGGGTTCTGTGAGCTATGATGCCATGGCACTCTACCCAGGGGGATAGCTTGAGGCTCCATCTAAAAAAAAAAAATAATAATTTGTTCTTCTTATTCATGTGTTAGATGTAAAATGACTTCTGGCTGAGTTTTCTTCCAGACTTAGCCAAACACACTCTTAAAATATGTTGTGAAATTGTGACCAAGGTTTAATATTAATTGTTGAAGTGTATAGAAAATTATATCTTTAATATGCAATTGTGTTTTAATGATTTGCCCTCAAGAAAATGGATATTCAGAAATAATTGACATACAGTATACAGTTTTACATGCATTTAACTACATTAAAATTCCTATAATTTCAGGGGTCGAACTGGAAAAATTAGAGTGCAGAGTCTGAAGATTGGATTGATGTCTCTCTCTAAAGGTCTTCTGGAGGAAAAATACAGATGTATGTAAGACCTTTAAGTGTTGTTAGTAATAATAATTATCATAAAAATTTTATTGGGGACTTACTTTGAATGATCTGCTAGTAATAACAGCTTCCATGTTTTTAACCCTTACTCTGTGTGTACCAAGTTAGACAAAGGGTTGCAAAAAGATTTGGGCTTAAAAGCTAATTAATTATAGGTCTAAGAGGTGTGGTGCCTTGATGGACTGAGAACTGACTACAAATTATATCTCATTGAATTATTAGAATAATCTCCCCATAGTGTAGGCATTGGGATTTCCATTTTCCAGCTGAGAAAATGAATGGTGTGGCTCAGCACCTGTAGCTCAGGCGGCTAGGGTACCAGCCACATACACTGGAGCTGGCAGATTCAAATCCGCCCGGGCCTGCCAAACAACAATGACAACTACAACAACAACAACAAAAAAAACTAGCTGGGCATTGTGGTGGGCACCTGCAGTCCCAGCTACTTGGGAGGCTGAGGCAAGAGAATTGCTTACGCCTAAGAGTTTGAGGTTGCTATGAGCTGTGATGCAATGGCACTCTACCCAGAGTGACAGCTTCAGACTCTGTCTCAAAAAAAAAAAAAAAAAAGAAAGAAAGAAAAGAAAAGAAAATGAATGGTGAGGTAGATTAAGAATCCAGCAAGGCATGGGGTTAGAAATAGATCTTAAAATTTTTGTTCTCCAAATCGCCCCATTTTTTTCTATTTCTGTATACTTCCAATGCTTAAGAAAAAAAAAGTTAAAATGGTTTAGAGCCTTTATGGACATACCCAGAAGATAAGCTCAAATGCACAGTATTTTATTGTTGTGACAAAATTAAAAGCAATAAAAGTCTTTTTGGTTTTTATTATTGAATCAAATAATACAAATATTATCCATATTTCCCCTAATAAATCAGTGGTGCCCCTTTAGTTGCCAGTTAATAAAAGGCATCTTGGCATTGGGAGGGGCACAAGCACAGGAGCCAGAAAGACCTGCCTTCAAATCTCTACCACTTAATAGCCCAGTGTATTTGGCAGGTTCTATAATTCCACTGAATGCTGCTGCATAAGAGGCAATATTACCCCTTTCACAGTTCAGGAGGCTGAAATTTAGTGAACTTTCTTCAACTGAAAACTGAAGCAGATAATTCCTGTTTCAAAAGGGATTAAAGATAACATGTTTAAAGTACCTAGAAATAGCAGGTGGTAAATAAATGGTAGCAGTTGCTGCTAAGTCTCCAAACTCTTAACACATATAACATATCTGTTGATTTAATTTTGTCCCTAAAATGTGAGTAACTCAATCCTGCCATGCATATTCCCAAATGGTTGTTTACTAATAAATCCACATTTGTTTGTGGGAGAAAGTTAAGGACATTTCATGAATTGAATGATTCCAAAAAGGAAGAGGATATTTGATCATAGGTCCCATAAACTTTAAGTTTTGTGTCTTAGGTGAACATTCAAACATTTCAAAAACTTTCACTTTCCGGGATCACTCTGAGGTTGTGTGATTTTGAATTTCATATCCAGAACATGATGGCTTGCTTGTCCTACGTAGTTTGTCAAAAATGTCAGTGAAAACGTGCATGGATTTGTATAAAGTTAAAAGCTGATTGTAAGATCCGGGGTGATGGAGTGAGAGTCTAGTAAGCCAGGCAGAAAAACGCTCGCCTGATGCTTTTGTTTTGTGGCAATTTATCCGGAATTTCAGTAGTCTTCAGCATCACAATGGTGAAAAGACTTTAATTTCCAAAGTAGTTTCTACAATGATACAGAAATGAAAATGTTAATGAAAGCATCAGAGTTCCAAAATTAGTAAAGGATGTGTATTTCATCTAGGAGTCAAGGTTTTCTTGTGCTCCTGAAAGAAGTAGGTTTCTCTGAAAGTAACAGACCCCATTATGGAGCTGTATTTGAAACAAATGCAAATTCAACCTCAAAGCTTCTACTTACCATAATTCAACATTCAACTTGCAGATTTGGGCAGGGAAAGCCAAAGCCTCTGTGATGAAAATTTCTGATATTTAATTTAATCCACAAAGTATGCAATTTCAGGACTTAATTAAATAGGAAATCTCTTGGGTTGCAAGTTTTACTCTAGGTCTTTTCTGGGCTATCCAAACTCTAGAATATTTTGGGGTTTTGTTTTTGCTTTTTACTTTGGATCCTTAGCAACTCTGATTCCAGTGATGTCAGAACACCTCCTCGTTATTATTTCCTTTGTTAGAATTAATATTTAAGACAATTTGCTGTTCAAACTCAATAGCAAAGGCACCGTCCAGGGTCGTGTGGTATCCATCTGAATGTTGAGCTTTAATGGCCATTGTGTGGGGGTGGGCTTCACCCTCCTGCACCTCTGTCTTCATGGTCTCCTGAAAATATCCCAGATTAGGTTCTAACAATATCCTGGTGTTTGTGCAGGGATTTGGGCTTTAGATGGTGGCTTTCCTCTTGTGACCCACTCCCACACCCTGCCATCAGCTTTTATGTCTGAATATAACGTTAAAAAAGTGCACTCTTTAAAGAGTTTAGAAATATGCTAAAATGTTGAAGGACATTTTTCTTCTTAGGTTTTATGTGAGTCCCTTACTAGAAGCAGAGTAGTGTGGCTACTTGCCTCACAAGAGGAAAGGGTGGGCACAGTTGATCTTGCTGAAAATGTGCCCTTCTCTGTAGAGATTATTACACTTATGCATCAACTTCATATTTATTTAATAAGCCTCTTCCCAGGATCAGGTTTAAAATGAGCATCATAATAAAACTCCTAGATAAATATTTTTGGCTATGATAGTCTTATTTGTTAAAAAATGAACAAACACAAGTAGAGCTCTAACCAAATTGAAGTGAAATAATAATAAAAATAATTTATCTTAATTGAATTCTTTGCTGTATGCATACTTATAATTGAAGCCACATTTCATTGGAATTACTGTGTCAATATCACCACACTTAGTTTAGTAGTTTCAAAATCCACTGTTGACAGTGTTAGATTTGACATTATTTCCTTTTAAAAAGAGAATGATGTATTTCAGTCTGATAGTCATTTATCAGGTATTGCCTACAAATATTTTTTAGGATTAAATAAATATTACTTTTGTTCTATTCACGGATAACTTCATATGAAAGACTTTAGATTTTGTGTGCTCTTGAATTTTTAGAACCGGAAAATGTCTTCCCATAAACTGTTAATTTCTATAAGAAAGTGGATTGTTTTTCTTTGAAACTCTTCCCTATTCCAAAAGTAACCTCTCAGCATATTAGCTTTATTATTGGAAATACAGTAAGAATTTTAATCTTCAAAATATTGCATATGGTGAATAGAAGATGACTCAATACTGCAAAGAAGTATATATTTTATTAAATTAAAAAATTATAAAATAGATCAATGGTTTTTTATGAATGGAAAAGGGAATAAAAATCGATTGGCCCTAGAAACAACTAAATACAAGTTCTTGGACTTTTTAATGTTTTTTACATAAAATAGATTTGAGCATAAAAATCTTTAGAAGAAGCTAAAAACATATATTTAATAGAATATTGAATTTAGGAGTGAACATAAAACTTTTGTAAACAAATCTGTTGAAATTTAAAGGTCGGTTATTTAAGGTATATTTATTCCTTTGACAAGTCATGAGAGCAGCTTTGTTTTAGTTCATTATCTTCCTCAGGAAGCAGAAAAGTCCCTACAAAGACGATAAAATTAACCCACAACCATTTGTCTCACTACGAAGCAAATACGTCTTTATTGATCTATTTATAGGTATGCACAGGGGATATTAGATTATGTGAAGAAGCACATGGGTAACTACTTCCTGGTTACAGACCCACAGAATATTAAAATCACTGGACTTCAGGAGACAAATCATCTGATTCACGTCCCCCTGAAATTTTTTTTGTAATGTGCACAGTTCAATCCACATTCCCAAAGGCATGCTTTAAGTAAAAGAGCACTGTAGCGAAGGGAAGGTACTAGCCCTCTGGCTTCTGCTTGCAGTTCTCTTCAAGGAGGTGGCGGGGCCCACGGAAATGTGTGACCAGAGGCAGCTGGGCCTGTTGCTTCATGATGCCATCCAGATCCCCCGGCAGCTGGGAGAAGTAGCGGCTTTCGGAGGCAGTAACATTGAGCCTAGTGTCCGCAGCTGCTTCCAACAGGTAAGCGCAAAGATCAGCACAGCGCATGGTGGGGAGGGGTGGAGAGGATGTTCTGAGAAATGCAGTAGGGAGTTCATGCCGAGACCAAGCGGTGGAAGACTTTGGGTACCAGTACGTTTGTATTTTATTTCTTAAGGCGTATTTGATTTGAGGAATAGTGACCCCTGCAAGGACGCTTACTGTTTTTCTTTGGATATAATCTGGAATCTTTAACCTGTGCTGTGAGGTTAAAGATTTTCCTTTTTCCCCACACCCTGGCTTCCTCATTTCCACACCTCCCCTTCCTCTGTGCTTTGCAGCCAGGCGATGTTAGTGCCCCGATTCCTGCCTTAGAGCCTTTGGACTGTGCCTCTTGTTCAGAATTCCCCTCCTTCCTCTCTGCCCACTAACTCCCTTCTCATTCCTGATCCTTATTCCCTCTTGCCTTTTAGCTTAACTCTCATGTCTTCCTGAAATCTTTCTCTCACTTTTTCAGAGGAGATTGTGGTTTTCTACTGTGTTCATCTTAATATCCTCTTTCTCTTCCTTCTCATGCTCATCATCACAGTTACAGTTCCAGGCTGAACTGTATCTAATTCATTGCTTGGTGTTTGTTTCTTCTATAGGAATCTAAGCTCTCAAAGCAAAGACTATGTCTTTTTCCTGCTGTGTTCTGTCTCACACCATCCAGAGTGCAGTAACAGAATACCATAAACTGGGTGGCTTATAAACAACAGAAATTTATTTTCACAATTCTAGAAGCTGAGAAGCCCAAGATTAGGGTGCCAAGTAGATTCAGCACTTGATAAAGCCCCATTTTCTGGTTCATTTTGCCCTCTTGCTGTGTCCTCATGTGGTGGAAGGAGTGAATGAGCTCCCTCAAGCCTGTTTTATAAGGCCACTAATCCCCTTCATGATGGCCCCACCCTCATGACCTAAACACCTGCCAAAGGGTCCACCTCCTAATACCGTTCCCTTAAGAGTTAAGTTTTAATATATGAATTTTGGGAAGACACAAACATATAGAATATAGCACATCCCTGTGTAAAGTGCCTTGAATATCATAGCTACTTTAATAAATCTTCATTAAATCAATAAATAAAAATGCCCTGTGTTCTTTCTAGGTAAGATTTTTTTAAAATATAAAGATATTATTAAAATAGTATTCTCTTTGACAATATACGTGCAAAAAATGAATGATGTACAAAGTTTCATACTGATCCAAGTTGCTCATATTAAACTAGGAAAGTATTTTAGTTTCTCTTTAATGTTTACCGTGTATAAGGCATTTAGAAATATTACTACTGGTGTTGCACGTATGCATGAAGTACAAGCCTACAGACATTTTGCCAAAGCACAGCCAGTGATTTATCTTTGCTGAGGAAAAAAAAAAAATGCTCACACCATATCTTTGAGAAGAATTGATGTCATGGGTTATTACATTTTATAATGGCCTTTTTTCTTATTTTAGAAATACAAAAAAAAAAAACCAACTGAAAATTCTAAATATGATTTATAGTCACATGTGTTGGTTCACAGAATGACCTCAACACAGCAGGAGAATGATGTTGGTAGAAAATTTTTTTTTTTTTTTTTTGAGTCTCACTATGTTACCCTCAGTAGAGTGCCATCACGTGACAGCTCACGGCAACCTCATGCTCTTGGGCTTAAGCAATTCTCTTGCCTTAGCCTCCCAAGTAGCTGGGACTACAGGCACCCACCACAATGCCTGGCTATTTTTGGTTGCAGTCGTCATTGTTGTTTAGCAGGCCCGGGCCAGGCTCGGACCCACCAGCTTCAGTATATGTGGCCCACACCCTACTCACTGAGCTATAGGGGCTGAGCCAATACTGGTAGAGATTTAATTCTGCACATATGAAAATTAGATTTGAAGTGGGATTGAGAAGTTTTGTATAATTTCTCGTGATGAATTTGAAAATCCTGCAAAGTACATTCTTTATAACAAAGCCTCCAGTGTGGTGACGTAACAGGCCTTTGCTTGGCATTTACAGCAGCCTCCAGCTGTGTAACATTTATCAGTGAGTCTTTACTGGAACAAATTTTTATTGTCGTATATGAATGAACTTTATAGAATTAAATTATTTGTGTGAACAGGTGACCTAGAATTGTGTGGTTTGGGGTTTGCTTTTTTTTCTTTTAATCTGAGTATATTAAAGTAGTAGTATTTTTATCTTCTTCCTGTATAACAATTTCTGCTTTTTCTACTTTTTTTTTTCTTTTTGGGGGACAGAGTAGTCTCACTCAGTTGAGTGCTATGACTTCATAGGTCCCAGCAACCTCAAACTCCTGGGCTCAAGTGATCCTTCTGTTTCAGCCTCCCAAGTAGCTGGGACTATAGGCACCCACCACAATGCCCGGCAAAATTGTTTTGTTTTGTTTTTTTCTATTTTTAATGGAGACAGGATCTCACTCTTGCTCAGGCTGGTCTCTAACGCCTGAGCTCAAGTAATCCACCCGCCTCGGCCTCCCAGAGTGCTACGATTACAAGCATGAGCCACCATGCCCAGCCTGCTTTTTCTACTTTTAATTTCTGGAATTTTCTTGCCTGGGAGAACCTTAAAGCTTTTGTGACTTAACTGACCTGGAAAGAGTTATGTAACTTTCCCCTTCTGCACAGATTCTCAGAAGATTATGTAGCTGCAGTTTACGTGAAGCCGTTCTCTCCGCTCTTAACATATTTGTTTCTTCACCAGAATAACAACAAGCCTGAGATAAGCGTGAAGGAGTTTATAGACTGGATGCGTTTGGAGCCGCAGTCCATGGTGTGGCTGCCAGTCTTACATCGAGTGGCAGCAGCTGAGACTGCAAAACATCAGGCCAAATGCAACATCTGTAAAGAATGTCCGATTGTTGGGTTCAGGTGAGATGCACCAGTGCTGGCAGCAGACTGTTTTCTTTCTCATTTCTGTAAGCTCAGTGGTTTACCAGCGTCCATTTCCAGTTCCCATTGGGAGGTTCCTAAAAAGAAAGGATGTTCAGCATAAAAATGGCATTCTTTCTTGTACCTCTCCATGAAGCTTATTTTATTAGTATTATCATTAGTAGTAGTGGTATTGTTATTTATACTACTTACATCAAGAACCAGAGAAATTTATAAATGCCTAATTGGGTCACACAAATGTTCATGCATGATAATTGCATGCCTGATTATAAATATATAGCAGTGATGGAAGTTGATAGATATTCTGAGATCTGTGAGGTCAAACTTAGCAAGCAGGAAGTGACATTTAAATATTAGCTGAGAAGTAAGCAAGGTACTTTTTGTTACTTCTGCCAAGTCTGATGGGAAGTACATTAATTAGCCCTACTGTTGGCCTCCCCTGAGGAGTGCTGCTGAATGTTGTACTTTGATGTAATCATGTTAGACTCTTCAGTTTGTGACCCCAAAGCAGACTGAGAGAGTCTATGGTTTGTCCTAAGATGAAGTTTTTTGCCCATCCTCGTCCTTTGCTCCCTTAAGATAAGGATTCATTTGACCTCTTAGAATATACACTACATTCCTCTTCTGAGAGAAATCTAGAAAAAAAGGCCGAGTTTAATTTGGAAGTCTACTGGGAACCAACAGAAGCCTCCCAGCAGAGGAACCCACCTTTCATTCACACCTGATGGAGAGCCTTCCATGAAGACTCAAATCGGGAGGGCTGGGATTGGTGGTTGCTGTGTATAGTCATAGTGCCCGTATCTTGAACCAGACAGGATTCCTTTCATTTGACTGGCTTTATCATCATAATAGTTTGTATGAAGCACATCGTTGCATTCTCAGTGGGTGGCTAACATAAGAAACAGAATTTAAATTTCTTGTTCTGTCCTGTGTACTTTGTGATATAATTAGGAACACTGTCTAAAGTGGGCTAATTTCAGAGGGCCTTGCCACTGTGTGTCCTGAGAAGATGGACAGGCAGGTGGTTACTGTGAAGAAGAGTCTGCATGAGCCCAGCACAGAGGCAAGGTAGCAGATGCCCCCATGGAGTGAGAGCGCAAATGTCAGAAGGACAGTTTACACACAGGGAGTTCTTGGAATGGTTAAGTTAGAAGAACGTGGTAGACATAGACAAGGAGAGGAAATTGCTGGAATGTGGCAAGCTCAGATACTACTGGAAAATAACCCACATGGGAAATAGAGTTATCAGAGCCCATAATCACCACAGTGTATTGTTTACTATACTACATATGCCAGACACTGCTAAAATGTATTCCATTTGTTGTTTTCTTTACTTTTCCTAAAAGCTCTGTAAGATCGGGAGCATTATCTCTATTTGACACATTAAGGAAGTAGGATTCAAAGATTAGGCAACTTGCCTGAGGCCAGGTGACCGAAGAGCAGAGATGGAGTTGAGATTCAAATCCTCAAATCCAGATCGTTTTGGTTCTGGAATCCAGACTTTTTGTGTTCTTAATCATGGTGGTTTTGAAAAGCAGATTAGCTTTTTTAGGAGAGGAAGGATATTAAGAAGTAATTAAATTATACTGAAAAAAAAAAACAGTTGATTTAGGACTTTAATTATGAAACCAAAAATATTACACTGAATATAAACTGTAATGTGAAGCCAAAAGAAATAACTGGATTAGGTGATTTGGGAAGAAACTGGCTTATGTAAAATCTGTCATATACAGCTATTGAGATGCCGTGAGGGATCAGATTTCTCATAGACCGTGGATGTGGAGAGTGAAGGGCAGGACAAAAGATTCTAAAAAAAACATTAATATTTGAATGACCTTTAAAGTTTAATTTCTTGAATAAAAAATGGCCTTAAGTAACTGTAGCAAAATATTAATATTTAACAGCTGAGTTGTTGATCCATAGATTATTCTCTCGACTTTTGAATGAACTTGAAATAATTCATAAGAAAAATATGAAAGACTCATCATAAAGGGTAAACAATGTTAAGTGTTAAATTTCAGGCATTTATGTTTTTGGTATTAACATAAAATTTACCTGTAAGCATTTCCGTGAGGAAGATAAGAAGTGGACCAGTGGTCAGCGAGCAAGGCTGAACAGGAAGTGCAGGAGACAGTGTGTTAAGAACTAGCTCTGCAGTTACGCTGCTTGGATTTGCCTTGTGGATCTGCTATTTAGCTCTAAGACTTTGCATAAGTTACTCGGCCTTCCTGAACCTGAGTTTCTTCAACTTCAAATTCAATGAGTGTTTCCTCACAGGGAAAGTGGCCACATGAAAAGCATCTAGGGAAGTACCTACCACAAACAACAATTTACTGCTTAGTCAGTAAATATTAGCTCTTTTCATGATTACCAGTAACATCATTCGTGGGATAGTAGCTAAGCTTACAGGTAGGTCACTGAATTTATCCATTAAGTGGACATAACAGAAAAACCTGGGCAATGATGCTACTGAGTAGAAGGCAGATGGAAAAGAGGGATTTCAGGGGCAGAAAGATGAGCAGTTTTATTTAGGGAGGGAAGCATAGTGTTGTGGAAATCAAAAAGAAGGCTTTAGAAAGATGGTAGACGTATGTGTACAGCAGAGAGATTCTAAAAAGATCTTATGTGAGAACAGACCTTTGAATCAGGAGTAGTCACTGGGAACCTTAGAATGCATTCCATGTCGTGATAAGGATGGAAGGTAGGTCTCAAGCTCAGGAAGATATTAATAAGTAGGTCATTATGTGCAAAGAGCTTGTTCAAGAATTCTAGCTCTGACTTGAAAGTAAGTCAGGATATTGAAAATGGCAAGGTGGTAGATAATATACTGTCTTCTTTCTATGTCGAGAATATGATCATGCATCTAAAAGTTTTAGTTTCCAAATGAAAGAGAACTATGTCTCTAGTTGATACCTGGCTTAGAGACAGGGCCAAGCAAACATTTCTTTACGCTAATGCTGACTTAATTTTGTATAAAGATTATGCATGAAGGGAATGAATGTAAGAATGATTCCAATAGTAAAATGGGGCTAAGGTAGAAGAGGTCTGATTAGCTGTTAGTTGTAAAGAGATACCTCCTTCTCTGAGGCTACAGGAAGAATGAAAAGCCAAGTGCAGAAATAAAGATAGAGGAGTATTTGCATTGTAAAATACACTTGACTTTAGATTGTCTAGCACGCTCTTCCTCTGGATATGCACACTTTCTCCAAACTTTTATAAATACTGCTGGAGCATTTCACTGATTACTTTCAAATTAAATTTTAGTTAAATCTTAGATTTACAGATTGTTTTGTTAGCTGGGAATTTTTTTTTTCAGTTGGAATCCCATGTAACCACTTTATAGTAGCATAAATAGATACATTAGTTGCATAAATAAAAAAAATATTTTTTTTTCTTGTAAACAAAGTGTGTAGGTAGGCGATGCAAGGCTGATCTGGTTCCTCTGTATTGTCCTGGGTCCCCAGTTCTGTTTTTATTCTCTGTCACCCCTAATATCTGACTTCCACCTTTAAGGTCACCTCATGCTAACAAGATGGCGCTTGCGGATGTCAGGTTCATTTTCAGGAATAAGGAAGACGGAGCTTGCCTCTTCCCAACTGTGTCGTCCC
This sequence comes from Otolemur garnettii, assembly GCF_000181295.1. Taxonomy (NCBI): domain Eukaryota; kingdom Metazoa; phylum Chordata; class Mammalia; order Primates; family Galagidae; genus Otolemur; species Otolemur garnettii. Next base: position 4,335,456 of record NW_003852437.1, on the reverse strand, counting down.
TTGAAATACCAACTAGAATTCCCACCCAGTGACTTCAACTTGCAGTGGTCACCACTATCAGCAAGAGAGACTGAGAAATAGTCTTTTTCACAGGGCACTTTGCTAACATGGACTAACAGCACAAGGGTCTCTTACCAACGAAACAGGGATATTGGCTATCTGCCAAGGGAGTATTCAGCAATAAACACAATTCTTGGTAGAAGAAAAGATGCCAGTCATCTTTGTCAAACCATGCCGGTGGGTCGACAGATACTGTATGTGATTGTTTCAAACCTTGAGAAAGTAAGCTGGTGATAGTGCGTGGAGACTGAGTTCCTTCAGATTGATTTGCAAGTGGTTTTGCAGGTCATTTTAGAAGCTACTCAGCCCTTCATAGTTGACTATATTAATCTCACATAACCTTTAAATTGTGTGTCCTTTTCCTTCTGTTGGTCCTGTCATTTCATTTCTTCCTGTACATATGAGTATAATTCATATTCTTAGTTCCACTAGCCATGGTAACAGCATGGAAGATTCAAGAGAAGACGTTTTCCGCTCAGATCTATAGAAAATACCATCATCTATTTAGAGTTTCACTCCTCTAAATACGATTCTGCAAATGGAAATTAATGTGCATTGTCACTCTTAAGTGAGAAGTCTAAAAACACCATTTCCATTCCAGAATGCATTGTGATAAAGGTGTCATTTAGGTTGTTCCTCTTCTAGGGCCTTTCTCTATTTTAATTTTTTTTTTCTAATGACTAGTTTAAGCCAAGTATACAAATGAAATGAAGAAACTAATACCTTTGTGAAGGAATTTCAGGCTTCATTTCTAATTGATGGTATAATTGATATTTTAAAATGTGATCTGCCAAGCTGACAAATACAATTCTTTCCTTCTCTATCATTTTCCATGGAAGAAAAGAAACAGTAAAGAACATCTTCAGACATGAATATTTGTCTCTTCATCATTTATAAACACATGGACACATGTTCTAGAGCAGGTGTCCTCAAACTACGGCCCGCAGGCCACATGCAGCCCACCTAGGACATTTATCCGGCCCGCCGGGTGTTTTTGCCGCCACTGCCTGTCCTGCTTAGCGGCCGACTCGTCCCAGGGCCCGCAGTCCGGCCCTCTAACAGTCTGAGGGACAGTAAACTGGCCCCCTGTTTAAAAAGTTTGAGGACCCCTGTTTTAGAGACTTGAAATCCCGAATTTTACTTTATTTCCTTCGTGATTTGGATAAATGAGATTCCTTACCACAAATGATTGATTTGGACTAAATAATAGGAATGCAAGCCAATGGATCTTCTTTTCTTCTCTTTAGGTATAGAAGTCTAAAGCATTTTAATTACGATGTCTGCCAGAGTTGCTTTTTTTCTGGTCGAACAGCAAAAGGTCACAAATTGCATTACCCAATGGTGGAATATTGTATCCCCGTAAGTACCAAGCCATTGTTTTTAATACATTGCTTTGGAATTAAATAGTGTCTAAAATTTTGTTCAATTCATTTAAATTTAACATGTTTGGGGGGAAAAAAGATAATATTCAAGGTCGCTTAACTGTGTTTTTTGTTTTCTTTTAAGTAAACACATCTATGTTGAATTAATGCAGAAAAGTATACTTTCCGTCTGAAAAATTAATTTATTAACATTTTTTACATTTGTATTTTGATTTTAAACTGAAATATTTAGACAGCAAGCTCTTTTAAGAGCTCACACTGGCCTACATGGAAAATGATATTATGCAATGAAAAACCATGTTTCTTTTAGACATATTTAAAATATATCTTCATAAATCTTACATTCACAAAAAATAAAGAAATTAAACATATTGTTCATAAATCTACCTCTTAAGCTACGTTTTAATGTTTTTTCTACATGTCTGATTTTAAGATTTTATTTATTTTTATCCAGCTCTTGAATCAACTGCCTATAAACATTTTTCTATTTGTCTGATTTTGTTAAGATTTGATCTTTATATTCATGTATTTTTGTTCTTAAATATTTAACTCAGAAATTTCGTATAGTAAATATTTCTCCAACTTGTCGCACAGGGTAATTTTTCCCAATAACAAACTTTTTAATTGAGTAAAATTACTCCAATTTAGTAAATCATTTCCCTTAAATTTGGACATTTAGTTTATTTTTCATTTTTAATATTATAAACACCACTCATAAACATGTTTGTGAAGATAGCTTTCCATATATTACATAAATTATACTTTCATAGAGTAAAGCACTAGAGTAGAGGATCTGAGTCAAGGATTATGAGTATTTTTGTAGCCAAAATAATTGATGCCCAGTTGCAAACCTGAGAGGTTTACCTCACTTTATATTCTCATCACACTTTGTTAATGTTGGAGTTTTACTACAGCCCCCCTCCCTCGGCATTGGACGCTGGTTCTTGTTGCTCTTTGAGCTTAAGCTGATTTTTCTGGAGTTGTCATCATGTTGTCAATGGCTGTTCTTTACTTTCCTTCCAAAGAGTGCCAGAACTTACAAAGCTGCACATTTTCTTTGGTTTAAGAAATCGAATTCCTTTCTGGGATCATAAATTGACAGAAAGGCAGCAAAACTTATAATGTACACACATATAAATCTCACATTCTTAGGTATCTTATTTCAAGTAAATAAGGGCCCTGGTATAGGGAGGACATCTCTAGAAAAGGCTGCTGAATTATAATGGATGAAATACCCAAACTGCATAATAGCTTTAACCAGGGGGAAAAAAATCTCCAGAAAAATTGCTCCATGAAGCATCATTTATTACTGTTATTAACTTACTTATTCATCCAACAAATTAATATTGAACACTTATATTTCAGGTGCTATGGTCAAAGATAAAGCCAGACACTCGTTAAGGACAGATTTTAATCAATAATGGACTGACTGTGTGTTTGTGTACACGTATATGTACACACTTTGATTTGTACTGAGGTGACAGGATGTTTTCAGGGGACACTGGAGGAGCAGAAGGGGAGCATGGGGGGTCTTGAGCAGAGTCAAGTGCCTTGAAGGAAACAAATGGATCATAGCACAGAATGCTTAGAAGAAGGGCTTTAGACAAAGAAGTCAGGTAAGGTCTGCTGGAGAAGTTGACATTGGAGTTGAGACCAAAGGTTGGGAAAGAGCCAGCTGTGTGGAGAGCTAGTGGACGGCACTGCAGAATGAAGAAACGGAGCACACAGGGTCTGAGGTGAGGGGAGGTTGGCATGACTGGGGCACAGAAAGACAGCGGAGCCTGCTTCACAGTGGAGTGCGGTAGGGAGCGCTGCCTACACAATTTGAAGCACCCAAGCAACATGAAACCATGGGGCCCCTTGTTTAAAAAGTATTAAGATTTTCAGGATGGCAGCAGCAGAGCGGAGGGCCAAGTTCAGGGCCCTTCTGAACATGGGGCTTCCGAGCTCTGTCCAGCTGTATAGGACACACATCCTTGAAGTCCACCCTGGAGTTAGAAAAGAAACGGAGGTGACTAAGGAACTGAAAGATATGGGACAAATTTGACAAAGAAGGAGTTTTTCCCTTCACAAAAGGATGAATGGTAAGAGGTAGGAAAAAGAGAGAGGTATCAGGTCGTATGGCTCACCCTGGGAATCACTGCAACGAATCTGAATTGGGGAGGCAATATAATATTAATATTTACATGATAATGGAAATACAGGAAGCTGATTTTAAAGAGCTAATGCTAAAATAGGAATATCATCAAGTAAGTATATGTTAAATTGTTATGGTAAAGATGTATAAAATTACAATTTTTCTAGGTCTTTAACATAACAATTCCTAATGATTTTACAAAATACTAGAACAGTTAGAAATCTGCATAGCTCTAACAGTGGTTGGCCGGTACAAGCTTGCTTGAGAATCACTGATACACAGATGAATTTCACTCTACAACTACCAATTTAAATAAAATCTGTTAAGTTATCCACAATCCTTCTTGCTACATAGTCTTTGAAAAGGCACTGTTATCTTTTCTGAGATTACAGCTTATCCGGAATTGGACAAGGATGGCTTCCTTTTTAAAGACCTACTTGGGGAGGTCCTTGTCCTTTTTTCTGAGGTTACATGGTGACCTTATCATAGCCTACTTATAAACCATCTCTATCACAGGTTATTTTCTGCCCTTGACCCTACAACGTTTTATAAAATAACAAGAAATATATGTAAATTGAGTTTTGGAGAGGACATTTGCATTTAATACTAATGAATGACTTAATTGCTTTCCAAAATTTTTTTCTCACCCATATTCTTTAAATGTTTTACTCTCATTTTTTAAGCGAGCTTTATTTATGGTTCACTCATCTTTGACCCAACATTCCCTAAGCTCATTTAATGTTTGCCTTAGAAAATAAACTCAAATGTGAATTTGTTCAGTACAGCGACAGCATCAGTTGGGTGTTAAATGGCTCAGACCTTTCCCCAAGGATCTGACTATGTAATATTTTTTAGAATGATTTTTTAAACATTTGGATCGAGAGAGTAGCCAAATGTTTTTCTTGTTACTTGTGCACTTTACTTTTGAATTTGGGCATTATTATTTATTTTAAAAATAGCTACATTTTATATTTAAAATGTTCAGATTTGAGATTTCTTTTTTATTAGAATAAGAATTTATGAGCATTTAATCTCATAGTGAAAATTACCCTGATTGGATCTTCTTTAAAATTATCTTTGTTTTCCATAACCAAAATTTAATTCAAATTAGCAATATTTCTCTATGTTGTTAACACAGATGAAAGATAATCTCCAAAGGTAAACTTTGAGCTCCGTTCTATCGTAGTGAATTTCATGTATACAGGATATTATTAACTGTAGCCACCAGTCTGTACATTAGATCTTCAGAACGTATTTGTTCCATAACTGAGAGTTTATATACTCCTTTACTTCCCCCTGGTAACCACCCTGTATCTCAGCTACTATGATTCCACATGAAAATGAGACATGCAGTATTTGTCTTTCTATAATTGGGTTATTTCTCATAGTGAAATGACATCTAAGTTCATCTATGTTGCTGCAAATGGCAGGATTTCCTTCTTTTTTAAGACTGATTAATATTCCATTGTACATATACACTACAATTTCTTCATCCCTTCCTCTGTTGTAGAATTCTTAGATTTATTCCCTGCCTTGGCTATTGTGAGTAATGCTGCCATTGACATGGGAGGACAAATATCTTTTGAAGATAAGATTGTATTTATTTATTTACTTTTTGGTTATGTGGAATGAGGGGATTGCTGGGTCATATGATAGTTCTATTTTTAAATTTTTAAGTAACCTCCAGACTGTTCTGTATAATAGTTGAAACAGTCCTTGTTTAAATGAGAGAGCCAGGATGAGGACTTTCACATACGATTAGTGAGAGTTCATGCAGTTGCTGACAGTGAGAGGGAACTGGATAGCGTTAAACACTAAGGAGAATGGGAAATGTTTGGAATTGCTCCTAGGGTCAATCATGATTCACAAAGAGATGAGTAAATTGCTTGCTACTTTGCCACAAGAGTGCAGCTGAGGTTAATTGGCAGAGATTTGTGGTTTGTCACTCCATCATTGCTCAGCAACTTTGGATTGAAAAAATAGTAGGTATAGTCGATGCCACAAGAGTGAAAAATTCAAAGGTGTTAATGATGCTCTGGTTAATCGGGGCTATCCCCAGGCTGAAAAAATCCCAAAGGGGGTTGAGGGGCTAGAGATCAAGATGATGGGGCAAAGAAGAGACTTATTCATGTTAATGAAGTGGAAAGAAGGATGAGAGGATTCCATTCAGTGAAAGATTTCACTGAAAGATTCAGTGAAAGTTAGAAATTTTGGACTGAAACATGTTTTTAGTAACAATGAGGCCTAGGCCTTGGCCATACCCCAAAGTGTGACTGAAGTGGAACAGAGGCAATTTTAAAGATGAGGTGGCACTTGGAAGCCCATTGTTATGTCTGTAGAAGAGGCAGATGATAGTGGTGTCTGGCGTTATACCATCAGAGGGAGTGGGGGTGGGGACCTGCAGCCCTGGGGCCACATGTGGCCTTCTGGATCTTTGAGTGCAGCCATTTGATTGAATCCAAACTGTACAGAACCAATTCTAAGGAATTTGTTCTGTGAAGTTTGGACTTTGCAGAGAGACTGCATTTGGAGATCTGGAGGCCACGTGTGGCCTTGATGCTGCCAAGGGACTACATTTGGGGATCTGGAGGCCACGTGTGGCCTTGATGCTGCCAAGGGACTACAT
>NW_003852437.1:4288759-4329210 GCF_000181295.1 Otolemur garnettii | reverse complement strand
CCACGTGTGGCCTTGATGCTGCCAAGGGACTACATTTGGGGATCTGGAGGCCATGTGTGGCCTTGATGCTGCCAAGGGACTACATTTGGGGATCTAGAAGCCACGTGTGGCCTTGATGCTGCTGGTTTCCCACCCCTCGATAGGGAAAAGGGGAAAAAAATGTCTTTTTCCCATCTTAGGTTCATGGCCATGGCCCCCTAACAAAGGAAAAATTAACAAGAGAAAAGCATACAAATGTATTTAATGTCAGTTCTATGCAACACAAGGAAATGAAGACCCCCAAACACAGGGCAGCTTTTTATGCTTATGTTTGATGAATTGTGGACAATTGTGCAGACATACCTTAGATCAAAGTGGGGTGATCTAATGGTAATGAACTAGGGGGGACTTGGTAAGGCCTATCTGTTCAGATTCTTCTCTGTGTCTTCAGATAAAGGGATGTTTTTTCCTTCTGTGTCCAGGGATATATCTTTTAAATGAGGGTCTTATGCGCTGCTTTAGGGGGAAAGAGTGGAAGAAGGTCAGAGAGCTTCGTTTTACTTCTTCTGTTTTCGGCCAAGGGACTATATTTTGGGGTTGTGTTCCTGAACCCATCTAATAGGTAGTATAAACTTCCTTTTTTCTTGGTCTTTTGAGAGGGGGAATTTATGTACCCAAAAAAGGAATGGTCTGTAGGGAAATGAGAAAGGTAAGATGTCAGAATCTGTAGGATTGGCCAAGATAAGAAGGTAGCCTGAGAGATGGGTTAGCTCAGAGAGAAGGGTTGGGTTCTTTGCAAAATTCTATTGCTTGAAAGGTCAGCAACATTAGTTACTTGCAGCATTTAAATTGTGGGGATAAATTTGTTGTCAGCTTTCCAGCTCACTTGCTGGGCTTTAGATAGGTCTAGTTTCTAGCTCACTTGCTGGGCTTTAGCTAGGACTAGTTTCCACTGGTATTTTATTGGGATTTGAATGAGAAAGGGGGAGATGGGGGAAAAAAACTTGATTCGAAATACGTTAGTAAATTAATACCACTTAAAATAGATCTATATTGCTGATTTTAAAAACTTCATTCTGTTTTTAATGCCACACGTTAAACAAACACACTCCTGTTGATATTGATTATTCTATGCAGAAACAACCCAAACTTTCACATTGCCAGTGTTTTTAGAAACTATAGATAAATTCTAATTTTCTAGTGAAAAAACCAGAAAAGCATTTCTCTTTTAAGTTAAAGGTTAAATTATGCCTTTTATTTATGACTGTCTGCCATTGGCAAACATAAAATAAAACCAAAAGAAAAAATAAATAACAGTTGTTTTGTTTACTCCCCTCCACCCTTGCCAGCATCAGTGTATTTATAAAACTATAAAAATCAGATATAAAAAAACCTTGATTCATTCTTTGGAAAGGTCTACCTTGAGTTAGCGTGGTTTGCTGTTGCCAGTCTTGCTTCTTGAGATGGGATTTGGAGCATTTGCCAATATGCTAAAAATGCAGCATCATGGCTGATTCTCTGACCTCGGCCTCACGAAGTGGTTTCCCGCTCTTACCCACTTTATATTGTTTTCCGGGGAAGTCTAGCACATTCAGATTGTGTCATTGCCTTCTAAGGTGAGCGTTGGCCAAAATCTGTTTGACTTCAGATGGGTGATTATCCAACCTGGTCTTGACCCCTGGGTGAGTCTGTTAATGCTGATTTTTTTTTTATTAGTTTCATAGTTTCCCGTTAGGACTTGAAAGGCTCTGAGCTTTTCTTCCTTGATTGCATCCCATCCATGAAGTTCAAATGTGTCTGAACTTTTTACTTGTTGAAATCAGTGAAACTTAAATAAAAACTGAGAGGCTGTTTTGCAATAAAAAACAAAACAGGTTGAGGATGTCTTTAAAATAAATCCTACAATAATAAAAGGTGCTGCTTAGAAGCCCACATACGCCATTTGGGAGTGTTGACTCCTATAAATTCTAGGCGAGCTTGAACCTCACCTGGGCCTGATTTTAAAAAAAAAGAAAAAAAGCAGCAGCAGAAGTAAATTCTGCTAAGGAGGGTCCTGTTCAACAATGATTTCTGCACTTGTGCATGGTCCAAACGATGATGTTTAATTATTCTACTCCTGTGCCAGATGACTACGTCAAGTTCTTTATATGACCTTGATTTACCTCTTTGCACCTTGTTTTCCTCTGTATATAACCTATTCATATTTGTAGTTAACAGTTACAAATTTGGTGTTAAGAGGATCTGTTAAAGAATTCAGTTATATTGCTATCTCAAGTTATTGAATTAGCTTAAAAATTTTTGAAAGAATTAAAGCAAATACTTTTTTTGTTTGTATGTTTTTTACTTGCACTTCATGTTGACATTTTGTTTAAATTGTTCAGGAGTTAGAAGTTGTGTGCTGTGGCCTTTAGGCTATTTGGCATCATTGCAAATAGTCCCTTTTCATGGGCTACTTTGTGGCTCTGTGTGTTAACAGCAGGATAGCGAGAGTGCTTTATTCGTTCTTTTTTTTTGAGATAGATTCTCACCTGTTGCTCTGGGTAGAGTGTTGCATTGTCATCATAGCTCACACCAGCCTCAAACTCTTGGGCTCAAGCGATCCTCCTGCCTCAGCCTCCTGAGTAGCTGGGAGTATAGGTGTGTGCCACGGTGCCTGCCTGATTACTAATTTTTCTGTTCTTTTTTTTTTAGTAGAGACAGGGTCTCACTCTTGCTCAGGCTGGGCTTGAACTCCTGAGCTCAAGCGATCTTCCTGCCCTGTCCCCCCAGAGTGCTAGGATTACAGGTGTGAGCCACTGTCCCCAACCCAGTAGCAGGAGTCCTTTGAGCTAGAGTAGTAAAGCAACTTAATCAAAGATCTACTTGATTATGAATACTTTGGGGATTACCATTTCTGAATTCTAGATTCTTCTGTACGAAGAAGAAGTTGTTCTTCTTAGGACTCTCGTGCTTCACATTAAGGAGTAGGAAAGGCTTGGGCCACGTATCTGTTTTTGAAGTTCAGTAGCCCATAAGTGTCAGAATTTAAGATAAAAATATGCGGTTAGTAACATGAACAGGGACATAGAGAGTAACAAACATGTATTTTGACATATGTAGACAAACTCAACAAAAAGTTACAGTAACTCTAAATTATGCTTCATATAAAGTGTCTGTATATTGTTCTCAAAGATACCATGAAAGAAAATTTAAAATCTCAGAACATTTTTGTGGCTGGTAAAACAGAACCTATCTCAATCCCACCTTAAAAAGATTTTCTTTAGGGTTTTGGTAGCAACTGAACATGGACAGACTTATTCCAGGGTTGATTTTATAATCCAATGACACCGTCTCATATTTTATTCATTCGTTTGTATTAGTTGGTGGAAAGCAAGTTAAGAATTGATTCATTCTTATTAGATAGTTGAGTTTTCATTATCATCTCACTGCTACTTAATAGCAGTACAGTGGAGTGAAGTATATTTGGAGTAGTCTTCTGCCCACTTCTCTGTGTAGGTTCACTTCTAAAATATTTGCCATGGTGAGTCACCATCATTAGCTTTCCAAAAATGACAATTTGCAGGGCAGCCCTAACTCGTGCATGTGAGTTCTTAGGGACTTGTTAAAAGTCAGTGCAGAGGGATCTGGGGAAGGTGGCAGGACCAGGCTTCAGAGTTTTTTAATCTATTTTGCCTTTGCCACTTTATTCCCATTTTAAAGTTGTTACATAAAAAGGGACTGGGCATAAAAGACAGCAAAACCAAAAATGAAAAGACTGTTAACAACAAAACTAGGTGACAAGATATCTCTAAAATAAATCTGAGTGGCAGCGAGCAATCACTGGCTCACAAAGCCTACAACATATTTTCTGGCTAAGAGGAAAGATGAGGAAGCAAAGGTTCCTGCCAACTGGAGGATCCCATAGTGGACAGCAGCTATTCAGTGGGAAGCTGGTTGGAGAGCAGAGCTGACCCTGGAAGGGGTTTGCCATGCCCAGAGCCCAGGATGTAAAATCTCTGGAATCCTCTGACCCTCTGTGAGCTCTCAGACTAGACCCACTAAGGATTCCTTCTATTAAAAAAAAGTGCCATGGCTCGGCGCCTGTGGCTGAAGCGGCTAAGGCACCAGCCACATCCACATACACCTGAGCTGGCGGGTTTGAATCCAGCCCAGGCCCGCCAAACAACAAACATCAACAACATTTTGTTGATGGCTGCAACAACTGCAACAAAAAATAACTGGGCATTGTGGCGGGCACCTGTAGTCCCAGCTACTTGGGAGGCGGAGGCAGGAGAATTGCTTGAGCCCAGGAGTTGGAGGTTGCTGTGAGCTGTGACGCCACAGCACTCTACCCAGGGTGACAGCTTGAGGCCACTCAGTCTATGGTATTCTGTTATTGCAGGCTGAGTAGACTAAGATATGTGCCATAATTTTTTTTTTTTTGTAGTTTTTGGCCAGGCCTGGATTTGAACCCACCACCTCCAGTATATGGGGCTGGCGCCCTACTCCTTGAGCCACAGGTGCCGCCTGCGCCATATTTTTAAATACTATGCAAAAACAAAAGAAGAGGGATCTTGGTGAAGTTAGAAAACCTTTTCTGTCACTTCTAAATGTACAGGAATATTAATTTTACAACAACTGACCTTGATTGGAATTCGAGACCTAATGTCAGTTCACTTACAAAAAAAAACCTGATGATAACTTCATAGGCTCTGAAGATTGCATGAGATTGAAGGGTTACAACTGGTGAGTATAGGGTTCTTTGCTAATGTGTTGCCCTCGTTTCATCTAATGGGATCCCCCAAATATTTTGTTCTCTTTCTTTTCTTAACAACAATAAACAGAAACCCAGTCTTTCGAGAAATGCCTGAGTCATATAAAATGTTGGATAACTTATCCTGTAATAAGTATTCCTTTCAATTTCATATTCTTATAATATCAGTAGTTATTTGCCTTAAAAAATGAACAAAATATTATACCTAGTGTGAAGGTAGAACTGAATTTGATTATATTCATTATGCTAGGTGGGTGGTTCTTTTTTCCTTTTTCTTTTTCACTAAACCATTACTTTAGCACTTTAAAATAGCTACATAGAAGCTACAGTCATTATATAGCAAATTAGACCAAGTATGTATAAATATTTTAACATTTTTGGTGCAAAAACAGGCTTAATTCACTTTATTGGCTCTATCCCAACCAAAAAATTGCATTCTGCTAGCATAAATATAATCCCTTGTTCCTGTGGGATGAATTGCTTTTCGTTTTTTCTTTTAATATTGCATAAAGTTTATGGCACCAGTGAATTAACACCCTTAGATTACAACTTTTGGTGGTCTTTTTTTTTCCTCAACATAAAATAGTTAAGGAAATAAAAATGTGCTGTTTCTGTATGAATGTGGAAAACTTTCTCAAAAACATCAATCTGAGAACTAGTAGAAACCCAATTTCAGTCAGGTGCAGACAGGTGTTTGCTGGGGTTTTGTGCATGGGTAGAGAGGAATTGTTTTGGTTGGTTAGTTGGTTTTGGTTTGGTCTTTCATCTTGAATATATTTAGCTAAAGAATGTGTGATGTGGAATTAGACTTGCACTTTCGAATGGTTTTTCATTTTTGTCCCAAACAAGAGTTCATGTTGGAACTCAGATAAGCTAAAAGAAGAACATTCTGTTAAGTGGAAGGAACCAGTTACGAAAGACCACATATTGCATGAATCCATTTATATGAAATAGCCAGAATAGGCAAATTCATAAGAGACAGAAGGAGATACATACTTGTCAAGCATTGTGGAAGAGGAGGGTATTGGGTGCAGAGCTTCCCTTTGAGATGACAAAATGTTCTATAAAGAGATGGTGGTGATGGCTGTTCAACTCTGAGAATATACTACACATCACTGAATTATACAATGGACACTGCCCTGTTCAAGGCAGACTGGGGGAGGGGCGTGGTGCCTGACTCGCCTGGCCTTTTCCACCACCCACCCACACTGCGGGCTGTGCGTGGAAGACTAGATATGGCTTGAAAATCATTGGCTTAAATTTAGGATCAAACCCTTTCCTTTGCCAGGTGTGAAACTCGCCCAAGTAAAAACTGAAGTTCGTTTCTTCATTCAGTTCTTCTGTGTATTTTAACAGAGCACCAAGAGCAGATATAAGGATAAATTGGGTCATAAGTGCTTGTCCTTACACAGAGGTCTTCTTTTTGTATTGCTATTATGGAAACCGTGTTCTCTCTTTCCCTCTTTACCAAGACATTCAGAGTAAACATAGCCATAACTCAATCTACTGCAGTGTGAAACCCATTGCAAAAGATGTGACTGTCCTTTGTAGTAGATACATTCTTTTGGCTCAATTCTTAGTCCCAGAAATTCCTTCTCTAACTGTTTCCTTCTTTGCACCCAACTAGATTCTGCTTATTTCTCCATTCTACCTGTTAAGGTCTTAAACCATCACCTCTCAAAGCAACCTTTTTTCTTCCACAGAGTTGCCTTAAGTTCTTTGTCTTTTCTTTACTCTTCTTTAATGATTAGATTTTTTTCCCCTATACTTCTGATTTTTATTTGGGAGTGACTGAATCCATATAATTGTAGGTCATTATATAGTTTATTTTCAGTTAGTTAGAAAAAGATTTGTCATTGTGAATCTCATGGAAAGACCTATACTGATAACATGAGGCTGTCCTTTTTGGAGGTTTTTTATTTGTTGCAGTAATATAAAAATTGATGAGTTTTAGGTTATAAGTAGCTTGGCCTTATTCATGCCTCCTCTTTTCTCTCCAACCCTGAAAGAATCAAAAGTTCTTTTAATAGTTAATTATTATTATTATTATCATTATTATTTTGAGGCCTTGCTCCATCACTCTGGCTAGGGTGCAGTGGCCTCACCATAGCTCACTGCAACATTAAACTTTTGGGCTCAAGTGATCCTCCTGCCTCAGCCTTCCAAGTAACTAGGACTACAGGACCCCACCACAATGCCTGGTTAATTTTTCTACTTTTTATAGAGATAGGGTCTCACTCTTGCTCAGGCTAGTCTCAGTCTCTTAGCCTCAATCAATCCTCCCACCTCAGCCTCCCAGAGTGTTGGGATTATAGGTGTGAGCCACAGTACTCAGCCTAAAAGTTTCTATAATTGTTTACTAGAAGCAAGACATACTTAGGTAGAATGAGAATGAATAGAAAGTGGCAAAGCTATGTAAGCGTTGGCTCAGATCTTAGTTTTCAAAAATAATTATGTATTTTTAAGTTTCTGTTTACAAAATAAATTTGCAGGAATCCTGGGTGTGTTTGCCCTGAAGGAAGAGATGGAGGGCAGGGACAGGGAGCAGATGAACAAATCCATTTCTCACTGAGTTTCTGCTTTAGAAAAGTTCTCTCCCACCTCACCCCTTTTTCTCCCCTAAAATGGGAGTGAAGTCTACTTAGTGTAGGTTGAGCAGCTGATTGGGAGTCAGAGGATCAAGGTCTTAATTCAGCTTTGTGCAAATACAGATGTAAATATTTTAAATACCTCTTCAGAAGGACCAAAGTTTTTTTCAGTATTTGTATTGCAAAAAACAGCATTGTGATAAAGAAAATGGGGCTTAAAGAATAACAGTTCTTGAGATAGTATGAGGGGATAGGGTTGGGGTAGTGTCCCCCGTCTCACCCTACATGATAATTAAGCTTATCATCTTGGAATGCTTAAGGAAACAGCAGAATTTTTTTTTTTTTTTTTTTTTGAGACGGAGCCTCAAGCTATCCCCCTGGGTAGGGTGCCATGGCATCACGCTCACAGCAACCTCCAACTCCTGGGCTCAAGCAAGTCTCCTGTCTCAGCCTCCCAAGTAGCTGGGACTACAGGTGCCTGCCACAATGCCTGGCCATTTTTTTGGTTGTAGCCATCATTGTTGTTTGGCGGGCCCGGGCTGGGGATTCGAACCCGCCACCTTAGGTGTACGTGCCGAGCCGAAACAGCAGAATTTTATACACCATTAAAAATTTACTTCAGATAATTGTAAGCCTGCATGGTTGGGGAAGGGCAAAGAAATTGATGGCAGCCCTTCTCAGACAGGGAACCCTGCTCTTTCCCTCTTGTGTATTGCTTTCTTTTTTTCCAGGCTAGAATATAGCTGCTTATGTGGATGCAGAATGGGCTACGTGACCAACCTGCATTTATTATTTAACTTGCTGAGTTAAAACCAGAGAGTATACTTTGTCGTCACTAAATTTTTAGTAGCAAATTGCAAATTTTTTTAGCGATAGAATCAACCATAACATTTCCAAAACTTATTTTACTTTTTCGGCACAAGTTTTCAAATATTGGGAAAGTGAGCTATCTATGGTTTATTTTCAACAAAAAGAAAATGGACAATCATAAACTTATCATTGGATCTATTGAATGACAACTTCTGACTGCAGGGTGTTTTCATGACATTGTGCATTATTCTACCCAAACTGTAACATTTACCTACCTCCAATCCCATCTGCTCTGATTTTATTATGGATAATTGTTGCCTTCAGTTTTAATAGGGAAGTGTAATTTTTTCAACCTTATAGACAACATCTGGGGAGGATGTACGAGACTTCACAAAGGTGCTGAAGAACAAGTTCAGGTCAAAGAAATACTTTGCCAAACATCCCCGACTCGGCTACTTGCCTGTCCAAACAGTTCTGGAAGGTGACAACTTAGAGACGTAAGTTTGATTTTCTTTTTCTTTTCTTTCTTTTTTTTTTTTTTTGTAAGTTTGATTTTCATATTAAGTCTTTTATGAACATTTATGTCCAATGTTTTCTTTTATTTTATGGTAGCGACACGAGAAGTTATTTAATACTGAAAAGATTTGTCTTTGGTAAAATGTCTCATTGTGAAAGAGGTAAATTAAACTTGGAATTAGTCTTCACGATATGAGTTTTTACTATTTGCTTTTGATAATGTCACAGCCAAGAGTCCAGGTTTAACCTGACATATGTTTCTGGACTTAAAATACATATGTAGTCATGTGGTAACCTTAATATACATTAGTCTTGCTTTTTATTTGGTCATCTCTTTTTCTTTTAAAATTATTTAAATCAAATTGTGGTATTATAGGGTCTTTGACTCTTTCCTTTATTTTCCATTGTACCCCTCTTAGAGGATTGTTTTGTTATTTCTAATAGTATGTTTTACATTTATTTTATGACTTTTTAATATAAATTTATTAATAATACTTAATCTCTTGCTTCAGATACATAGCTATGATGAAATCTTGTAAAAATCTCACATTATGTCTCTAATCAATTTTTTCCTTGACAATGAAAACAGCAAAATGAGATAGCTTTACATGTCACATAAAATATACAAACTTCTTTTCAATAGCATATATTTGAGTTGACAAGCAAAAATGAAAGTTAGAAGATAATAAAATACCACGGGATTATAATGCAGAGGAAATAAAGAATTTCTAACCTGAGAAGAGATTCAGAAAAGTAATTTTAACTTACTAAACAGTTATATATCAAGATCAAAATAAGTATGATTTTAAATCTTTGAATCACTTCTAAAGATAACGGCATAAATATTTCATCTCAGGCCATTTTCTTATGGGTAAATCTTGGGGAAAATGAACTTTTATTGATAGTCATCACCAGAGTTTCTGGTCACAAAATATATCTGCATTCAAGTCAGGGAAACACACCTTTTCAAATGACTATAGAAGAAGAGTTTACCCACAAGAGTGAAGTATGAAGTTTCTACTTCATACAGCCCAGAAAATTGTCATAAGAAAGAAGTATAACAAATGTCTTGAATTCAATTTTTGTGAAGTAAACGTTCTTTAACCTTCAAAAGTACTAGTTCATTTTATTTTATACTATCTGAGAGACAATCTAAGAAATATTCCAGTGTATTATGACACTCAGTGTCTCAGATATCAAAAGAGAAGAAGAAACAATTTAGTCTGATTCTTCTTTTTGGAGAAGAAAGACCACCACCAAAGCATGGTAGAGATGGTTATCCCTCTGTAGGTAACATCATGTGTGGTATACAGAAAGATCTATAACACAGATGCCTATGTGGATAGGTGCATATATAACACATACAGCGCATAAGGAAGAATTTAAACTTTTTGATAACTCTGGTTGATATCAAACTATGTACAATTAAGATATATGTCTTCCTAATCAGATTTGGCATGGTAGAATTTAGAACAAATTTTATTAAAGCAATTTCAGTTTGAAGACAGCTAGCTATTAAAATACAACCAGGGGCTTGGTGCCTATGGCTCAAGTGGCTAAGGCACCAGCCACACACATCTGAGCTGGAGGGTTCGAATCCAGCCTGGGCTTGCCAAACAACAATGATGGCTGCAACCAAAAAATAGCCGGGCACTGTGGCGGGTGCCTGTGATCCTAGCTACTTGGGAGGCCAAGGCAGGAGACTTGCTTGAGCCCAGGAGTTAGAGGTTGCTGGCCATGGCACACTACCCAGGGGTACAGCTTGAGGCTCTGTCTCAAAAAAAATAAATAATAAATAAGTAAAATACACTCAGGAAAGGTAGATTTTTGGTTCCCTCTTTGTTTTGTGAATGTACTCTTATCCTTTTTCCCACAAGATTGTATGATAACATATTCTTACTTGTTTTAGTATCGAATAATAGTGAAACTGTGCTAAACACCTATGATAAAGATAAAATTTTACTTCTCTTTGTATCTGATTCAATTAGCATTTGGAATGGATAATTGTGAGGTATAGAATTATTTCATAGTGCTTTAATTTACAGGATAATTTGAACAGGATAAGTTTGAATTAAATGGTGTAGCTTTCGCTCTTCTGGTAAACCACTGGCATTCTGTGTCCCAAATCATGCCAAGAGATGCATTTTTTTTTTTTGAGAAGATGCATCTTTTATATTCCTTTTAAAGATTTTTAAAAATTTCCTTTCCATGGAAAAATAATCATTGGCATCAATCATTCTATTCCGAATGACGCTTTTAAATTAAAAATACCAAATAGTTTTGTGCTGTGCTTTGGGGATTATAATTCTGAAAATGCCTCCCCTTATTGAGCCTGAATTTACCAGCATTTTCAGGGAGAGGAAACAAGAGAAAGAAAGGAAGGAGAGTATAAGATTAAATCAGATGCTATAAGATCCTTATTGGAAAAGGTTCATTGAGCAACCGGAACAGGGGGCAGGTTTTCTTCTTTCTTTAATGGTGACCCAATTCTCTGGATTTGGTGTAGTCCATTTTCGGGACACCCTCTTTAGTATAGGGCCACTTAATCTTCTGGTGTAACAATTTATGTGAGCGGGTGGTAAAGCTAGATTTTGTTTATTCTCCTATTTGTGCGAGGCAAACATTGGAGAAAAAGCAGTGAAATGGTAAATGTGTTGAAGTTACTTATGAAGCTGATTAGAATTTTCTATTGCCTCTGTCTCTTTCTTCCTTGCAAAACATAATGTCTTATCCCCTGCCCAGTAATTATGCATGCCTCCACAAAGGGGATTTATGGGGAAAATGAGTTATTACCGAGACAGGTAAACAAACCCCTCATTTACTTAACTTCACAACTATGAAAATTTTTTCTAAAAATAAATCAATACAAATGAATAGAGTTTGATTAATAATTGACCGTTGGAAATAAACTTGAGATACAAGCTAAGACAGCAGCTACATTTGAGAGTCGTGAGAGATTATTATTGATTTAAAAAGTAGGTTGGTTTCCCTAAAGATTAAAAAAGTAAAATAGACACCTTTCCCTGTATAGGTCAAAGTAGAATAAGTGAGTTTAGTGATTCTTGTTTTAGGCCTTGTAAACATAACAATGGCTGCAGTGGCCCTGGAATGGGAGGGGCAACAGCGAGGCTGAGATCTGAAAGTCTAGTAGGGCCACGTGTTGAGTGTTTGGTGTGGGAGGGGGAGACCTATAATTTCTCGCCAAAGGAAGCATTTTCAAAAGCCTGAAGGTAGGATGGTTTTGAAAACTGGCTGGGGAGCTGGGAATAGTGGCAAGAAATGAAAGTGGAGAAAGAAGCTGGACCCAGATAGATGTTGGGGGGCCTCCTACACCACGCCGAGGGCCTGGGGTTTATCTTCCCTGAGAGCTATGGAGAGCCACTGAGGGTCTTCCCGTAAGAGAGCCTGGGATCTCACTTACCCTGGTCTGGAGCAAGTGGACAGAAAAGGCAAAGGACAGGGAATATGAGGAGTCATCTGGTGAGAATTTAAGACTCTAAAAGGGTCCCTAAAATCTTCAAAGTCTGGTTACATTTCATATAACGTTAAGTATATGTGGTAGAATCTGATTCTTCGAGTATTAACATGTGATTGACCAAAACACTCCGTTCAGCCGCCCCGTTGGGAAGCAGGGATGTGCTGCATTATAAAGTCTGGGTCCACACACACATCTGTCTTCTTTTGAACTCCTTTTCATCATAGAGTCTACCTGCACAGTTGTTTTTTTTTCTTTTCAGAATTAAATGAGCTAGCTTATCACGTAAACTTAACTTTTTCTTCCTATACATCAAAATACTTTGAAGTCAGTGAAGCCTAGAGTTGGACTTTTTTATCTTTATTTCTTTTCTTGGAAATTTTCCAAAAATATATACATATTTAAAATATATCAAAAAATACTAATTTTAAAAGATATAAAAAATCAAAAGCCTTGCAGAGAAACTCTTTAGTTTAACTGCCTGCCCTTGCCATTCTTATCATCGTTCATGAATCATTTTTGTGCTAACTGGATTAACTTTACAAGAACCAGTCGAGCAGTTTCACAAGGCTTTTCCAAGGAAGATTAAGATCAAAAATACATATTTTTCTTCTATTTAAAGTTCATGGCAAATGTTTTAGTACACTTAAATCTTAGAAATAATCTCTTAAGCAGTTACTGTTTTTAGAAAATGTATAGCAAGTGATACATCTGATATTTAACATTTCTGTTTCAAACTTAATGAAATGTAGCAATATAAAAAAATATTAAGTAATACTTCATTGTTTTGTTGTTCTCGTATCTATTTCATGCACCTATAATTAAGTGTACTGATAATACCAGGTACCTTCTGACAAACAGCAAAAGTAGGTCCAAAGAGTCTTAGTTTTTTTTACTCTCAATAAGATGACATCCCATCTCTTTTTACTCTTGGCTATGCAGACATACAACATGCACTTTATAGTAGGTGATAATGAGAAGAGTATATATCATACATACATACATTTCTTAAGTATATATGTATAATTGAAATAAAAAATCAAGTAGACTTGGAATGATTTTCTTTCAGTCACCATTAACTTTTACAGGAGACATTACTTATTTTTTAAATAGAAAGCTAATTTAAGTTACTCCTTCCTCAGAAAAGGTAGACTGAACTAGTTGTTTCCAAAAGTATAAACAATTGATCTAAATTAAAAGCTAGCTCAAAGTAGGGGTAGAGGGGCTTGAGGATTCCTTCAGTATGTAAGATTGAGAGATACCCCGGGGCTAAGACTGATACTAAATGATCTGCTTGGGACTCAAAAAGAACAAGCTTTCCTGTATTGATTCATAGATTGAGCTTTTGTATAAAATTTTACTTGATGAAAGCGTGTCGTGATCTGCAGAAGTGTGTTCAGCTTCACAGATGAGGTGGCATTTTTGGCAAGAGGGCTACGGGATGTCTGAGCTTCGTGTTTTCTCAGTGTGTCTGTAAAGTTGAGGTGCTCCGTGTACACCTGGGTTTGAATTTTTACACTTAAAATCAGGTGAAGAGTCAGGGAGATCTAATTTTATGACATTTCTGCCATCAGCATAGAAGGTATGCTTTAAATTTTTACTTCACTTTTCTGACTAAGTTCTTTCTCCAGGAAAAACAAACACATGCTTGCATTCCCCCCCCCCGGATATATGATAGAACATTATCTTAAAATTATTCTGTAATTTTGAGCTATTTTGGCCTGTCTGGTTCCCCCCCCCCCCACGTAAGGCTGTTAAAGGTGTGTTTGCTGCCCTGTAACAAATAGTGAACAGGCCCCTGCAGGTACCTGAATACACAACATCTTCCCTAGAATCAACTGTGACTTCTGTGACTTTTGATTTCCCTGTGGTAAGTCACAGGGCAGCCAAATATTTGAGTAGAAGACAATTGAAAATCTTCCACAGCCCCTCCACTGTTTTCGTCCGCCGTTGCTCTCAGATGTTTGTTCTGTGACTCTTGTTTCCCTCTCCCTCTCTGCAGTCCTATCACCCTCATCAGTATGTGGCCAGAGCACTATGAGTGAGTATTCCCAGCCTGTGCAGGAGCCCGTGTTCTGATCAGGTGTTCGCGTGGGGCTGATTACTAAACTCTTGGTCTAAAATATTTCTGCATCCTGGGTAACAATCCTAGTGGTTTTCTTGCATGGCAAATTCATTATTTAACTAAGCTAACATTTCTAATAGCAATAATTCTCAATATTTGGACATAAAATTGTTGCCTTTTTTTTTTCCTTTAAAGCCCCTCTCAGTCTCCTCAGCTGTTTCATGATGACACTCATTCCAGGATAGAACAATACGCCACACGGTAAGAAGCTCCAACCCGAGCCTGCTGCCACATTGGTGCCCAAAGTGTGTCTGTTTCTAATTAATGTGACACCAGTAGCTTATACATATCTTGATTTAAGGAATGTCGTTTTGCAGGAGTCGTGACTCCGATATATTTGGAATCTGGGCTCTCATCTTTTCACGTTGCAATTTGCACTTCACCAAACACCTGCTGTACATCCTATGAAAAGTAAATCTCAATAGGGTGTGATTATCGAGCTCATGAAACTCCAAACACTGCACGAGCAGGATTTAGATAATGCAACCCAGTTTCAGCGAGTGAAAGTGGGATTGAAAGAATTCTCAGGAGATGGTGCACATATGAATTACAATATGTAATTAAATTTATGCTAATGCCTTAAGGACAGGGCTTTAAGAGTCCCTAAATAATATAAAATGCAGGCTGAATTTGGTGGCAGGCCCAAATTGAGTGAAAAGGCCCCTGCAGATACCTGAGTAACCAATGTCTTCTTTTCAGAAAAGTGGTGCATACTAAGCATCTATGGTCCTATTAACTAGCTACGTATGCCTAAAAAGGTTCAAGCAGCATAAAAGTAGTAACATTTGAATTGGGTCTGAGCCAAGTATAATTTTGGGAAGAAGCAGACTGGGGCAGATGGAAAAATACAGTGAAAATCGTTGAGCTGGGAAGGAACATGGCTTGTTTCCTAAACAGCAGGGAGGGAAGAGGAGAGCAGTGAGAGCTCGGGGGGCCGCTCCGTGAGGTCTGATAAGGAAAGCCCAGCTGCCCAGGAGTTGGCTCATGTCCTTAGGAAAAGGGAAGTCGGAGAGAGACTTAAAGCATGAAAGGGACATCTTTAGATTTTTGTGAAAATGTAGCCCTCACTTTCATGTAGAAGACCAATGAAAGGGCTAACTAGAGCCTAGGTGTGGGAGATGGCCAGGACAGTGGTCCCCACCTGTTTGGCACCAGGGACCAACTTACGGAAGACAGTTTTTTCGTGGATGAGGGGTGGGTAGGCAGCTCAGGCAGCGAGGCGAGCAGTGGGGAGTAGCGGGCAGCTGTAAACACAGCTGCTTTCATCACCACCACTCATCTCCCGCTGTGTTACCTGGTTCCTAAGTTTCATGGAAGACCATTTTTTCATGGACGGGAGGTTGGGAAGGATGGGGGTTCAGGGATGGGTGAGAGGTAGAATGAGGTAGACCCACCTCCTAATAGGCCGATACTGGTCTGTGGCCCCGGGGTTTGGGGCCTGCCGATTTAGGAGCCTAAACAACATGGCATAAGACCGAGGCCTACAGGCTTTAAGGCAATGTTCATAGAAATGTAACTCAGCATTGATGTTTTAATTTTACTGTCTTGTTAAGAGATTTGTCCCTTTCCATGTTGTGTTGGAATTTTGACAGTTTAAGAATGACGGAGGTTATCCCTCCAGTTGACCATGTCCTACCTGTGGCCACATTATCTAACCACTTTCATTTCTTTTGTAGACTGGCCCAGATGGAAAAGACTAACGGATCTTTTCTCACTGATAGCAGCTCGACTACAGGAAGTGTGTAAGTAAATCGTGAAATCAGCATTGCCTGGGAAAGCTGTTTCTTTTGTTACAGCTATTAGAAATAATTGTCATTGACTGTGGCTCTGCCTTTTGATCCCAATCAAAATTGATTAAGTGTCCTGCCATAAGTGTCCACGTAGATTTTATGCTTTCAAGCCACAATAGCATAAATTGGGTATGTTTATTTACTTTGTTTTATATAAATGAATGAAAAAATCCTACCTTGGTCAGCTAATCTACCTTAGGAAAATCAGATTATTTTATTTGGAATAACAGGAGTATATTCATTCCCTTTGTCTCAGATTTCTTGTTTGTTTAACAAAGGGAATTCCACAGAATTACATGCCCTTGCTGTAAATTTCTCTCCCTTCCACGCGTTAACATGTTCTCCATGACGTCTGCATTTACCAGTTCTGAACACACATGTGCTTAGACACATACTCCCCACCACCCTTCTTTTCAAAAGTGTTAACTCCTCTGACAATATTTTGTTTTATTAGCAACTAAGAAAAGACTTGTTGACTTCAGAACGCCTTTTGAAAAGCTTTCTAGCTAAACATTTTATCTTGGATTTCCCAATTTGTGGATAATCGACTTGTTGTGGAACTTCTGTAGCAAATATTTTATCTCTGATTATCTCATTCTATGTGTCACCTTACTTTGGGGACTTTTCCTCCTCCTCCTCCTCTTTCTTCTGCACATCCTCCTCTTCCTCCTCTTCTTCTTCCTTGGAATTCATGTTTCTGATTCTGAGTGATACCTAAAAGATTTCACTAGTGTCAAGTTGATGTGACTTACAACAGGCTCATTGCTGTGTGGATCTAGTGGGAAGCTGTAAGGTAGAGAGAAAAGTTGTAGGACATAAGAGTGAGGGGGTACGAGTGTTTGGGGTTACACAGATCTCTTTTGTAATGCTGAGTCACAGCTCTCAGTGTGTCCATCACCCAAACAGTGTTCATTGCACCTGTTAGGTGGATTTTGCCTAGGGTGACCAGACGTCCCGCAGCATTTTTAAAAAGTCCCGATTTTTGGAAAGAATGCACAAATGGGCGGGAGAACAAGAAGGGAATATAATATACAGTTTTCAGCTGCCATGTGGCTATTTCGCCAGAATATGAGTTTTATATTATTTTTGTTAATTTTATAATGTTAAACTGTAATAATAATAAATAATTGCTGAGAAGTGATTATCAAGAACTGCTTATCAAAGTTTGCATTGTTGTCAGGCCCTGCCCTGCCCCGTCCCCTGCCCCACCCCCCTCGGCCATGTTGTCCTGCCTTACTGATGTTAAAATCTGGTCACCCTAACTTTGCCCCTCCCCTCCTACCCGCTGCCCCCTCTGTGCACATGAGTACTCCTCAGTTAGTTCCAGTCTCATAGTGAGTACATGTGGCATTTGCTTTTCCATTCTTTAGATGCTTCACTTAGGATAATGGTCTCCAGTTCCATGCAAATTGTCTCAAAAGGTATTAATTCAACCCTTTTTGTGGCTGAGTGGAAGCTCATGGCATACATATGCCATATTTTGTTAATCCACTCATGAACTGATGGGCACTTAGGTTGATTCCACCTCTTTGCAATTGTGAATTGTGCTGTAATAACCACATGAGTGCAGGTGTCTTTTTGATAAAATGACTTCTTTACCTCTGGGTAAAGACACCCAGTAGTGGGACTGCTGGATTGAATATATCCAATAGGTAGATCTACTATTTTCCATAGAGGTTGTAGTAATTTGCAGTCCTACAAACAGTATGTAAGTGTTCTTTTTCTCTGCATCCACACAAGCATCTATTGTTTGGGGACTTTTTGATAAAAGCTATTTTGACAAGTATAAGGTAGTATCTCACGGTGGTTTTAATTTGCGTTTCCCTGATGATTAGTGATGTTAAGCATTTTTTCATATGTTTATTGGACATTTGTCTGTTTTCTTTTGAAAATCTATTCATATCTTATGCCCAGTTTTTAATGAGGCAGGTTTTGGGGGGATAGGGGGTTCTCGTTAGTTTGAGTTCTTTGCAGATTCTGGATAAATAGCTCTTTATTGGATATATAGCATACAAATATTTTCTCTCATTAAGTAGTTTGCCTATTTGCTGTCTTAATTGTTTCCTTGGCTAGACAGAAACTTTTTAATTTAGTCAGTGATATTACGGCATTTAGGAGGGTGGCAGGAAGGTTATTGAAGTTTTTGAGATACAGGTTTAAGTTAAAACATCAAGGACATTGAACTCACCACAGTGCAGTCTGCCCTTTGGGTAGATATGTTTATCCCTAAGTAGCTCTTTTTTTTTTTTTGCAGTTTTTTGGCCAGGGCTGGGTTTGAACCCACCACCCTCAGCATATGGGGCCGGCACCCTACTCCTTGGGCCACAGGCACCACCCAAGTTTCCTTTTTCTACTCTGAATTTCTGTCACTTAGAGGAAAAATACCCGTTTCCTACCCATAGTTCTAGCCCAGAATTTATACTTTCCTTGGACAAGTCCTAGACTGGGCTATTTAATGCCCCAGGGCCACAGCAGGACAGGTGGTGGTGGCCTTTGGCACTCTGGATCCTACAGAGAAGCACAGGTGTTTGTGAGGTAGCCAAGTCTGAGTGCCGTCAAAGTCCTCAGTGACAGTGCATCCCAAACAAAGTCCTGCTGGAAATTGCACTGCCCCTCTCCTCTGCCCCAAGGACAAACATCTGTCCCTGACAAGACCTTATGCTACAGTAGTAGTTGTCGCAGGAAGTATGCAAGATAATCTGACACCCTGGCCTTTCCTGGGAAGTTTCTGAAGGCTCTAGCATTGGTAGGGTCCTGATGCCGTCCTAGGAGAGAGTGGATGGCAGTTTTCCAGACCACCTAACAGTACAGTCAGCTTCTGAATGAGGGGTCAGTGGCTTCTCAAGAAAGCTTTTTGCTCCATTCTCAGAACTATATCTAGAGGTAGCCAATGTCAAGGTAATAGAAGTTTTGTTACTGTTGAGAAAGATTAAAAATCAATTCAAGGCAATTTAAGCAAAAAGTGATATGTTAACCGATATCCGTGATACTTTTAGAAATTTTTTCCTTTCTTAAATTCTCTACTTTACCCCTAGGCATCTCTTGAGGTTTTATTATTCTTGAATAATAACTGTGATGATACAAAAAAAGCCACCCTGCCTCTTCCTTAGAACATACTCAGAGCCGGTCCTATTCCAAGTATGTTGCCCAACTTTGTTTAATTTCATAAAACCCTTTGAGAGGGTGCCCTTCCCCACATCGTTAGCACCATTTTACAGATGAGTAAATGGAAGCCCTGAGAGGTTAAAAAACTCGCCCAAGGTCTCACAGTCAGTCAGTGGTAGAACTTGGGTTCAGAGCCAAGAGTGCTGGCTCCAGGCATGGGGTGCCCTGGCCAAGCCATGGCACTGTCTCTGCTGTATAGGATGGAGGGCACCTCCCTCCCTTGGTGCAGAGGTCAGGGATGTGCAGGTCTCTCCATTTCTCCTGGAGGTTGTCACCATCCTTTGCCAATTCTGCCTGGTCTCATCAACACCCCCTTCACATTCAAGACCTAACCAGGTTTTCAATTTAGAAAGTTTTCTAATCCAGCAAACTGCTAGATCAAAATCAAACTCTTATGTTTGGTTTTGAGTGACCTCAGTCACACAAATATTCAGCAATAAAAGAAAGCCCTATGCTTTGAGGTAAGAATGTTGAAATTTGAGTTGTAATTCTGTTTTTATTGAAGGCCCTTTTATTCATTCTGGGTCTTCAGAAGCAGCCATTCTGCCTGCAGTCGGAGACTCTTTCCTTCAAATTGACCCATGGGAGAAATTCTCTGATCCCCATGGCTTCATCTTTCGTGGAGTGAGTTAATTATTGGTTGCACCTCCATGTACCATGGGCGAGACTATGAACCACTATTGATGGCATTTTTTCCATATTTAGACCCGATTCCCAATACTCCCTGTTTCTCTGAAAGACGACTCTGGACAATTTAATAAGAAATAAATTTTGAGGATACTAAGTATCTTTGAAGGAAGAATTGAGCAACCATGTGAGTCTCAGAAAGGTCCAAAACCCATGATGGCTCTGGGGACTCTCAGAAGGAGGAACCCAAGGACAATAGTTCCTTAAGCCACTGCTGACTCATTCCCATCTGCCCTCCGCCCTTGGGTGACAATGATTTCTGTGGAAGGATTGAATGGGGAGGCTGCCTCTGGTTTGCACTGGCATTGCAATTTGTATATCTGAAGCCTGGAACAAAATAATCCTTAAAAGGAAGGAGATCCTTGTTATTTTTATCTGCATCCTGTCTACTTTCAAAAGCTCAATGAATGAATCACAGTTCTTTTGTCATCTGTACTAATTTTGCCATTGTGTACTAACTTTGTAATCTAGATAGTATTTACTATGAGTAACTTAATTATAGTCTAACCCTAGTCCATCTGATGGCTTTGTTCACGCAGACCTGTATTTTTGCAATGTTTTCTATTTTAACACAAGACATACGATTGATGTCTAATGACCCTAATCTGGTAACTCATGCTCTCCCTGCCTTGAAAGAGTGTACTCTGGGTTTTTACTGTGTATAATTAAGAACTGGAATGTATCTATTTTTATATTTAATTTTTAGACTTAATAATGTGTGAAAAACACTGAAGACTAAAATTGTACATTATATGTAAATGATTTTTAAATTCCTATTTTTGTGAAAATTGCCATAATTATTTTCCAGATGCCCTTAATGAAAGAATATAATGATAGTGGTGATGATAATTATAATACGTTAACCCCCATCAACTGCCCCAGAGAAGTGAACCTCTGTAAATTTTGACAACAAAAATGCATCTCAAATCTAATTTCAGCTCTGTAGAACAAAAATTTAGTTGCTTTAATATTGAGCACTATATTTAATCCCTGATGCAGGCACTGTATTCATGTTCTAAGGGCATAAATAACATAATGGTGCCTTGTGATATCAGAGAAACTCTGTGCCACAATCCCTGATCAAATTGTGGCCACCGGATTACCAGGCAGATTCAGAGACCCAAGTTTTCTTTTAATTCTTGTTATCTTTCTGTTACTTCTCTAACTTTTAAGTTCAGTCTTTATTTTCTTCTGGGTATATTATTCACAGATTTCATATAATTGATTATTTTTTTAACTGGCGCAAGAACCAGTTTACTTCTTATTTATTGTAACACCTGAATCACCATCTTATTTTTATTCTATTTTGCCCTGTCCTCACTCATTCTTTGTTTTGCCACATGGACAAAGGCCTTTGCCTGGGTAAATGAATGGCCGGCCTCGTCGTATGAATGGCTGGGTTAGGTAGGACTCTAGATCATGTTCCATTGTGATTAGACATTTAATATTATAGAAGGTAGGAGATTAAACCTAGTCTAGAAATGACTTTTTTATTTCTGATTTCTGGCTGATTGCTTATGATTCTTTAACATTAAAATATAGACATTTCCCAAGGATTTGTACGAATGTTCCTTTGTTACTATTTTTCAGATTCGCTGTCTTTTCAGTTTCTAACTGTATGCAGATCTTTCTCCTCCTGACACGTATTTACGAAACGTTCTACTGTGCTCTTATTTTGCTATTATTTTGTTTTGTCTATTTGTCCTGGCCATATTCAGCTCTGTCATTTTCATCCTCTGCTGCCTCTCTCCCCACGTGCACCCCACGTGCGCTGGTGAGGTGCCTCCAGGTGTCACTGGCTTAGTGCTGCGTGATCCTTTGCTAATTGGTGTCTCGGTGGTGTTGAGCCCTTCGTCTCACAGCCTGCTTCTGCCCCTGCATAACATAGCAAGGTTAGGGCATTGGGCATTTACTTCCTATCAGGAAGACACACACACATACACACATCACTGCCAGGTTTCTGTTTGATTTGGCTAAATGGGCAATCAGGAGCTTTTCAATCTGTTTTCAAATGCTCCTCTCTGCGGTGGTGGAGTACCCACCCTCTCCTCTTCTTCTCCTCACGCTTCTGAACCTAGAATCAGCCTGGATTCTTCGAGAGGCTCCCTCATTTATTTCCCAGTGATGCTGCATTTTCTCAGGAAAGGAAATCAAAGGATGATGCCGTAGGTTACTCTAATCCACTGTTTTTCAACTGTTTTTATCTCACCGCACACCGAACCTATAGTTAAACTTTCAGGGCACACTTAAATGATGGCAATCAAACAAAAGGTAATAAGAAAGGCATAGACTTACTGTGCCTTGAACTTCCTTCACAGATAATTTAATTAATGATCTTTAAAAATTTTCAGGGCACACCAGTGTGCTGCGGCACACCATCTGAAAATCACTGCTCTAATCTTCATCCCATTCGTGTTCCTTATTTCATGTTTCCAACTATAAGAGTTTCACCCCAAATCCCTTTTGAAATGTATTTGACAAAAGCCGGAAGGTGAAGTTGGTATCTTTGTTTGATCTTAACCAAAGCGAGTGAACTTAATTTAAATATGTATACATATGTATAAACGCATGCACATATTCCCTCTCTATCTCTATATATCTAGAGAAGGACAGAAAAGGGGGAGTTTCATTGATAGAAGAAGCAAGATGAATCAAGGGGCTCATCTGACCCTCTGGTCTGGCTTCTTGGCCAGTGTAACACCCCAACATTCGTTTTTCTCTTTGCGTCCTCATCTCTCGCTCTCTCTCTGATGTCAGTGCTCAGGATGATGCTTTTCTAATAATTAGCTAATCTTCAGATAAAATTTCCAGTCCCCTCTTTGTCAGAGTAAAGTGCAATAACACCGAGGTGGATTTTCAAGGCAGAATCCCAAGATCTAGAGCTCTTGCCTAACATCAGACATTACTAGTGAGTCCAGGGGCACAGGAAACCGCAAGGCTCAAGAGAAGTCGAGAGGTCCAGGGCTTGCCAGGACTGGAGAGCAGATCCTTTCTGGCTGCGTTAGGATACACCCTGATCCCAGAGTACCAGAGGACGTCTCTAAGGGATATTTACAGCCATGTGGCTTATACAAGTAGGGACTGCTCCAGTCATGGGACAACTCCATTTTATACTCTAATAGCTACATAACTTAGGTCAGGTTTTCCTGATGCCCTAGCCTATAAATTCATATATTCCAGGGCTTATGTGCAAAAATCTATCAAAACAGACCAAGGACAGTCTGCTCTAAAGTGATCTCCTGCTACCATTAGTTGGGAGATCTCTCTTCTAAAGAAAGATCTCTCTCTCATGAAAATCTGGGCCTACTGTGAAGCATCTCCGTGCCATAAATGTGTCAACTTTGTTGCTTTATTATGCTTCCACCCATGTCAGCCGTTCATTCAGCCACATTACTACTAGTTAGGTAAGTGGGAGAACCAAGTGAATTAGATGTTGTTTCTCATTCAGATGCAGAATATCAAGCCTAAAAGTGACCTACTGATATGATCCAGTAGATATTGGTAGATATTTCATAAAATCTACAATTATAATTTGTGCTGATTTATTTAAATAAAAGCCATAAAGATTATAAACCCCATTATATGGGTTACAATGCATTTCGAAATTGCTTTCAACCAGATGCTAAAGGCAGCTTATTCTTACTCAATGGTCTTTTAATCTACTCTTTGGGCATTTGCTGATAGATTTTTGCCTACACTGTCTTTTATATTAACTGTTTAAGTGTTCTGCCTTATTTTTATTTCCTCTGCTGAGTAAAGTATCTCTTCCGAGGTTTGTAAGATAAGAGCCATTAGACTCTGAAATGTTGGCTTATACATGGATATAATATACATGCACTGTTAGATGAATTTCTTCCTAGAGTTTTAAAAGGAAAGTGATGGCCAGACTGAGCTCTAAGGCGAACTTGGCCCGGCTGCCATCTTGGTCATCATTGTTTCTGCTTCCTTTGTGTCCAGACACGTCACTGTGCAGTTGTGAACCTCTGGGTCTGTTCCTTTGTCACTAGGGAGGACGAGCACGCCCTCATCCAGCAGTACTGTCAGACACTCGGAGGGGAGTCCCCGGTGAGCCAGCCGCAGAGCCCAGCTCAGATCCTGAAGTCAGTGGAAAGGGAAGAACGCGGAGAACTGGAGCGGATCATCGCTGACCTGGAGGAAGAACAAAGGTGGGCTAGGCCAGGGAGAAGAAAATACATCATCTTCTCTCTCATGTGAATCTAACACAGCCGTTACCCATTCTCTGTCCATGAAGTCATAGCAGAGTCAAGTTAGAGGACATTAAAGATCTGTGATTGGGGATTGGTGATGGCATCTAGTTGCTTAAAGATACAGTTCTATTCACATACTCCCTTCTGACTGGTAATACAGATGTTTACATAAGGATATAGCATGAGCTAACTTTAAATTGGAAGCTCACAGACAACTTTGGAGAGAAGACAGCAGTGACTCGCTCCATTTTCCTTTTCTGCATCAGAAATCTGCAGGTGGAATACGAGCAGCTGAAGGAGCAGCACCTGAGAAGGGGGCTCCCCGTCGGGTCACCCCCGGACTCCATCGTGTCTCCACACCACACGTCGGAGGATTCAGAACTTATAGCCGAAGCCAAACTCCTCAGGCAGCACAAAGGACGGCTGGAGGCTCGGATGCAGATTCTAGAAGATCACAACAAACAGCTGGAGTCTCAGCTCCACCGCCTCCGACAGCTGCTGGAGCAGGTAGGGTGTGCAGAATTCGGTGTCGCACTTCCCCACGCCACCTGTCCGTGGCCCTGGGACTTGGGCCAGGTGTCAGTAGGGATAAAGAGGTCCACTTTAAATTTCTCACCTCCATGCTTAATTTAGACCGGCTTAGAATTTTTTTCCCTGCACATGTAAGCATTAAATCCTCTTTTGCACAAAAAATGCGTTTGCACAGCTTCTGGTGGAATTTCCCGTGCTGACACTGAAATCTATCTCCGCTCTGAGTTGTTTGTGGGGAAAGACATATATCCGCTTAAATTACACATGGGAAGCATCTGTGGAGATAAAGGGAGAGCAAGTGACCTGAAATCTGCATCCTAAAGCTTCTTCCAATGAGCTGGAAACACTGACTCCAGGAATAATTATTTTCTATTTTCAAGAAATCAAGTACCAGATGGTTATTAATTTGCCACTGTTATTCCCTAACACTGTATCGTGTTTTATGGCAGTTGCTTGCAAACTTCCCTGACAGTAAGAAATGCAGTTTACATTATGATGAATACACACCTGGAGGATGAGGACAAGATAATGCTTACCTTTGTAGGAAAATGCCAACTCTGTTTTCTATTCTTGTTCCTTTCTTCCTCCCTCCCTTCCTTTCTTCCTTTTCTTCGTCTTCTGTTTTTCTTTCTTAATGCTGGTCAGGACCTAGTGAGTTGATTCTCTAACTCACCGATGGGTAATAGTTTCAATTTTGAGGAACACCAGTCTGTGGGATGTAACAGAAGCATCAGTATAGTTTCTGCCTTTCTGTGTCCACAGTCTTGTTAGGGACCGTAACGAGATGGCATCATATAAACAAGCATGTAGAACAAGGTAGTATCACCTGTAAGAGACACAACACACTGCAGAAGATGAAGTTCTTGATCACGCATAGTAGCTAGGACTCTTGTCACAGAATTAGTGATGGAGAAACCTTTGCCACAGGTTCACAGAGTGTAGAATGGGGCCAGGAGCTCCTGTCACTTGCAGAATCCCTGCCATCAACATTTATGTCATCTTGGGCCTCTTTCTCTAGCCAGTTCAGCGTGGGGCCCCTAGGCAGCGTGAAAGGGGGCCAGAAACAATATATCGACTCAAAGCAGAAGCAACTTTCTCTCCAGTGATCTTCTCAAATTTTGGAAAACCATCCCTTTGCAGTTGCCATGTCTTTTTAACTTGTCAGAGTAATTGAAAACACTATAATTTCTGTGTTACCTACATAGTGGGCCACAGGCCACTCTTCATAGTTGGACCACATACTTTATATGTTTCGTGCTGTTTCAGAAATGTGTGTGAGACTATTCTGTGGAAGGCTTACTTCAGAGCCTCCAGATTCTATATCTTTAGAAAATAAAAATTCTGCAAGAGCTACCCAAATGCTGGCTTTCAAGAAGCTGTCTGGAATGTTTGAGTGTACTCACCTCAGTACCAGTCACATACACTAGAAAATTACTTTGTTCTTACTACAAATTTAAAGTTTCCAAATCTCTCTTATATAGAGTATGAAGTGTAGGCTGGGTATGGTGGTTTATGCCTATAATCCTTGCACTCTGGGAGCCAAGATGGGTGGATCAATTGCCTGAGCTCAGGAGTTCAAGACCAGCCTGAGCAAGAGCAAGACCCCGTCTCTAAAACTAACTGGGCGTTGTGACAGGCCCCTGTAGTCCCAGCTACTTGAGAGGCTGAGGCAAGGGAATGGCTTGAGCCTAAGAGTTTGAGGTTGCTGTGAGCTGTGACGTCATGGCGCTCTACCAAGGAAGGCAAAGTTAGGCTCTGTCTCAAAAAAAAAAAAAAAAAAAGAAATAGATTATGAAGTGTTAGTGTTAATAACTTAGTGCATATGAAGAGTCACTGCAAAAGGAAGCCATGTGTGAAACCTTTATTCACCATGGTTTGTTGATGTTCTTGGTAGAGCCAAAGGTTCTTCTGCTCACTCTTCCCTTCCCCTGTTCTCCCTCCCACTAGACAGCACTGCGTAATGGCTCACATGCCTTGAGAATTGCACAGTACTGCTCGCAGACACAGCAGGTATCTCACTGGCTCTGGGTATCCCAGACTGTAGGACTCTGATCTCTTCTTAATGGTTCATGTGATGAATGCCAGGAGTAGATGGAAAATTCAACTCTGATAGGGAAAACTGGCAAAACTACCAGGTTCCAATCAATATAGACTTACTTAAAAAATCTGTATTGAAAAAATCATAACTTCTGTGTTCCCTGTATAGTGGATCACACTTTCTAATTTGATCATGTACTTGTCAACATACCCACCACTGTTTCAAAGATTTGTGAAAGCGTGCATTTACAAAGTATTTACTCGGTGACAGACTCTTCTCGTCGTTTTAGATATAGTAATTCGTCACTCCCCTCCCAAGGCCCTGTGACACAGCCACTGTTATTACCAGTTCTGTTTTACAAATAAAGAGTCTGAGGCACAGAAGATTATATAATTTGTCAGAATTACACAACGAAATTGGAATTGGAATCCAAGAAATCGGAATCCAAAATCATATGCTCAACTACTCTCTAATAGTGCCTTTAAGTATGAGCTGATTTTGAAATTGGATAAATTTTGTATATTAGAAGCCTAGTGCTGGTGTTTTAAAGATGAATGAAATATGTTTCTAAGTTCACTTGGCAGTTATTAAAATAATAGAGAGAAAATTGAGGGATTAAAATGACATCGATGAATCAATCTCACAGCATAACCAAGTAAGTTCTTTGAGGTGCCCAGGTAGAAAGGGGAGGACCAGTTGGTGCTCAGGTGAAATACCAGCAGCCTCCTCCCCAACTGAGAATAAAATGTATTTGGAATTGTGTGAAGGCAAAGAACTCTATTAGTTTTAATTACCCAAGGTAAAGGAGGGGAAGTTGGAAAGGGAATGTTTTACTTTACAGTCATTTGAATCCTTTCTCTGCTGTGATTCCAGCCTGAATCTGATTCCCGAATTAATGGTGTCTCCCCCTGGGCCTTGCCCCAGAATTCTACTCTGAGCTACCCGCTGGATCCAGACCCTGGTCCACAGTTCCACCAGGCAGGTCAGTGTCCCCCAGTCACAGCTACTTTGTGCTTGGCTATTTGTGTGGTTTCATGATAAGTAGCATTCTTACATTGGTGCTGTAGAGCATAAAGAGTTTTGTTATCTTTGGTCTGAAATAAGTGCAAATCCATTTAAGGAATATCAAAAAATACAGTTTTCTGGCTGGGCACCCATAGCACAGTGGTTATGGTGCTGACCACATACACTGAGGCTGGCGGGTTTGAACCCGGCCGGGCCAGCTAAACAACAATGACAGCTGCAGGAAAAAAAAATGACCAGATGTCGTGGCAGGTGCCTATAGTCCCAGCTGCTTGGGAGGTTGAGGCAAGAAAATCGCCTAAGCCCAAAAGTTAGAGGTTGCTGTGAGCTGTGATGCCACAGTGCTCTACCCAGGGTGACATGGTGAGACTCTGTCTCTAAATAAATAAATAAAATACGTTTTTCGAATAATAATTGGGAGGGGATTGGTGTGCTCCCATTTAACAGGGACAATGTAAGGGCATATGGAACACCTCTTGGGTGCGGGACACAACAACAAGAGGGACTTTACCTCACAAATGCAAATATTGTAACCTAGTTGTTTGTCCCCTCACATTAACCTGAAATTTAAAAAAAATAATGACAAGTCATAATATTTGTTTATATAATGTGTATTAGTGTGTTAAATTTTGGTGAAAGTTGAGAATGAGTGAGAAATTATTTTTTATTTGCCTTGAGTCGGTTCTTCACTGTCTTCTTTTTTAAGGCACGTTTTCTATTTCTAAAATTTCACATTTGTGCATATTCAGTATAATATTCAGCATAGTACTAAACCGCATTATACCAAACATGATGGTTTTCCCCGACCAGGCCTTGGAGCTCATTTGTCTATTTTTCTCCATCCAAATCCATGTGGACACTCCCCACCTGTCCCGTCCAAGTCAGAAGTCCCGCCCAGCCCGTCACTGCCGCTCCCTGGAAACTCGTCACTGATGTTAGCAAGGGCTCAGTAGACTAAGGACTCAGGAATGACGTTTTATTCTCAGTGAAATCCAAATTCTAAAATCCTACTGTAGAATTTTAACAAAATTAGTTTATTTGTGGGATATCTTTTAGTACATGAAACAGAAGAATAAGAATAAGAGAATTGCTTTAATTATTGATTATAGAGTAAAAATACACATCAAGGTAAAAAGTATCAGAAGATACTTTGAGACTCTGTCTCAAAGAGATACTTTCCTTTGTGGCAGGATAAGCTAGCCTAGACTGAAGGCTTCAGAAACAAAGAAGGAAGGAAAAAGAAAATTAGCAGAGTATTTTTTTTTGTATGAAAAATACTCTCAAATAATAGATTTCTTGCTAGTTGAAATAATATGAAGTATTATTTATTTTTCAGTCTTGCTTTTCCCTTGGTGAATGGGTCCTTTCTACACAAACATCTAGTACATTGCAACTACAGGAGAACCTCCACATTGACCACCCACACCTACACTGACTGCCACCTTACCTTGACCTGATTTTCATGGACAGGACGTGCACCTCACCTACGTGTCAGTACAGTTGGCCTAGTTCTTTAGGTCGACCACCTCCATATGTTGACCAGTTTGTTACAGTGGTTTGAAAGGCCAACTTAAAGAGGTTCTACTATATATAAAATTATATTACCAACTAATTAAATAAAAATGATTTCCGTATTCTCCCCTAAAGTTGTCATTATCAATGAGAATTTTTCTCACCTTCATAATTGGAGGCTGCTAGTAGTATTTTCTCTTGCATTTGGGTTTTGATGACAGTCCAGATAGGAGTTTTAGGAAGTTGGTTGTTCTTTTTTTGTGCTGTCACAGCGGGAGAGGACCTGCTGGCCCCGCCACACGACACCAGCACAGATCTCACAGAGGTCATGGAGCAGATCAACAGCACGTTCCCCTCCTGCTGCCGTGAGTATGGGGACCGCCACACCACCACTACTCTCTCCCTGCCCTTTCTCTTTCTCTGCCTGCAGCTTCTTGTCTTATTTGGTAAGATAATAAAAACCAGCATTAGAAGCAGGATTGAATATTATTTGAAAATAAGGTGTACATGGCGTATGTTGAGAGCAAATATGAAACTCAGCCTCCATACCATCACATCGCGGGGGTGCAGTCACAGTGTGGGCCTGCGTTTTGAGCTTCCTTAATCTCCCTTATGAGTGATAAGATGAAGATAAATAAAATAAGTCTGATTTTAAGAAGAAATTACCTTCTTCAATGCAAGCTGTCTTAAGAAATGCGTATTACTTCAAAGAAGAGCTTTTATCGGCATGAAAATGGCTTGTCTAATGTATTCCCTTTCTTTTCTTCGGACATTGTTCTCTGATGTCATCGGATTCTAGTACAGATAGGGATTATTTTCCTTTTTCAGTTGTTTCCTGTCTGGTTCCTTTTCTCATGGAATCAAATGGTCATTGTATAAAGTCCAAATAATGTAAAACATCACAGATTGTGACCCTGTGAATTTTCCATATGAACAGCCAAGATCCACAAAACAACCAAATAAAAACAGTCAAATCCCAGAGGAGATTATAGTGCATAAAGTTTACGTGCAATTTAAAATAGTTGTCTAATATATAATGATTCTTAGGTATTCATTTTGGTCTGTGTTTTCTCTTCAGCATCTCACCACCTTGCAATTTCTGCAGAGCTCTCACTGAAACACTTCTGCCGTTTCTAACAGAAACTGCTTACTTACACAGATATCCGTATTAATGCTAAAATTATATACTCAAATAATATTCTAAGGGATATTAAGATAGTATTTATTTTGAGGGGGAATTTCCTCTCACACTAATGTTACGTCTAGGCCGTCACTAAGCTAAGATCTCATATAAACTACAGCCTCTTATTTTACCCTTTTCTGTCATCTCCTTCCAAAATACCCTCCTAAGTGAGGAAAAAGGTACTCTCAGTGATCAGGAATATACATAAATAAGATATACTGACTTCATTAAAAAATGATTCTTCATTTTATACCCCCCTGTAGTTTTATAAATATCATTCTGTAGGATGTGAAGACAACCGTTTAAATAAAATATATTTGTCTCTGAATTTTCAGAAGTATTTGTCTGAAGGGTAGATAAGTTTCCATAAGCATATAGCATTTGCAGGTGTGTCATTTCCCAGATTTTTATGTATAATTCTATAATAATCTTCTTCTTCTCAAAACTGACGCAATCACATTTATGATATGTAAATGCCCACAGTAGTCCCCCCTCCCCAAGAGCATGTGCTTTGTGGAGTCCTGCAGAAGCTTCCATGGGTCAGTAGATGCCCACATGCTATTAGATTGTTGCATATTTTTCATGCTCTGTGTCCACCGTAATAGACGAACAGATTCCATCTTTTATGTTAATTATAATTCAAGATTGACTTTTTTTTAGAGGTTTTGGTGCTAAGTTGTTTGTCACTTAAAGGCTAGATAAAACTTCTTTATAGTTCTTATAAGACACAGTTTCAAAATTTGATTTCTAAGTGAAATCACCTTTTAGTTCAGCTGACACCTAAATACATGAACAGTTTGTTAAGAACAAATTCTGTACATCAAAGCCTGGATAAAAGTTTTAAATGTCATAGTGGTCATTTTTAATTTAAAAGTGGGTTGGCCATGACAACCAGGAAGGGAAATATTTTTCAATGTAATCTTTGTAATCACTATAAAATATGTAATTTCCATAGTAAAATTTATTCAAAACATTTGTGATTAACCAGCTGGGTGTTGTGGCAGGCACCTGTAGTCCCAGCTTCTCGTGAGACTGAGGCAAGAGGATCACTTGTGCCCAAGAGATTGAGGTTGCTATGAGAGCTATGACCCGCTGGCACTCTGCCCAGGCTGACAGAGTGAGACTCTATCTCAAAAGAATAAGAATAATAAATAAATAAATAATTTTTTTTAAATTGTGATTTTTACAAGTTACATTTTTTATCTTTTTTATTTTTATTTATTTATTTTTTGCAGTTTTTGGCCGGGGCTGGGTTTGAACCTGCCACCTCCGGCATATGAGGCTGGCGCCCTAGTCCTTTGAGCCACAGGTGCCACCCTACAAGTTCCATTTTTTAAAGAACTTACTTTTACATCTTTCTCAAGATATATTATTACATCGAGATTTTGTAAAAGGGTGACACGTGTTGTTTTTTAAAATGGAATCTAATAAAAGTAATCATAATTATAGAGCAAAAATGAATCCTAAGAAGTAAACATGTTTATTTCATGTTACAGCCTCCCTTTAAAGGCAAGTATAAAATTCTTATTGGCTGGGAATCTTTCAGTTCCTGAGCAGAGTACATATCAGTGAGACCCACATCACAGGTGAACCTCTCCTCTGCTTTGGTTCCCCCTATTCTGGCATCATTCTTGGTGGGGGTGGTTTGTGAAGCCCTCAGACTCCTTAAGGGGGAACTGGCTCCATGTTCTCATGGTCTTAACTTTGCACGTTCACAGATATTTGTAATATTTGTAGTTTTCTGTGAGTAAGCATTACTAGTCGTGTGTTATTTTGAAGAATTGAAATACATCCCATTTATGAAATGATGAATAGTGTATTGCAGACGCCTTTGCCATCTAGATCGTTGTTTTTGGCTTCTAAAAGTCCTGCTGTTAGTCTGGGTTTAGTTTGCTCTTCTTGACATTGATATTCACATTTTGCTTCATAATATACAAATACCCACGATAAGGAGAGCTTTCCATAAAAATAAAGACTGAATTGGCCCATTTGTAAAATTGATAAATATTTTAAAATTCTGCCAAAAGTCATTAAACCTTTTAAAAATTGATGCAGAATAGAAGTCAGCGTGTGACGTAGACTTCTCAGTACAGGTCTTTTAATTGAATGAACAAATGAATGAACAAATGATCACATTTTCTGTCCGGGAAGGTTAAGTTGTTGAAGCTTTCCCACATAATGCTCAGAAGGTTCTACATATGATTCTTTTGCTTTGTTGCCCCTTGTAAGTTGTTCAACTAGCAAATATTTTAATAAGTCTTTGCAGTTCCCAAAGCTTACTGACCACCTTTGGAGGATTTGCCTAAACAAATCGGATTGGCACCCTCCCAAAGCCAAGCCAATCCCTTGAGCCCCTGTAACTAATGAGAACTTTAAAATTGCTTGTCGCCAGCATACAATGAATTGATCTGCATGTTAATCTTGACTTTTGATCCTTGGTGGATTAAAAATTAGCATGACCCCAAATGAATTTCCACTCCTGGCAGTCCTGGAATTAAAATGAAACTGTACTCATAAATCCTAATCGCATGAATCGCCGACTTTCTTAAACATGATGCTTTTGAATTGCATCTACATATTGCACAGAACACTTTATAATTCCTCCTTCTGAATTAACATCCCAGTTGGTTCTGATAGCATCCTTGAATTATGGCCTTTTAACGTCTTTTAAAATTATTTATATTGAGTTTCAGAGCAGAGAGACAGGCATTTCTATCCCTTCCTGGCAAAGAGTTAATGATGAGAATTTAGTGGTGCTGCTTGTTTACCAATGTACGTAGTAAAATTCCCATTGACTCCTGTAACCATTTCTTTTTTAGTGTAAATTTTTTGTCAGGTTTTTTTCATTTATGTCTTTCATACATATGGGGCGCTGTTCGTAAGCTAAGTATTTTTGCTGATAAACCAAGAAATGCTTTGAATAGGATTTTTGACCCACACATTTCCTATGTTTATTAAGCTTGAATGACATTCATCAAAACCTGAGAACCCAGTGACATGCAATGATTTCCTTTTAAAATATGTTTGTATGATTTTTCCAAGGGGAGCACTCATAGCCTTTTATTTGATAAAAAGCCGTCAGGTTAAAAGTATTGGTCCAAAGCAAAATGGATTGAACTCAAGGGTCTATTTGTTATATTTGTTACAAGGAAAACATAATTCTGTCTGTTTTGGAAGGAACATGTAAAGCTGTGGTGTAACTTAATAATAATTCAGCTCAACCATCCCTTGGAGATAGCTCACGTACGTATGGAGGTCCAGTCTTTTTCTCTGATAAGAGACTTACATGTTGGTGGGACCAGGCCAGTTTGGGCCCAATTCCTCTCCCAAACACTGGGCTCATACTTTCCCTCCAGGCTTCATAGAAAGGGCGCCTTTCCTTCCTGCCTTTTTTCTGCTTCGGCATAGAAGTGGGAGAGATGGAAGGAATGTGACATGCTAGTCGACTAGGAACAATTCTTATTTGATCAAGAACAGATGCTGCCATCATTGGGGGTGGGGGTGGTCTTCTCTTTTATTCCCTACTGTCTAGAATGAGATAATACAGAAAAGGGAGGGATGAACAGCAGAGGCTGATAGGAGACTTTGGAGTAGCCCTCTCAGAACCTGTCATTGTCACAGTCTCTAGAACAAGAAGGAATTGAGGTACTGGGATCCAAAGTCGCATTAGACATCTTATTCTAACTTCTCAGTGTTCCTCACTGGGCCTGTCCAAGGCATTATGATTCATTCAAGTGTCCAGAAGGCTGCCAAGACTTAGGCCAGCCCTTCCCTTAACACAAGCCCTTGACCACTGTCTTCCCGGGCCTGAGCAGCAAGGGTGGGCCAAGGTTGGCCGTAACTAGAGCTCCACGCCCCGACTAGCACCGTGGTCACAAAAGATGCTGTTTAGCAAAATGAAGAGAACTTGCTGTGTTCTGAGGCACAAACTAAATACACGGCATGATGTAAACAGGACCTGTTGAGGTTTTCTTTTTTTTTTTTAGAAAATGTCACTCTCTGAATTCTTTGGTGTATACATTAAATCTTAAATCACATGGGATATGTGAAAATAACTAGGAAAACTAGCCTTTGTTAAAGGATTTAGCCAGGAACTCAACACCAAAAACTGGTTTCTTAGTTTCCTATTAGCATCCATTTAACAGCTGGGGTTATTGTCCTAGTCGGAGTGGATCCCACACATGCACAAAGATGTGCATCCCCCATGTTTGCATGCCTGAAAGTTGCATCCAACGAACCAAGATTGCTAACTCCAACTGATTTCTTTTCTTTTCTTTTCCAGCAAATGTCCCCAGCAGGCCACAGGTAAGAGCTGCCAGGCGGACTGGCCTCACTGTTACTGATCACGACCCAGTGTGAGCAGATTAGCCGCTGCTGCTTTTCCTTCTACTGTATTCTTTATGTACAAAAGTAAACTAGCTTGACATGTACAGGTTAGTTGATTCTGTACTACGGTTTATCAGTCTGCAGGGGCGGGATGGGAGCTTCCAAGCCAGGTTCTTCCAGACACCAACAGTATAATGGGTGTGATCCTCTGTTCTAACAGCTTTTTACTGGCATCTTATGCAAAGTACACATAGTTACTCTAGATAGGTTTGGCTACTGCTGTATCCCCAATGTGTCTGCTTCGGGAAGCTATCACAGAACATTGACTTTAAAGGGGGGGGGGGCTGTTACTAAAAGACACTTTTGTTGCTTTGAGTGGAGGAATAGTTGCAATTTTTTGTTTAAAAATGTGCTGAGAACTATTGGCAGCTATATGCCCTTCAGAATTTGTCCCTATCGGATAGTTTTCATAATCATGTGCCACAAGACCCCAGTAGCCCTTTGAAGATCATGTTCTTTCATGAACTTGTTTGTTAATCTTTTTGAAACAGTGAACCTGATCACTGATTGTCTTAGTGGCAAGAGGGGCTGGGGCCTTAAAATAGAAAAGGGTGTGAGGCCGGGCATGATGGCTCTCACCGGCAACCCTAGCACCCTGGGAAGGGAGGCAGGTGGATCGC
Organism: Otolemur garnettii; assembly: GCF_000181295.1. Lineage (NCBI taxonomy): Eukaryota > Metazoa > Chordata > Mammalia > Primates > Galagidae > Otolemur > Otolemur garnettii. Next base: position 4,293,821 of record NW_003852437.1, on the reverse strand, counting down.
CTGAGCTCAGGAATTCGAGACCAGACTGAGCAAGGGTGAGACCCCATCTCTAAAAATAGCCAGGCGTTGTGGCAGGTGCCTGTAGTCCCAGCTACTTGGGAGGCTGAGACAAGAGGATCCCTTGAGCCTCAGAGTTTAAGGTTGCTGTGAGCTATGACACTATGGCACTCTGCTGAGGGCAACAAAGTGACACTCTGTCTCAGAAAAAAAGAAAAGGGTGTGTGGATGGACTGGTGATGTGGTGAGAGCTGTGGGTATCCTCTGCTTGCTTCTGTGGTCTGAGTGAATTGGTGCCTTCAGCAGGAGGTTTCAGAGGTGTGAGGAGCGCAGACGGGCTGGGAAACAAAGAGTGACTGCAGCAGCATTAAAGGCCATCCCTGGAGGGCCTGCATGAATTTGACAGTTTGACATGAGGCCAGTCTGCAGGGCTATGTGTCACCCTCCAGCTGTGTGTCATGTTCCAGTTTACGAGCACAGGCACCAGAGCAGCTGAGTATTGCATATAACCCAAATTGAAGTTGGGGTTCAGCAAAGTGCAGCGATTCAAGCAAAGAGGCAAACTAGTGCTCACAGTGATTGAACCAGATGGGTGAGCTTCACAGAAAGAGAAGCGAGGCCATGCCTGGTGTGGGAGCAGAAATAAAGAGCGTCCTTTTTATATCCTCCTATTTCCCCTCTTACCTGGAACATTGACCTTTACTGGCACCACTGCACACCCTGCAATACGGTTCCTGTCTCCTCTTCCTCTTCTCTGGCCTCCATCTTCGGACTGGGATGGGTTGGGACTGTGAAGGTGCCCTCTGTGCAGGAGACCTCCCGGCACCCTCAGAGGGGGCAGAGTGTGTGCGGCAGCCTCCTTCCCTCACTGTTTATACCCCCAGCAGACAAAGGCCAGGTCCTCTCGATTTTAACTTGGCTTCCAGCCAGGGCAAGAGAAAAAACTTCCAGACCTTCCTCTAAATTAGCTGCAGTGGTTAAAAAAACAGCCTAGATAACTTCAGGATGAGAGAGAAGGACCTCATCACAGGAAATTAGGGGTCCCATCTGGACACAGCTGAATAAGGCTTGACTCTTTTTGAAAGAAGCATTTCTGTTTCCTTGTAGACGTCACAGGTCTTTGCTACCCATAATGATTTATGTAACTGTGGTTCTGACGATGCCGTGTTCCCTTCCCGCAGGCAATGTGAAGTATTCGTCCAGCCAACCAACATTTCCTGACGTACAGTATTGCCCTTTTCAGCAAATGCCAATTCCAAGTTCCATTGAATCAGAAGCTCCCTGGCGCCTTGACCCCTGCTGTCGAGCACTGACTGTGCGCTCTACTGAAGGAGTCAAACACTGACTATCCAAAGAGAAAAGGCTATTTTGTTTTTATAATGACCATATATTGTTGTTTTCTTCTTCCCTTTCTATGCAACTGTAAATTAACGAACAGAGAGGTATTTGGAAATGGTGATCCATTTGTCACTGATTTGTATAATGTATACAGCACTGGGAAGGCGGGTGGGGACTTTCTAATATGGTAGCGTCTTTTTAATAACGATGACAAAAATTGCCTAAGCGTTAGAAGACCACTTTTCATTTTTACATTCCTTCTGCTGTTCATATTAACCTTGTACAATAACTTCATTCATTTCTTTGATCCTTTTACCATCATGTTTCGGTTATTTATAATTCATCAGCCACATAACCAAATAGATTTAATGTATTTGTTTCCATGGTGTGGCCAAACTAATAAATTCATGTATTTCAATCAAGTATTTTATATGTATACATATATATATATGGACTAGGCTACAGCCTTGTGTATACTGTTTAACTTTATTTCACATCAGACACTTCCTTCTTTGGTGACCACTTAGATAACCCCAAGAAAAATCCTGTGGCATTTCTATTGGGATTTTTTTTTCCTGCAGTGTATTCAATTCTTTATATAAGTAGGCCTTGATTTCTTTATTTATTTTATGTCCCAGTCTCTATGATAGAGGACACTGCATTATCAAACATTTTACCAAAGGTTGCCAATTTAAGCCTATTTTCGTTTTGACATAGAAACAAAATTGATACGATCTTTCCTTGTTCCCCGGTCTTGATTTTCGTCATTAAATGCGCGGCTGGCCTTTACCTGTCGTAAGCCCAGAACACGTCATTGTCTTTAGTTCCCTTGGAAGAGAGTTTTATCCTTGTCGTGTATTTTCAAGTCCTTTACAATTCTTGAAACTCCTCGCTATTTTCCTTCTGAAAGCCGACACAAATTCAATGCTTTTCTCATCTGACCGTTTGACTGAACCAGCAGAGCTTGTATCGCCCTTCCCTTGATCAGTATGTTTGGAAAGGATGTTTATCAAAAGCCTATGTCGCTGCCTCTACAGAGAGACGGCGTTAAAGCTTAGACGGTGGTACCTCTGCCTTTACCTTGGAGCACATTCAGTTAGGTATTTGGTTCAACTCCTGATTTGACATTTAATGGATTAAGTTTAAGCGTGTTACTTAATTACCAAATGTAGAGAAACCAAAAAAAAAAAAAAAAGTGAAAATAACATGTTTTGAGTCAAGCATATGTACTTTTAAAACAGTAAGACATTTTAACTTTGGGTTCTCTTTAACTGGGATCTTGCCAGAGGAGGCTTAAAGTTAGAAATTGCTATTCTTTTAGAATAGGTTGGGTGGGTTGGGGGCAGGGGTGTCTATTTGCAGCATAGATATTTTGAGAAGAAGAGAATTGTTTTATATACGAGGAAAGCCATGACCACCTTTCTACCTCAGATCCATCTGCATCCATTGTGTTGGAAATAGCTTTATGCCACTGCAGTCTGCAAAGTAGAGCTTTTATCAGGCCAGATCATAATCAAAAAAGCACCTATTTAAAGAAAAAAAAATTCCCTGAACTCTGAACTTCAACTTGTAGGATTTGGTGTACTCTTTGGTCTTACTTTGAAAAGTCACGTGTTAATTTGTTTTCTGCCTGTATTTGTATGCAAAATGTCCTCTATCTGCTATTAAGAAAAAGCTCCGTAAAACACTACATTGTATCCTTCTAAGTAATAATAAATAAAAAGAAATATATTGCAGTAACAACAGTGGGAAGTAAGTATGTAATTCTTTTGAAATATGTGTTAAAGAACTAATCACAGACGATCATCTAATCTGGTTACATATTGTATTTTTCGTCCTGAATAAAAGTAATTTTAACACAAGATGACTTTGATATTCTTCAGCTGGATTCACTGATAGAATCTGAGCTCTGAGTGTATTTATGAAAATAAAACAGAGAGAGCGCCTCTATCCTGGTAAATACACGTGTTTTCCTGTCATTTCTCTCATACATACCAAAATCTTTTCTTACTCTCATCCTCCCCCCCCACACACAGTATAATTTTATGATTCTCAGTTTCCTTTAAGATAGAAGGCTTATTGATAGGAAAAATCGTGTTGGATGTTACAATCCAACATACAAAATCCAAAATATAATTTGTTAAAATAAAGAAACCTGTTGCATTCTGATGAACAACTATTTTAAATATCCTGTTTACCATGAAGTAATACGTTACGCATTCCTAAGGAAACTTTTAGTATCCAAGAATTTGTTGAGCAGGTAGTTGAAAATACAAGTGAGAGCAAATGAAAAAGTTGTGATTCTGTATTTCTGTGGTTCAAAAGTGTGCCCCAAGGTTCTTGTCTTGGGAATTTAATCCCCAGTGGATCAGTGTTGAGAGATGGACCTTTAAGAGGTGATCACATCCCCAGGGCAGAGGTTATGAATGGATTAATGTCATTATTACCAGCATGGGTTTGTTATCTCCAGTGAGTTTGGTCCTCTCTTCCTCTCGGTCATGCATGTCCTACCCTGCCACCCTCCACCATGGGATGATGCAGCAAGAAGCCCCCCACCAGATGCTGGGACCTTGATGTTGGACTTCCCAGCCCCCAGAAATGGGAGAAAGAAATTTCTTTGTAAATTACCCAGTCTGTGGCGTTGTGTTATAGCAACACGAAACAGACTAAGCCATATACTAAAGCTTTCAGCTTCCTTTCAATTTCATTCAAATTACATATATTTTAAAGAATGTAGTTTACTTTTGGATATCTGTCCCTCCAACCACGTTCACTGTTGCAGAAGACCAACTTTTGCAAAGGCCTTTCTAAATTCATTGATAATTGAATGAAAATACAGTAAACCACCTCTAGCACTCCTACTGTAACCTCTAAGTACAGTCCAGAAACTTAATTGACATATGATATCAACTTGTATTTTTTGAGGTACATTAAGTGACCAGAATGAGGCTGCTACAGAGATTAGGAAAAATAACCATCATATCTGATACCTGTGGTATCAGTTATCTGTTGTCACAATAATGCTGCAGGACAGCCACAAAGCTTCAATAGTAAACATTTAGCTCATGGGAGGTGGGGTTCAGCTGCTCCAGACAGGATTCTTCTTATCTCAGCTGCAATTACTTGCACACTTGTGAGCAGACTTGGATCACCGAGGGCTCTGCCGATCTTGGCTGGATTACTCCTGTGTCCGGATGCTGACTGGCTATTGACTGATGTGAGATGGCTAGCTTATAATGATGGGGCACCTGGCTGGATTCCTTCATTCACCAGCAGGCTCGTCTGGGATGCTCTCCTGCAATGGCAGAGGTGTGTGCGTGCTAATGGAGGCCGTTGCTGAAAACCTACACCCTATACCTTCAGCCAGATTCCACTAGTCAAAGCAAATTATAAAGCTAGATATGGGGAATATGTTTCATCCGTCTACTGAGAGAAATTACAAAGTCATATGACAGAGAGTATAGGAAGAGAGAAGGCAATGAACTGAAGGCATGAGGTGTCAAAATATAAACTTTACGGCACACAAAGCAGAGAGCTATGGAAAGAACATACAGCACCCATTTCCTTCAGATCGCCTCTTTAAAAAGGCTGCCTTGGCTCGGCACCTGTGGCTCAAGTGGCTAAGGTGCCAGCCACATACACCCAAGGTGGCGGGTTCAAATCCAGCCTGGGCCCGCCAAACAACAATAATGGCTGCAACCAAAAAATAGCCAGGCGTTGTGGTGGG
>NW_003852437.1:4275606-4288634 GCF_000181295.1 Otolemur garnettii | reverse complement strand
AAAAAAAAAAAAAAAAAAAGGCTGCCTTTTAAAACAAAAGTCAACAAGGTCATCCCTTCTACCCCAAGCTAACAATCCAGTTTCAGAATAGAACACAAATAGGAAAATAACGGCATGCTTGTTGCCAAGATCCTAAGAGAAGAAGACCTTAGGAATGAAAGTAAAATTAGAAAAAGATTTAAAAAGGAAAGAAAGAAACAGCCTAAGTGAGAGAATGAAAAGGCTATTGTGACCAAGCACAGGGGCTCACACCTGGAATCCTAGCACTCTGGGAGGCTCAAGTGGGAGGGTTACGTGTGGTCAGGAGTCTCAGACCAGCTTGAGCAAGAGCAAAACCCCATCTCTACAAAAAATATTAATAGAAATATCAGCCAGCCATGGGAGGGTATGCATGCCATCCCAGCTATTTGGGAGGCTGAAGCAGGAGGATCACTTGGGCTCTGGAGTTTGAGGTTGCAGAGAGCTATCATGACACCACTAACCAATGCCCTTAAGTCATAGAGTGAGACTGTCAAAAAAAAAACTTATAACTGCTCGGTAGATTTCTTTAGACCAAATTGTTAACAATTTTTAGTTGGACAAACACACAACATATTTGAGGTTCTTTGCTTTGACCAAATGAGAAGGGCACATGTAATACTGTATCCCTACTATTTGTTTAGAAACATGCAATTTATTTGCATTTTGCACAAACTTAACACTAATTTCTCATTTTAAGGGCCTTCAGTTTTTGAACCTATTTTAGAATATTAACAGTTGACACATACGTTTGTGTTCAGATTGTCTTTTATAAATAACTTATTTCTTGATACTATTTTGAATTCTGTATGTGGGCAATTAGCAGAAATGAACTGACAATTTGACTTCAGCCTAGTTCAGACAAGAAGACATAAATGTTGAATTTGTAATTGTATTAGTTAGGATTCTCCAGAAAAACATTTTCTCACATGATTGAGGAGATAAGAGAAGTCCCACCATCTGCTGTCTGCACGCTGGAGGCAGAAAGATGGTGGTATAATTCCAGTTCAAATCCAAAGGCCTGAGAACCACGGAAGCCAATGGCATCCCAGTTTGGGGACAAAGGTCTGGTGTTTGAAGGCAGAAGAACTGAGTTCAAATTCACCCTTCTTCCACATTTTTGTTCTATGGTGACACCCAATGGATTACTTGCTCTCCACCCACATTGGTGAGGGCAATTTCCTTTACTCAATCTATGGATTCAAACAATAATCTCTTCCAGAAACACTGCCATGGACACATTCAGAAATAATATGTTACCAGCTATTGGGGCATCTCTTAACCTAGTCAGGCTGACACATAAAAATAACCATCAGAGTAATTAACTGAGTTCCCAAAATGGCTATGGGATGGAATAACAATTAGTCTCTGAGTTTATGTTTTTAGGGCCACTTTTTAGAAATACTAACATTGATTTAAAAAATTTTGCTCTGAATTTTTATCTTTTTTCTTTTAATGTAGGTAAAATAAAATTGAATGGTACTACTCTAACTGTCGGGAAGAAATTAAATCATCCTAGTGTAAACTTGGTTCAAGAATGCCAATCAGAATTTAGAACAGTCGTGTTCAATTACAGTCTGTGACTCTCAGGAGCTGTGCCTGCCCTGTGGGAAAGGGTAGACGAGCACGCCGGCCCCTCAGGTGTTTTCAAGCACAGCCCTGCCCCACATTCCTTGTGGAACCTGTCCCACGTCCAGCCCCATCAAGCAGGTGGATACTGTCAATGACATCTAGAAAAGCTGCTACTGAGAACAAAACACAATGTAAGGCAGACAAGTGTAGTCCTAAAATGTTAATGATGAATTAGTAAAATTAAAAGTGTAAGGAGTCAGGGCTGGGCACCAGGCTCACACCTGTAATCCTCGCGCTCTGGGAGGCCAAAGCAGGTGTATCACTTGTGCTCAGGAGTTTAAGACCAGCCTGAGCGAGAGCAAGAACCTGTCTGTACTAAAAATAGAAAAATCAGCTGGGCATTTTGGGAAGCTCCCATGGTTCCAGCTACTTGGGAGGCTGAGGCAGGGAGACAGCTTGTACGCAGGAGTCGGAGGTTGCTGTGATCTAGGCTGATGCCACAACACTCTAGCCCAAGCAACTGAGTGAGACTTTGCTTCAAAAAAAGGAAAGAAAAGAAAAAAGAAAAGGTAAGATACCTTATGATTAATTGAAAGATATTAACCATGTATCAAAATTGTGTCTAGACTTCAAGTTGAGTGGCTATTACATCATTGAAAACAAAATATCCCAGTGCCTGGGGCATGCCAGACGCCCTCTGTGATGCTGAAAGGAAAGTGAGGGCACCAGTCCCTGGCTCAAGGAGTTCTTAATCAAATGGATAAGCCCCAAGACAAGCAGATAGTTGGAATAACCGTAAAGAGAGCTGGAAGAGAGACGAATAGGTTCCTGTAAGAACTTAGAGTATACTCCAGACCAGGGGTCCTCCAAGTTTTTAAACAAGGGGACAGTTCACTGTCCCTCAGACCGTTGGAGGGCCGGACTGCGGGCCTCAGGACGAGTCAGCTGCTAAGCAGGACAGGCAGCGGCGGCAAAAACACCCGGTGGGCCGCATGTGGCCCACAGGCCATAGTTTGAGGACGCCTGCTCTAGACCCCTATAGATGTGTTTGCAAATACAGGGATGCAGCACAAGAAAAAAAAATAAAACATCAGCTACTACCTGTAGAAACATAGCCTAATAACACCACTGCAGCGGTCTGATTGCTTATTGGTGATGTTAGAGGACTCAGAAAACATCACAACAACCACTAAAAATGCAATCCATGTGGCAGTGTTTCCCAACAAAAAGATTCCCTGGTTAAAGAGTGTAGAGAAACGCTGCCTTCTCTAATGCCCATTGGAGAGTTCCAATGCCCGTGCACATATTAAAAGCTCTGAGAAATTGTGATGTAAAGAAGTCTGCCCAGTTGCGTACCACTCTATTTCTGAAGCGTTTACCACAGAACCCTATTGCATTATACCTGCTAACATTCTGTAGCGCACTTTTTGGATGCTGAATTGATGTCCTATGTATTAATTTTGCAAACATAGACAGGTTTATAAAGTCTATTAAAATGACAGGTGAATAGTATAAAAATTATCAGGATTAATTCAGGATTTTAAAAAGGAGAGTAACCTTGTATAATAAAACAACCCACAGACCCTATCAGTAAAAAATTATGCTAAAGCAGGGTAAGAATTAAGGGGAAAAGGAAAAAAAAAAAAACCCCAAATGACAATTTGCTCTCAGCTTAGCTGGGTCCTCACTTCGGAAAATACTTATATCTCTAAAAGAAAAGATAGATTATTTCTAAAAGTTTTGTTTTCCTAGAGGAGCCATGCATAGCAAGCACTTTCAAATTATAACAACAACAGGAGTGAGAAATGGCTAGAGTGCCCCAAAATCATTTTTTGAGATCCCATTTTTTTGTTTCTTCATCTAATTAAAAATTAAGAAATCCTGGTCTCTGCCAAAATGGATTAAAACATTATCTAATTTGAATGTAACTGCCATGTAAGAAAGACAGCTCTAAATACCATTTTTTTTTTTCTCTCTCTCTTCCAAAAGCCCTTTTCTCACTCTGGTCTGGCTCTTTTGCATATAGGTAATAAAACTCAGCTTTCAGATCTATCGCTAAGGGATTGTTTTGTGTGTTTTGGTTTTTTTGTTTGTTCATTTTTAAAGCAGAACAATGCTCCAGATTGTCACAACCCACTTGAAATATTTTACAAACTTATTCCTTTAGTGTTTTGAGTGAGCACATACTAATTACTGAATTCATTTCCCCCATTCTGTTGATAACAAAAGGAGGACCCCGGATAGTAATTATTGGAGATGTGCCCTATGAATACAAACTCATTCTCCTGAGGTTAGTCATGGTCTATCAACTCAATTTGTTTTTATCAGCCATAGATAAATTAAGTGGAGTTTCAGAATCAGAACTCCACTGAAAGCCATGAACATAGTATAAGTTGCTGTATGTAGTCTAGTCTCAGGGACAATTATTTAGTTAATTTAACCTTAACTGGGTTTTGTGAAGTTAAAAACAGCTTAGATATCAGAGCAGTAAATTGTGATCCTCACAACACCCTTCTCGGCATCACCCAGCGTCAGGATAGGCTCTCTGCATCCAAATACTGACTAGGAGGTTCCCGGGCCATGCTCAGGAATCTGTGTGATAAAGGGCTGTCAGTTCAAGTACCACCAAAATAACCCGCTCATAGGAAAAAGCTAAACTTATTTTTAAAAGCAGGAAGAGAACACAACTTGACGGGGTTTTTTTGGCATCTCAGAAGGGAAAGGGATTGATTGGGATGGCAGAAGGAGGATGCTATGATGGTTTAGGGTTGGTAAGGTTAAGGAGGCCAAGGTTTTGAGGCAGGGGGTTTGAAGATTTTTAGGGAATACAGGTACTTGATGCTATCTGTTGATGAATTTATCAGTTTGATGATCATATATGGGTTCTAAGAAAATTTCTGTGCCAGTTAATAAGATCATAACAAAGTCTTGAGGATGAAGACAGTGGAAGCCGTGTTAGTGAAGAAAACCAGAGTGGCCCAGGGGTAGAGGCTTCCTCAGCCTTAGCGAGAGGATGGCCCATTAGTATCTGCACCCAGGATCTGTTCGCATCTTCAGCACAATTAGAGGCATCACAGTCAAGTACCGTGTTCCCAGGAGGTTGTTCTGACCACCATACGTGTCACGTTTTCCTGTTCTGTGAGTTGGATAATCATTTGCTGGGTCATTACACAGGACAGCAGCTATAACAGCACGCAAAACTCTGGGGATCTCCAGTCTGAGTGCTCCAACACAGACAAATACTAAGATAAGGAATCTGATTAGAATTTGCAGTCCGCTTCCCAGCCGGGAACTACAAGTACCCAAACTAAACCAGAATACATCCCATCACCAATATGAAGGGCCTGCAGAATTAGATATGGAGATCTTTGCAAAAGACTGGAAATTCATAATTTCTTTGTTTGAATACTAGGCATCATTACGAATATTATAGATACCAAAGAGGTCTAGAGGTCTGTAATCACAAGGATCTTCTCCTAAACTAGCACCTGAACCTCTTGAAAGGGCTGTATTATGTTTAAAGCAGCTCCATTCTTAACCGCCACTTGCCCAATTTCATGAGCCCCTCAGGCCAGAGGTCCGATACCCTGTGTGGTATTAAATAGCTCTCCTGCTGGTACAGGGAGTGACATATTGTTCTCTCAACTTTTATACTTCTTGTAAAGCATAACATGAAGATTCTTGAGGGGAGAAGAAAGTAATCCAGAACCCCCCTTGAATAGTTAGGACTCTGAAACAAGTCCTAATTTTTATCCTCTTTAAGAATTATCCAGCATTCTTTTTGTCCAAGAAAGAAAACTTGATTGGCTAAAATATATTCTGGCATATATCAGAGATTATCTTAAAAGTGAGCAACAGTTTAGCAACATAAGGAGTCCCTTTTAAGGTGACAGCCAAAAATTTAATACTTGTCACCATCCAGTGATCTAGCTTTTGCCAAAATACTCCTATGGAACAATGTTGATGCACTGTCAAGCAATTTTGGACCATTTTTGCACTATTCATCAAGAGTGGTATGGTACCAGGCAATGAAATTTGTAGCATTCATATCATCAGTTAGATACAAAGCAGAAGAGAAATAGTATGTCTGTAAGAACCATGAACATGAGACAGCCTCCAGACATTACCTGCTATTCCCAATGTCCATTTCTGTGAAAGTTCAATTAGAAAGAGTAGCTCCCATGAAAGGTCCTTGAATGTTGTCTCAGTGGAAATAAGAACCAGCTTTTCTAGGTTTAATGTAATAAGGGTTTTAAGTTTCTAGCGGTCTGTCCTATAGTGGTGTTTGCCATCTAAAAAGTCATCTAATTGGTGAATCCAAGTACCTAAGAAGCCAACCAATTCATTACAAACCAACATTAATAATATAAAGAGAAGCTGACTATTTCCCAAAAGGAAAGGTGCACAAGTCAAATTGGCCATTTGGTTGTACGTCTCAGTCAGTTCTCACGGAAATTCTAACTAGGTATTGAACTTAAACCTAGGAGTGACTCAGAATGCAAACAAACAAACAACTCCTCTCCCTCCTTGGCAGTATTAAGAATAGCTGCCTTATCGATAACACAGTTAAAGGAAACCTAAAACGAGCTGAACAGAAAAGAAGATAGCTGGGAAAGTTACAAGTTCATTTTAATGCGTGATAGCCTGTGGTCTTGTTTCCTGGATGTGAAGTGAATTTAGAAGTCACGGAGGAATCAGTTTTCTTCCAAAAGTCTATCTGTTTATGGGAGGGGTCTTAAGACCCCTAGAGGTCACCTAGAGGTCTTTTTGAGGGACCTCCTCTTTATGCTTCTCTGAAAGATGTGATTCCAAAAATAACCCTTGGATTTTCGCTGTCCTGAAATGTTAACAGTAGGATCTTTTGCAGGAGAGTTTAAGCGCTGTTTTTCTCTTATGTCTCTTAAAGGGTGTCTCTTCTAGGTACGTCTAGGTTTTAGGTCACACAAAGGGGACTTAGAAAGATGCTGAGGAGCAACAGTTCCCCTCTGTGGATGCTGGGACTGAGAATATTGCGTGAGTCCCTGGTGATATTTGGCATGTCTGCCTGCAGTAGTGTGGATATAACTCTTAAATCCATGGGCTAGTCTATTACTAACTTGTAAAAGGAGAGTCTATGAACTCTTGCAGCTGTTAATCCCGTTGTCATTAAAGCCAAGAACTAATATTGACTCACAGCTTAAACCAGCAGAGTCTCTGAGAGTTTACTAACTTAAGTTTCAGAAATATACTAGTCTTCCTATTTTTCCTGAAAATTGAAGGTGAGATGGGTATGTATACTCCCGAGTAAGTGGTAGAGATTTGTGAAGCTCTAATACAGGTGTCCTCAAACTACGGCCCAGGGACATTTATCCAGCCCGCCAGGGGGTTTTGCCGCCACTGCCTGTCCCGCAGTCCGGCCCTCCAACAGTCAGAAGGACAGTGAACTGGCCCCCTGTTTGAAAAGTTTGAGGACCCCTGCTCTAATAGGTTTAAGTAAGTTGGGTTTCCTGTCACTAAAGAGATGGAAAAGTAATTTCCAAGTCTGGAAACACAAAATCAAGTAATTTGGGGGGCTACTGTTAGAGCCATAAATATCTACTATATAAATATCTGATGAAAGTCTTCAGTCCAACCAGAAATCAATAAATACTGACCAGGCACCTGAAAATTCATCATGGAGGCAGGTGTATGGAATCCATGTGGAGGTGTTCACAGTGTCTTCGGGGCTGGCTCTTGTCCATGTCTCATCCACCTGTCTGGTTTTTACCGGATTGTGCTGCTGGTGCATGAGACATGCATCAGAGGCACCCTTGGTCATTTTGGCAAAGTTTCCCCACTGATGTGAGTTGAGCACAGAGGCAAATACATTCTGGCAAGGGTAATTCCAGGTGAAATTTTTGTGAAGTTCTATTGCTGCTAAGAACCAACCTCAGAGTGCCTGAGAGTGAGCAAATTCAGGCAGTGGGCATCTAGGTATATCCCAGTGCCCTTTCTTTATGCTGGAGTCCAGTCCTGGTGTTCTGTAGTAGCTTCTTTAAACATATCCAAAGAGTTGGCTTCGAAGAGTCTCACCTGAACTCCACATTATCTCCTTTTGTGCAAGCTTCTACCTTACTATTGCCACCTCTTTGAGAAGCATAATGCTCTCAAAACTCCTTTGCTCGGCATTCTTGATTGAGGTCTCTGCTGATGTCAACAACCCCTCTTTGTTTGCAAAGCATTCCAAAATGTGACCTACTCCAAAAGCATGTCCACTATCCATATATGAACCCTCTTATCTTTAGCAAACTGACAATCTCTGAAGAGGGCAGTGAGTTTATCACATGGTAGATTTTGCTTCTGTAAGGAATCATATTTTAGGAGTAAAGTGAGACCAGTTCGAGTATATTCCTGATATTTTTCTGTTTTAGTCTTAAGATATGTCTCACTAATAAACAAAACTAAATCTTAGTTTTCTAAAGTAGTTTTTAGCATGTCTGTTTAGGGCTGAGGTAGTTTGTAAATTATCTGGACAGTCATAAGCATTCCCTTTTCAAAGAAAATAAAAGATGAATTGCAAGATTCAGTAATAAATAGGAATATTGAAAACAAGAGCTGAAAGAATAGGATTTCCTAGGAAGTAAGCCGCCTTCCTGAGAGATCGTGTTTATTTTCAGTGAGTGGAACAGAATACACCATAAACTATCATCAAGTTTAAAGGAGATTCTAAAATTCAAGTGAACAGAGTCTTTCTAGTTTAGCTGCTGTGGTTATTGTTCTTAGACGAGGTGATTAAACTTCTGTCAAAGTGTGAAGAGAGAGACTGCCATAAGCTATTGGTCTCTGATGACTCACAAGAAGTTGAGAACACCCAGGGCTTATTAAAATAGCTCATGTTATATGTTAATAGATAAGTGTATAATAATTAGGCAGGCATAGAGTGGAAGGATTTTTGAAGAATTAATTTTAACTTATGAAAAGAGTGTTTGTGTTCTCAAAGAAGAGCTTTGGTTCCTAGAGATTTGATCAAGTCACATAGTGATGTGGTGATTTCCCAAAAACTGGTAATTCCAGTAGGCAATAAGATCCAGGAATCTTCTTAATTATCCCTTTGTTACTGTAAATATAACTTTGGAAACCTTATGCTCTTTCTGAAAACAGTAAGCAGATACGTGGAATAAATCTTAGAGCTCACCTCTTCTTAGAACACAACAAAAGGTCATCCACATATTGGCTCAGAATGGAATGACATGGAAATTTAAAGTCCTTAAGGTCAAGGTTGAAGACCTCAAAGACCTTGCTGAGCAGGAGGTGCCTCAATAACCCCCTCGACATCACATAACAATAATATGTTTTATTTTACTAGGAGAAAGCAAACAGGTACTGACTGTTTTGACCTAAAAGGTCAAACAAAACAAACAGAACAAAAATTTACTACTATAAAATTGTAGCTTTAAAAGCTACCTAAAAGAATGAAATGTTATAGGAAGACGAGGCTCAATGGAGAGAAAGAGCACCTAAACACTATGTTTATAAGAGGAAGGGCTTTATTTCAGCGGGAGGAGTGAGGCACAGAATAATTCAAAATGGCCACGCTTCCCGACTGACTCAGTCTTCTCCTTTTTATCCCTAGTCAAAAAGGATAAAGCTCATGGTTACCTTTCTTATTGGTCAGTTTTTTATCTCCAGCTCATGGTTACCTTTCTCATTGGTCAGTTTTTTATCTCCAGCTCATGGTTACCTTTCTCATTGGTCAGTATTTTATCTCCAGCTCATGGTTACCTTTTTCATTGGTCAGTTTGAATCAAGCTGGAGAAGCGGGCTCCACGGAAGTAGAAGCAAGCATCAGCCTCTAGGCCCTAGGATGTTAAGTTTTTACAAATTCCTAAGAACTGAGTCACACACAGAGGACCTCACAGGTATATCCTCAGGGTCTCTTAGGCCTTATTTTTTCTGGGCATCCTCTCTCAACAGTATTTGAGTCTGGTTCTGCTGTTACCAGACAAAGAAGGTCAGCCGCCTGTCACTGTCAACCGATCAATATGCAGAGACAGGGATATGTCCAATAAACTTTATTTGTCAGAAGGCCACGATTCTGGAGAACAGTGAGAGTAGCCTCTCTGAGACTGTTCTGTTCTTCTATTTCCAAAATTACAGTTTTATATATAAAGGTTACTTTAAATAATAATCAGCACAACCCAGTAACAATCTATTACAACATTTCCATTTCAAAAATTAATTTCCTAAATCAATTCTCCTAAAGCAAAGACCACATTAACTCTTATTTTAAATAACAATCAGCATAACTCAGTGACCTATTACAACACTTCTGATTCAAAATTCAGTTTTCTAAATCAATCTTCCTAAACTATTCAAGATAAGCATCTTTAGAGTGGGAGCTAAATTTACAAAACAATAAGAATGAGAGACAGGAGATGAAGGTCACTTAGGACCAAAAGGATCAGACTGGCTGTGTCATGTCTGCCCTAGGCTGACAGACTCCATCTTATTCTCACTACATGTGCTTTCACTGCAGGAAGTAGGAAGTAACTATTCTGATGTCTTGAGCCAATATATATACACAGTACCTGGGTTTTTAACAGGGATGATATAAATATTATAAGGAATGCTACAAGGTATAATTCTCCCTTTGGTTGTAGTTCTTCTTTAAGCTCTGGTTAAAATGATATTATTTAAGTGTCTTTTTGATTAAATGTCTTTTTTTCCTTTGGGTAAATACCTGGTAGTAGAATTGCTGGATCAAAAGGTAAGTCTACTTGTAGCTCTTTAAGGAACCTCCATACTTTCCATAGAGGTTGTGCTAGTTTGCCACCCCACCAACAGTGAATGAGTATTCTCTTCTGTCCCCATTCATGCCAGCATCTGTTGGGTTGAGATTTTTTGATATGAGCTACTCTCACTGCTGTTAGGTGGTAGCTCAGTGTGGTTTTGATTTGCATTTCCCTGAGGATTAGAGATGTTAAATATTTTTTCATGTGTTCCTTGGCCATTAAATTATCATCATTTGAAAATTTTCTGTTCATGTCTCTTGCACATTTTTAAGTGTAGTTGTTTAGTTTTTTCTTTCTTGCTGATTTGCTTGAGTTCTTCGTAGATTCTAGTTACCAGCTCTTTATCAGATATATAGCATGCAGGTATTTCCTCCCGTTTTGTAGGTTGTCTATGTTGATTGTGTCCTTGACTGTGTAGAAACTTTTTAATTTGATCAGGCCCTATTTGTTCATGTTTGTTGTTGCTGTTGTTGCTTTGGCGTTTTCTTCATGAATTCTTTCCCTGGGTTGATATCTATGAGTTTTGTGGAAACAACCCAAGTGTCTACCAATACATAAAAGGATTAATAAAATATGGTGTATGTATACCACGAGGTAATACTCAAGTATAAAATAATGGAGGTATAGTGTTTTTTGTAACAACCTGGATGGAACTAGAGAGCATTCTTCTAAATGAAGTATTGCAAGAATGGAAAAAGAAATATCACATGTACTCAATACTAAATTGGAACTAGTTGATCAACTCTAACATGCACAGGTGGAGATAAAACTCAACATAAATCAAGTAGGTGGGAGGAGGGCAAAGGGGTAAGGTAAATTCACACCTAACTGGTACAATGCACATATTCAGATAAAGGACACTCTTATATCTTTGACTTAAAGCAAATTATGAAGCCAAAATGTATATAACCCTATAATACTCAAAATTATTTTTAAAAAGGGGGTGGCACCTGTGGCTCAAAGGAGTAGGGTGCTGCCCTCATATACCAGAGGTGGCAGGTTCAAACCCAGCCCCGACCAAAAAAACCTGCAAAAAAAGAAAAAATGATATTGTGCAAGTTTTACTTGTGATTAAGATAGGAAAATCTTAACTTTGGTGGGTTCAGCCTAAATAATGGTACCTACATAAGCAGAATATTTGTCTATAGCAGTCTGATAACTGCCCTAAGAGCTGCAATGTGAGCTTGATTAAGATACACATTACAGATCTCAGGGCAGTATCAGACTGCCATAGACAAATTAGACAGACATTGGTAAATCAATATTAAAGGAGCTCAGGAAGTTCACCCAAAAATATGAACCTTTGGTATAAAGAGTATTTTGAATTAAAGGTCCTTAGAGATCAACAGGCCCTTGGAAGGGGCTTACCCTCCATCTACATAACCAGATGGACCCATCAAGAGAATAACAGATTTCCCCTTCCTGTTATCTCATTCTATTGCAGGAAAGATAATCAAGAATGCAACCAGACCTGGCCCAAATAATTTTAAATAGACTATCTATCTCTCAAGGTTAATTTAATTTGCAAAAAGAATCATTTGCAAGTCCATCTCTTTTCCTTACCTAGTCATCCTTCCTAGCAACCATTTATTGCCCCTAAACAGAATTACCTACACTCCACATTTCTTCTCCCCTCTAAAAGGAGTCATAAAACTCCGATTGGGGTGTTGGGTAATCACTCCGTGATTCTTCCTGTGCACATGGTGAATAAACTTCTTCCTCTTGGTAATCTGCCTTATTTGTGGCTGATCTTTCAGTGAACTTTGGGGGGAAAGGGAAAGTTTCTATCATTCCCACAATATATGAATCAGTTATGGCATTATTATGAACAGAAGGACCCTAAGGGGTTTCAAGAAAGACATTATTAGGAATTTCCTTTTATTTTTTAAACTTAAAAATTAGCATTCTTAAAGGAGAATATTTAATCTAGCAATGAAGTTTGCATAGTTAACCACTCCCTATGAAGGTCGTGGGTGTGTGTGTCCATTAAGAAAGAAACGTGTCTTGGTTCAAGAGGGTGATAGCTATGAAATAGAGCTCAAGGAATGTCTTAAGATTAGTAGACACTCCCATCACCTGAGTAATTGTTCCCTCCAAAAGAGAAGTTGTATAACAGATGCAGGGTATCAAGTTAATGCCAGTGTAACGGAAGTAAAGGTTGGGAAAAGGGCAAGGAAATGTTTTACGACTTGTCTCTCTTAAATCCTCACCTTTGAATGCAAGCTAATATGTCCTTTTTGGAAAGAAGTTTGGAGAATAGGCAAGGAACTAAAAGTAGACCTGCCATTCGATCCTGTAATTCCTCTAGTAGGTATATACTCAGATGATCCAAAACCATTTTACCACAAAGATATTTGTACCAGAATGTTTATTGTAGCCCAATTCATAATTGCCAAGTAATAGAAGCAACTCAAGTGCTCATTGACCCATGAATGGATTAACAAATTATGGTATATGTATACCACGAAAAACTATGCAGTCATAAAAAAGATGGAGACTTGGACAGTGCCTGTGGCTCAAAGGAGTAGGGTGCTGGCCCCATATACTGGAGGTGGTGGGTTCAAGCCTGGCCCTGGCCAAAAACTGAAAAAAAAAAAAAAAAAAAAGATGGAGACTTTACATCTTTTATGTTTACCTGGATGGAACTGGACCATACTCTTTTTAGTAAAGTATCTCAAAAATGGAAGA
>NW_003852437.1:4241694-4275241 GCF_000181295.1 Otolemur garnettii | reverse complement strand
GCCTGTAGTCCTAGCTACTTGGGAGGCTGAGGCAAGAGAATCACTTAAACCCAAAAGTTTGAGGTTGCTGTGATCTGTGATGCCATGGCATTTTACCAAGGGCAACATAGTGAGATTCTGTCTTAAAAAAAAAAAAGAATAGAGTCTAAATGTCTTACCACAACAAATAAGTGAGGTGATGGTTATGTTAACAAGTTTGATGTAAGCCTCAAATTAGCACTTTTATCCCATAAGTGCATTAATGTATACAGTTATGATTTAATAAAAATAAAATAAAGTCAAGTCCTCATCTTTCCGGGGAATTCAAACCTGCATTCCTTCCCCAAGGCCAGCATTCAAAGGGGCAGAGAAATGTTCTTTGCTATTTGTTTTCTAGTATCTTAAACTACAGGGAGATGGCTCAACATACTTGTCCAGACAAAGGTCAAGAGACCACAATCACGGAGATAAAGTCAAGTTAAACCACCAATTTTAACAATAACCTGAAGCCATGACCCAAGACACTGGTTACAAAGACACAAGCCCAACAGCCAGCCCCCCACCCCCTTTAAAAAGACCTCTATTCCTACTTAAGCCAAAATGGCACTCAGGCCACTGCCCTCTTTATTCTCTTTCCTTTTCCTCAAACCATTGTCCTTTCTTTGCTCTCACTGATTCGTCCTCAGGGACGAGTACAGAACTTTCTGTGATAGTAGCACCTGTTTCAATAAAAAATTGCAAGTTTTCCTTTTAACATTAGACAAATCTATCCTTGGGTGAATTGAAGGGTAAAGCTGGAAATCAAGTCCTTGATTCTCTGTTATGAAAGCACATGTAGTGAGGATGAGATGGAGTCTGTCAGGCAGGGCAGACAGGATGCAGCTGGTCTGGTGGGTTTAGGTCCCGCCTGACCTTCACCCCTGTCTCCCATTCTTACAACTTTGTAAATTTAGCTCCCTCCTCAACTATGCCTATCTTGAGTAGTTTAGGTAGATTGATTTAGGAGACTAATTTTTGAATTAGAATGTTGTTTTAGGTCATGGATTGTACTGATTATTGTTTATTATGGGTCATGGGTTCTGCTGATTAATAATTAATTCTTCTAATTTTGCAGATTATTTAAGATAAGGATTAACACAGTCTTCACTTTGAACTTAAAATGTATAAAACTGTAGTTTTAGAAATCGAAGAACAGAACAGTCTTAGGGAGGCTACTCTCGATGTTGTCCACAATCCCAGCCCCACTAAATGACCTTTGATGGACCTATGCCCATCTCTCCACATTGACTGACAGTGGCGGGTGGCCAGCCTCTCTTGGTCCTGTAACACACGGAGCACTTTCTTTGATCAGTTACTTCATTTTTTTCCCTACGATTTCTCAGCTAATATAAGACAATTCTTTCGCCAATGTCTTTCTGTTTATAGTAACTACTTCTATTTTCATAAAAAGACTCCCTTCTCCATATACAATGAATACATGGGGGCGATTTTTTTCCAAACGATTTTTTGTCTCCATAATGCTGTAAGTTTATTCTAAGTATTATTCTGTTTTTGTTCTAAGCCTTTTTCAAAATATGCAGTGAGGTATTGAAGGCCTGCTAAAAAGACTATTTCCCATTCTCGGTTTTGCTTTCATATTAAATCCCTATTTCTAGCTTAACACTATTGACAAAAAAAATCTTCCCTCCTATATATCTCAGCTGGGTCTTCTGTTACAAAAGACTGATTAACAAAAGAAAAACTTCCCAAAGTTTATTCACATGTATATCTCATACACACAAAAATTCAAGGGACAGTAACTCCAAGAGGCTAGAACTGGGACTACGTCTTCAGCTAAAACAAAAGAAGCATGGTGCCAGGACGGTGACCAGGAAATATGGTCAACAAGAGTAAGGTTTGTTATGGAGATTTAAGTTCCTGCATTTTCTGTTGAGAGTCTCTGGTGATACAGAGTCAGTCATACTTATCTTCCTGGTACAGAGAGATTTATTTATAAATGTAAATTTCCCTAACAAAAGGGCAACATCATTGTTTCCAGAGCTTCTCCTTTGTCTTCTTTGCTCCAAATAATCAGCTCGAAATAACCCTTACCCAACAGAGGCACACAGATGCACCTTGACTTGCAATGAGGTTACATCCTGATAAACTTGTTGAAAGTTAGAAATATTATATATCAAAAATACACGCAATACACTCACTGAGCAGGATGGCTTAGCCTGACTTAAACATGCTAAGAACTTACTAATCTAACATAAAACCTGTTTAATAATAAAGCGTTGAATAGCTCATGTAATTTATCGAATACTGTGCTGAATGTGAAAAACCGAATGATGGGATGGGTACTCAAAGTACAGTTTCCAGTGAATGAGTATCACTTTTGTGAGGTCCAGCCTCCTGGCAGACCGTTGTCCTGATTCTTTCCTTGCTTGGAAGAATCACAAACAGGGCTGGTGTGGTTGAGTGCTTGCAGCCCAGAAGCAATTTCACATGAACAGCTTTATTGCAGAAAAGGAAGCTATACAAAGCAAAAATACATTCCAGAGGAAGGAACAGGGCAGTCTCCACAAGTAAGGAAAGACATTAAGGGCTCCAGGCGGTTTCTTTTTGTTGGTCTTGTCCAGGGGAAGACTTGTTGGAGGTGTGGTCTGTTACCAGATGACTGACAGATGCTGTGTTTTCCTGTAGTCCCTTCCCCTGAGTGGTCCCCAGTTTCTCCACCCTTAGGAACCTCCCTCTTGACCTGTATCTGGTGCCGGCAGATTTGATCTCTGCCTAACATCCCACTTTGATAGTCGTGGAGCCTGAAAATCTTTGGGGCTTGGGGCTCAAGGTCTGTCTTCTGTAGCTACTTCGGCTGAACAGAGATGGCTCTCCAGGCTCCGTGACCTCTTTTAAGAGCTACAGGTGGAAGTCACTTGTGGTCTTATCCAGTGGCTTTGTGGGTGGTGGTATTATCTTGTTCAGGTGTTGGGTAGAATCCCGGAGCTAGCATAAGCTTACGGGGAACTATTAGAGCCTTGAAGACACGCAAACTTAATGAGGTTAAAGATGCCTGGGCAAAATATTAATAGGTGGATAAATGGAGCACAATGTGTGAGACCCACATATCCTTTCAGCATAAATAAAAAACAATCATCAGGCGTGCAAATTCTTCTGGGAAAGCCCCTGGGTCAGCTGAGCAGCTTTCCAGTTTGTTCTTATGTGTTTGGAGATCTTCCATTCAGCATGGAACATGGACCCTGCCAATCTGTCCTATGGAGCCTGATACAACCTATAAAGGACATATGGAAGGTAATTCAGACTCAGAAAAGAGGAGGGGTGGACCATATTCTGCTGTCGTATGAAGTGCCTCGGGGCTGAGGCTACAATCCCTTTCCCTTCACTTGATTTCTTATCTGAAATGTGAGGTTTGTCCAGAGCCAAAGAGGTACCAGGACCTACTTCTATCTCCCTAATTTGACACTTCTCCACAAAGACTCACAGTACTGGAGGTTATCTCTCAAGTTTATAATGGCCTGAACACAGGGAATTTCTGACTACCTTCCCTCCCTTCCACAGAAGAGATCTAATTGCAGAATGGTATTTAGGTTAAAAGACTCCAATTCTCCGTCTGGTAGTTGGTATTGGGGCCAGGCTGTGTAGCAAAAACACACTAGTTTTGTTTTGCAGTGGCTGTTGGGTCCAAGGCTCTTCCGGTTTTATTATAGACATCCCAAGGGAGAATTGGCAGGGACTAAGGTTTCCTGGCTCATTGTCCCTATGGGAATAGAACAGAAAACACCAAGAGTAGATTGCCTGTTGGACCTGGTATCCTCATGTCTGGCAGGTCTGGCTCAGGGCTAGTTTAGTTAGGCTGTGCCCCAAATCTCTGTTCTAACTACCCATGGAACCAGGTGGCCCATCCCGATGTGTCAGCCACCACGCATTCAGGTGTCCCTCTCCTTGGCAGTACTTCAGCATGTGGACACCACGTCATGTTCCCACAGGCGGAATCCTTGCCTGGCTCCAGATACCCAGGGGAAACTCTGCTTTTTGTAACCACACGGGAGATGGTGGGGGCAGTCTGCCCTCCGTTCTCCATGTCTGAAACAGCCTGGGATGTCACAGGACACAGTACTCGAAAACTGAATTCTAGTTAGAAAGAGAAGGATAAGGGAGAGAGCACTTAGGTTACTACTGGGGCCTCAGTATAGTCAGGACATTTCCCACAGAGAAAACTTTTCCCTCTCCCACTGCTCTACTTCCTCAGTCTGAGGACAAACCACTCTCCACAGAAAGCACTTTCACTCCTTAAGTTAATGAGAGGACCTGTAAGATATTAAAAGCCTTGTCTGGTTGACCCGAGTAAGGCTTTGAATTATGCAGATCCTTTTACACATGGATTTTTTTCCTACCAAATCTAGATGGAAAGTACAGTATTCTAGGGAAGTGAAGCTAGCGTGTAAAGAGTGCAAATTTTCCCTGCGTGCAGACTCTGTAAGGCCAACTACAGGACTGAGTATGCACGGGTTTGGGCACATGTACGAGTCTTGTATTTTGAGGGATGACTATATGTGTGTTTATCAGGCTGGAGCAAAAGCAGCAAGGTTGAGATTGGCAATGGACAAGCATGAAGGTGAAAGTGTAGGTAAGAAAGAGTAGACACATATCCAGTCCTTTGGAGGAACTGGTAGACCCAAGACATGGCATGAAATTTGATTAGACACTTTCAAAAGTATTGAAAATGTATTTCAAGTTTATATGGTAAAATTGTATATAACAAAATAACCATTTAAACTAGTGTTAAGCGTATAGTTCAATGGCATTCCCGTTGCTGTACAACCATCACCACCATCCATTTCCAAATGTTTTCATCATCCCAACTGAAACTCTGAAGCTTTGTACCCATTAAACACTAACTCCTTATCCTCCCTTCTCCCAAGACACTGGTAATACTACTCTACTTCCTGAGCCTGCAAATCTGCTTATTACAGGTGCCTCGTGTAAGTGGAATCATAAATATCTGTCCTTCTGTGGCTTATTTCACTTTGTTTAGTGTCTTCAAAGTTCATCCACATTGTAACACAGATAAGAATTTCATTCCTTTTTTAGGCTGAATAATATGTCATCATATGTATAAAATAGATTTTGTTTATCTCCTCATCCCTCCATAGACACTGGGGTTATTTCTCCCTTGCAGTTATTGTGAAGAGTGTGTTTTTTAGTAGAGTTTTGGGGCTGAGTGCAGATCACATGAGACTAATTGAATAAGAAGCTCATGAGACATTATCTGTAGAAATTCATTTGAGAAGTATAACTGTGAAAAAGAAAAAAAAAACAGAATACAAGCCATAAAGTAGAGACATACAGTGTTCCTTTTAGATGGAGTGGCCCATATCACAGTCTGCAAGATGAAAGTGCCAGGGGTCTTACCATTCTCTTTCTACCAATCTATGCAATAGAAGAGCACAGAATTTAAGTAAGTTCAGTACCTGCTTACTGTTCAGTTAACAAGGGGGGAGCATCTCTGAAACTTCACTTTGGGGACTCAAAAGGTTTTCTACAATAAAGAGTTGACCTACCTCCATCCTACTAGTAACAGTCTTTCTCTGTGTCTGTCTTTCTCCCTGGGTGTCCACCCCTCCCACATAAAATTCAAAGGTAAGTGGGAATTGGATCAAATTCTCTAACTGACTTTTAGAAAAGTCACATAACAATTACAACAGTCCCCAGGCATGATGGCTCATGGCCGTAATCCTAGCACTCTGGGAGGCCAAGGCAGGTGGATTGCTTGAGCTCAGGGAGTTCAAGTTCAGCCTGAGCAAGAGCAAGACTTTGTTTCTACTAAAAAAAGAAAAACTTGCTGGGCACTGGAACATGTGCCTGTAGTCCCAGCTACTCTGCAGGCTGAAGGAAGAGGAACTCTTGAGCCAAGAGTTTGAGGCTGCTGTGAGCTATGATGATTCCATGGCACTCTACCCAGGGGGACAGAATGACTCTGACTCAAACAAACAAAATTGCAACAGTTACTTGCCTACAATCATGCCAACCTGGGCACCATTTGCCACTAAGCTTCATGGAAAACGGGAGGAAAAAAAGATGATTTCTAATGCTGAGAATGTGCTTTCATTTTAAATGTAGAAAGGAGGTTTTCTATTTCCACAGGAAACATTCTGTGATCCTTTGAACAGAAAACTTTCTCATTTATCTCTTTTAAAAGCAGCTAGTTAAACACTGCTGAGCAGTACAGTAGTACAGCATCTGACCTTCCCTGGTCTAAGGTCACCCTTCTCTCTCTGATTAGCAAGAACTAGGTATTCTTCAGGGAATCAGGGTAATTCCCTTGACAACATAATTTGTGAAAAAGTTAAGAAAGTTCATGGGCTATTGCTCCTGAGTTTTTATGAATATGTTTATTTGTAGCCTATATTTAATAGCCATAGGACTAATAGCCATAGGACTTTCACATATGAATTCCCTAAGATAAAACCTTTCCCTAAATTCGATCACTTATTAATTGCCTTGTGGCTCTCTAAACTTTGAAATGATGCATTCATTCCATTGCATCATTCTTCAATTAATTTCTCCCTGGCACTTTACCAGAAATTAAAATAATAGATGCTGCCTTTATTAAACACTTGCTGTGTTAGACACATGTGCTAGACCCACATTGTGCCAATGCTCAAGAAACCTGCAGGCAGCTACTGTGGTCCCGTGTTGCAGACGAGTGAGCCAGCTCAGCTGAGGCACTGCCACAGCAGGTCCCTGGTAATACTACTCCACTTAGTTACTAGTAAGGTCCGGGCTTCAAAATCAGATATACTTCCCCCCAGAGGTATCTTTTTGTTCTGACCTCACAAAACAGCCTCTCCATGAGGATCACTTGAGCCCAAGAATTTGAGGTTGCAGTGAGCTATGATGATGCCATAGCACTCTAGCCAGGGTGACAGAGCCAGACCCTGTCTCAAACCACCCCCCTTAAAAAGCAACAAACTTCCCCCCACAAACCAAAAACCAAAAAACCAAACCAAAAACAAACAGAAAAACGCAGCCTCTCAAAAGAGCAAGCACGCCACAGACAATTTAACTAATAGCATTCAGGGTAAAGCTCCAATGAGGCAAGGACATTATGAAATAAGGTTTGGGAATGACAACTGTCTTCAGCAGAACTCCAAACTTCCTCCATGCTTATCACAAGACAGCAGTTTAGGCAGGCCAGGTGGGGGGCTTCAGTTGCTGTCCCCAGCTCTCTGTACCAGAGACATTCTGGGCATCAAGCCATTGCTTCCTCCGTTCCACAGGTGTGGAGGGCTGAGTTGATCACAGCCCCGGTTCATGTCACTCCATCCCAGCTTGGAGCCAGACCCCTCTGCTGTTTTTATCTGTATAACTATAGCCCTTTATTGTCATTCTCCACCCCTCTCCTGCTCCCCTTACCACCAAGGCAGACATTTCAATGTCTGATCCCATCCTTTTATTCTGTGTGTTCTTGAAAATCCTGCCTGTGGTGGAGTTTTGGGGCATGTCTCAGGAAAAATGACTGTCACTGGGCCTTAGGAAATGTCTTCCCTCATGGGCACTTTCCTACTCCGGTCTCAGGAGGTTTCTGTGCAAGTGCGTGGACGTTGAGGCCTGATTGTGCAGTACCCTCTGGCATGGGAGCTCTGGGCCAAGATGGGGAACTCCAGCCAGTGGCAGCCCTGCCTCTCCCCAGCCAAAGACGTTTCCCAAGGGAGCTTCCTCCCTGCAAGCCTGCTCTTTCATCTCCAGATGAGGGGAACGGTATTTGCCTGGCCTCCCTCACAGCCTGGTAAGAACAAATGAGATAAAGACTGTAAAGGAGTTGGGAGGTTATGCAGCTTTGAAGCATTTAAAGTGAAAGCTTAAATGATGGCTCTATCATCATCTATCATGTCATAGAGATGGATGGCTCTATCTAATATTTGTGCTATGAAAAGCGGTGGCTATTTTGACAAGGCCACTTTTGGAAGGAGAACTTTGATTCCAGGCTGCTATGGACTAAATGGAGTCCCCTGAAAATTCACATGTTGAAGCTCTGACCCCCAGCGTGGGGGCATTTGGAAGTGGCACCTGCAAGGAGGTAATAAAGATCAAAGAGATCGCAGGATGCGGTCCTTGTGTCCTCAGAAGAGAAGCAGACAATGTGCTCACAGAGCAGAGGCCACCTGGGGACACAGCAAAACGGCAGGTGTCGGCAAGGCAGGAGGAGGCCCCAGCAGAAGCCACCCTGATGGGGCCTTGATCTTGGACTTTCAGCCTCCAGAACTGTGGGAAAATGAGTGCTTATTGTCTAAGCAACCCAGGTTGTGGAGTTTTGTCACGGCAGCCTGAGCAGATGAATGCAGGGAGTGATTTGTGTATATAGAGAGCAAAGGCTTGGTTCTGAACCCTGGAAATTTCTGGAATGATGGAATATTCTCCATAAGAAATGTACTTAGATTTTACTTATTTACTGTGGCTTGGATTTCTGGAGGAGAGTCACAACTCAGGCCGACAATTCTGCTCCTCCTGAGACTGGAGTAGGAAAGTGCCCATGAGGGAAGGCATTTCCTAAGGCCCAGTGACAGTCATTTTTCCTGAAACACCACCACAAAATCCTGAACAATCCATTTGTTGGTGTCTCTAACATGTAGAACAGGAAAATGCAAGCACTGATCACGGTTTGCCTGGGTGGCAGGTAGTGGATTAACTAAGTTCCATCCCCCTTTGACCCCGTAGTGTCCAATTCCTCTTTTGAGATTCATAGTCACAAATATAATTTCTGGGATTGCCAATATAATTGATAAAAAGTAGTGAATATTATTAGATAAATGTCTGGCAGTAGAATTCCTCTTAAGAAAAGAGCTGTTTTTGTGTTTGGAATGATACCCCAGAGGAGCGTAGGGAACTGGGTGGCATGTCACTGTCACGGTCCCCTGGGAGCACTATTGTTCTACAGGAGACAAAAGGAGAAATGCGCCCATTCTTCTGGAAAGTGAGTGGGGAGGAAGAAGACAAATAGAAGAAGAAAAATAAAGAAGAAAGATAAAGAAGGAGGAGGAGGAAGAAGGAAGAGGGGAGAAGGTTTGCCAATGGCCGTGGGTGCTGTAATAGGACCCTTCCCCCAGACGACTCCTGTCTCCAGTAAATTTAGCAAATGCATCTACTATGAACTCAGTGAAAGGTGAGGCTTGCCTAGCAGTGAGTGGGGCTGTTCATCTGGGCACAGCAGTGGAGGTGAAAGTCAGGAGACATGGCAAGGGCTTCCAGGCTGCTAGAGATCTTAACAAACGTGATGTTCATATCACATTCACCCACCTATAAGGAGACTGGAAGACACTCAAACAACAGGAGTAGAGAGAGCTGGGTGGCCCCAAATTTCTTAACCATCTGAATGGAGTTTGGAGGAATGTCCCTCCCTAATAAAGTACCTTCACTGCCAGCTAAGGCCTTCTCTCACCATCAGCATCACGCCTTCCCCCAGGTAGGTTTCCCAGAAAGTTTGAGTCCAGGGAGGCAAAGTGAGGAACAGTGACCCTGTCAGCCTGCAGAAGGAGAAACTAAGTGAGCTGCAGAGATGGCCGAAACGGACACACAGAAGCCAGTGGCAGAGCAGGTGTGGCGCTAGCAGGAGTGACCATAGTCACCAGGGCAGATAGACTCTGACAGCTCCCACTGGTGTCTATGTGCAGAACCCAGGAAGCATTTATCTGTCCCACAGCAGCTGCTAAATCAGGCAACATTTTCAGATGTATCGGGGACCGCCTGCTACAGGTGTGGGTCTGAGATATGCATCACCATCCTGGATCTTTCCATCCTCCCTTCATTCTTGGCTGGCAGCAATTTTCTGAGGCGTAAGCACGGTTTCTTCTATATAATGAGGCATAATTTTTACATAGTTGCATAATTTTAAACTTCAGAAAAATAGAATGAGAAAAGATAGAGAGGGAGTGTGGGACTGGCAGTTTTGCCCTGACTTACCAATTTAGAGCCCCTCTCTGACTCCTGACATGCACATTTTGTGTCTCTCCTGGAGGACGGTCCTGACCAACTTCTATAACAGGAGATGGAGAGGCAAGTAATATCTCTGTTCAGAGGCTGCTCCTTCACCTCTAATCCCTGCAGCCGTCTCTGCAAGCAAAAAGTGGTTCTCTCCTAGTTCTTTCCAACAGTAATTATAGCTCCTATCAATTTTCCATAAAAAGATACATGTGGGAAAAAAAAGTGAAAACCTGATGGAGCAAGACATGGGGTTGAATAAGAATGTCCCTTCCCTTCCCCAGTTTCACATTTCTCTTAACTGTGGTGAACACATCCCCTTGGAGACAGAAACCCAAGTCTAGACAGAAATGGACAGCAGGCACTTCGGGCTGATTGCCACAGAAGGGTTGTGATTCCTTTTCTGTGGACAAGAGGGACCCAGAGCGTCTTCTCCTTTGTTGCGTTCTCATCTCCACCCATCACTACATTCACTTACTTGGAATAAGAATTTAAATTAGGGGGATAAGAATGTTCCTTTCTCCTGTAGGGCCATCACCTGGTATGTCCTTCAGGCACATGTACCAGGAATACATGCAGAAAGCTCTGGAAACATTAATGTGGAGCTAGTCAGAAAGAAAAATGCTGGCACCTGGCTTCTTTCTGTGGAAGCTGTAGGTCATGTTGAAAGCCCAGTTTCATAGTAAAATTGTTCCCCAGACTCTCAAGGATCCCACCAGGAAAAGTGGGGGAGACAGAAGGGAGAGCAAGAGTGGGGGCTGTGTGTGGCCCGTAGGTATCATGTCAGAGGGACACCCATGGAAGGGGAACCCAGAAAGCAAGGCAGAGGCTGGAGGAAGCCCTGATGGCCTGCCCACCTTCTGCCCTGATGCTCTTGAGAACTCCTCCTCAGACCACCTGCGAGAAACAGAGCCAGAGAGGCTTAGAGCAGGTCAAAACCAACCCTGTGGGAAGTGAAGACTTTGCTGGAGACATGAGATGGACTTGATAGCACCACAGGTGTCATGTGGACGGAACCGCACCCCGTGTTCAGAAGTAGAAAAACAATCCACAGAAACGTGCTGTCCCCTCCACTGTTTTCACACATGACCTGACAGGAGACATGAGACAGCACCAGGAGGCTCAGTCTGATGACCAGTGACAGTTTTTAGAGATGTTTTTTGTGGTTTGCCAACATGGAGTTCAAGGTCAGCCTGTTGTGCTTGGAAGAGACCTTGGTAGAAATCCCTGCGTGTTAGCTGACACAACAGACAGAAAGTTTCAGATGAAAAGGAGACATGCAGTTGGGCCTTGTTCATCTGCTTTGATAGTTATTCAAGAAAACAGCGCTTCCCAGTGTGTGGAAATACAGCTTGCTCGACTCTGACCGTGGGAGTCCTCAGAGTGTGACATTTTAAAGAAGTCTAGCATCCTGGCCAGAATGGTCAGAGGATAAACCCGTGCCTTGTAATCACATGGGGGAAATCCAGCAGGTCTTGTTGGTGGTTATTTTTAAAAGTCACTGGTTTAAAATAACCCAAGTGGTTCTGGGCAAATGGGCCGACTCTGCAGGAAGAATGGGCCGAGGACAAAGAAGCCCTTCTCAGAGCATCGTGGGGAGGCTGGGCACCAAGTGCAGGGAGATCGTGCCAAGGATGGCTGCTAGTGAGGGTGGGTGTATAGGCCGGGGTGTGCTCAGGGAGAGCCACAGGCTGATCTTTAGAAAGAGCAGGAGGGAGCAGCCTGGGCAGGGCCACCACAAGACCATCCTCAGGGGTGTCTGCTGAGCAGTCACCTCCCCAAAGTGCCACATTTGCCACAGGCTGAAGGCACCCAATGGTTGACCTGTGCCTGGGAAGGACTTTTTCCATTGGTGCCACAAATCCCCTCCTTCTCTTTTAGAGGCTGAATTGTGTCTCCCCAAAATTCAAGTGTTTGAAGCCCCAACCCCCATGCCTCAGGATGTGACTGCATTTGAGGTAGGGCCTTCATAGAGGTGATAGAATGACATGTGGTCATTGTGGGGCCCCTAATCTGACCTGACCAGTGTCCTCAGAGGAGGACAGAGACCCACAGAGAGCTGTCAGGAAAGGCCATGCAAACATACTACACAAGGGTGGCCCCCTCCGAGCCACTTTCTCCAGATCCTGCTGGCACCCTGATCTTGAACTTCTAGCCTCCCAAAGAATGAGGAAAACAAATTTCCATTGTCCGTGGCACTTTGCTAGGACAGTCCTGGTGAGCTGTAGCTTCTCATTTTTAAGACCCGTATTTCCTTTTCTTTCTCCTGTTTCTTCTCTTCCTTATGAAGACACAATTTGAAGAAAACATCTCAGATTTGTTTGTCCTAAAGTATGAGAAAGAGTCCTTGAAATGCCTCCTCAGCTGTCATGTCACTTGAATTTAACATGATTCTTGCTGTGAAGCCCAGGTGTGGAGATCTGAGCGGACAGCCAGGTCCCAGGACGGATGTAGAGACAGCGTTCTCTCCGGAGTCCTTGGACAGCAGCTCTCTGCCACGGTCTGCCCTGGAGCCTCCGGCCAGAGGCTGAGATACGGACTGGGAATCTGACTTTTGCTTCCTGGCACACTAGGGATGAAGTGCCAGGCTTGGGTGTGGGATGCCAGGGTCCCTGTTTAAAAAACTCCAGGGGCCCCCGACTTCATCATCCTCATTCAGGGTCTCTTCAGCTGAGAAGAAAGGAAAATGCCGCACTCCAACTCCTGATTCAACAAGGTCGTAGGAACCCCGACGCAAATGGAGTTAAATACAACAGACTTTTCTCTAATCTTGAATAATGGCGAGTGCAGAAGTAGAGCTGGCTGCCGGTGGATTTAATAGTTCCGGCTGTTCGCCTCCCGCCTTTGCCTCATTCAGTGTCACCTTCATTGTCAGACTTGCCAGCAACCAGAAGAAAAGGATAAGGCGATTTTTTGTAGCTTTTTCTTAGCAACGAGGAAACTTCTCAGGAGCTTCTGGGAGGATTTCTCTCTGTATCTGTGTCTATAAATAAAGAAGGCTGCAGATGGGAATAGAAGCCCGGTAGTGACTGATGATATCCACGGCCCTGCACTTCCCTCTAAGTTATTACCATACTTGAGAACCTAGTGCAATGAACGTAAAGGAGCTCAGGAAATGTCACCCCCAAATATGAGTCCTTCGTATATATAAAGAGTGTTTTGAATTAAAAGCCCTTAGAGATCAAAAGGCCCTTGGATGGGGTTTTCCCTTTATCTGTATAACCAGAAGGATCTATCTAAAAAAACCCAGTAAAATGCCCAACCAACCAACCAACCAAACAAACAAAAAACAGTTGATTGCCCTGTTGTACTATATTGCAGGGAAGAGAATCAAGAATGCCCAACCAGAACTTGCCCAAGTCATTTTAAATATAACACCTATCTTTCAAGGTTAATTTGCAAAGAGAATCATTTACCAGTTATTCTCTTTCCCTCATCCTTTCATCCTCCCTACCAACAATTTCTTGCTTCTAAATAGAATTACCTATACTCCTCATGGAGTGTATGAAAATATCTGGATCCCATTGGGATATGGGGTAATCACTCTGTGACTCTCCTGTAAATGAACCTTTTATTGTGAGTTGACCTTTCAGCGAACTATTGGGGGTAAGGGGACATTTCTCTGCACCCTGACAAATGATAGTAGGAAATGGTATATTGACTTTGGCCATTCAGTGGTCATGAGCTCCTAGCCCCACCCAACAGTGGGATTGCCATGAGACCAAGGGCATGAAGAGAAATTGAATTGCCAGAGAAACACAGAGCTGTACTTCAAGACTCAAGGCAGGTCCATGATCCAGCTGACCTAACCTATTTTGCCTGAGTAACGATGCTTTTCTTTTGGTCTCTGCTTGCTTTTGCACCTTTTATCATTTCTCTTGGTATCCACTATCAGTAAATTCTCTCTTACTTTGCCATCCAAATTCTATCCAGACATAGTATGTGTGGCAACCCTGGGCAGTGCCTTTTTGCTCTCTACCACTGCATTAGACATGTCTAGCCTATGGCCAGGTTGCCCTTAGTTCGGGAGTTTGACCTCTGGTCCCATCACTATTCACCTCTCCCTCTTCAGCAGGGGTCTGGGGGCAGAGCAGAAATAATGCCATATTCCTACCTCCCTCTTATACAAAGAGCAAGTCTAAACGCTGTTAAACGTGATTACACCAAGAAAGAAAAGGGTGTTGTGGCTCAAATAAAAATTAAATAAAAGCCTAATGTCCATATCATCTTCTCCCATGATGTGGTATGCTCCCTTCAGTGTATAAGGAGAGAGAGACGTGAAAGGGACTACAATTATTTATGTTTCTATTTCATCTGACTTTCATTAGATTTTCAGCTTCTGCAATGCTAAAACATATTGGGAGTATTCAAGGATATGAGCCAAGTCCCCAAGCCCCTGATGTTCAGTGTTATCTGAGTGTTGTTCTTGCAAATGAAGTACATGAAGTACAGAGGAAGGGAATAATGATACAACAATTCAAAAAACCCCGACCTCTATATCGTCCCTGCAGAGCACTGGCCACCACCCAGGTGGGCTTAATGCTGTGCCCAGAGCTGGGGCCACGAGCTGTGCCTTCTCTCTCCCTCTTACATCCCTCCATCCCCTTCCTCACTCTCTGTGCCTCCTGAAAAAATCCAAAGAGAAAATGGGAACTAAGGATCCAACTCCATCACTGCTTGTATATCTGGTCATTCCCAAGACTTTTACTGAGAGTTTGTTACTGGGCTGAGCTACCAAAGCATCCACGTTACAGATCTCATCCCTTGGCTAACTGATTGAAGCTCCAGCAGAGAGACCTGCATATGAGGATGGAGAGGGAGGAGAAAAGTAGTCGTAGAAATTCAGGAGCAGGTGTGAATGGAGGTGGCAGTGGAAGATTTTCAAAAGGGAAATTTATATTCAACTCGCACCTTTGATTGTTTTATGACTTTCCCTGATTGTTTCATGTCTAAGATTCTCAAAAGGGAAACATATATTCAACTCAGCACCTTTGATTGTTTTATGACTTTCCCTGATTGTTTCATGTCTTTTCTCTCCTGCCGGCTTGGCCGGTCTTCTAAGTGTTTGTTTACTACAGTGAAGAGCAATATTCTGGGTGTGGAACAGGCAATCAAGAAATTCTTATTAAGTTAAGGAACAAAAGAATCCTTGTGAGCCACCCTCCAGAAATCAAGTTATAAGAACTACTGCTATAATTATATGATCACCACTAATGCCAATTATTAAGGGTGAATTTCATGGCAATAAACTAAAGCTTAAGTTGACATTAGGTGATCGGTTAGGAAAGGATTGTAAAGAGTGTTGGAAAGGCTGCAGCTGAACGAGTGGAAGACAGTTGAAGGTGCGTGTCTGCGTGTACGTGTGAACCCAAGTGGACAGAGTTAATGGGAGTTTAAGATTTAAAAAAAAAAAAGGCTCAATGGGTGAATGACAGTCACGTCCTGATGTCTCCAGAACTGCAGCAGAAATAAAACAGGACCAGTAAACTGAGACCTGCTGTGGTCTGATAAATAGACCTCCTCTGCTGGGATGAGTCTGCAGCAAAGGAGATTAGAGATAAGGAGACACAAGACGTGAAAATCACTTAGAACAGGACCTTGTCTAGAGGGAAAATATAACAATGTTAGTTGTCATCAACATTGCACAGAACTGTCAATATCTCAGTAAAAAATTCGAGGTAGAATTTGAAATTTTAATGACCACACGCCCATGTACGTAGGTAGCTATTTCTTTTCCTGTTGGCTACTACATAGATTTATGTAGACAGATGTGGGACTTTAGGCTGCAAACATGCCCATCACAGCTGCCGTGAATGCCCAGGGAAGTCTTGAACAATAAAAAACGTTCTTTTCTCTGTGTTAATGCAGCGATGGGCATACATAAATTTTAATTTTTCAGCAGGTAGAGAGAACCCCATCTGGCTAAAGTATTACGGTCTTTCTGACTATTTCCTTGGACATTACTTCCAAGACTATGTAGTAATGTCCGTGTTGACCATCAAATGCTTTCTTGTCCCTGCTTGCCCCCTAGCAGCAATGGCTGGGTTAATTGCCAATCCAGTTGATGCCTTGCTTTTTTTTTTTAAACCCATTCATGCTTTTTTTGTGAATGCATTAAATAGGCAGAGAAACTGGTGTAAAATTCTGGAATGTTTGTATTAAAAAGTCAATAGAAAGAGATTTCCTTAGGGCATCACATCAAATTCAACCCAAGCCGCCTCTGCTTCTCCCCAGGGACAGCTGGTGACTGAATGAATTATGGTTCCTGTAAACTACCTGTGTTTCTCTCGCGTGCTCTTTTCCTAAGTAGATATTAAAGAAATGTGTTTGGAAATTAGATTGCTGCATCTAATCATGATTTTCCTTTTAGCTTTTCTCTTTTACACCTCCCATATAAGTAGTGTTATTTTAAGAAAATGTTAAAGAAACTTATTTAAAACAAACAAACAAACAAAAGCATGAGAATAACATATTTGCATCTAGAGGTCCGAACCTTACCTAACCAAACAATCTTTATCTTGACATCTAGTTTAAGACAGAGCCCAGAGTGGTGTAGTTTCCCTTGAAACAGACCATTAAAATAATGGTAAAGGGATTTTAAGGAGCTATAAACTCACAAAAGTAAAAAGAACGGGAAAAAAGCTACTGGCAGATGAAAAATTTCAACAAATATATGGCTTATGAGCCGAGTTCTCTAGAGAAAGAAACAATAGGATATCTGTGTATTCATTATGACATTTGTTTTGGGGAATGGCTCCTGCAGTTGTGGGGGCTGTCAAGTCTGGAGTCCACAGGGCAGCACAGCAGGCTGGAGACTTGGGTCAGACCAGATGCTACGTTCTTGAGCACTTTCTTTTTCTTCAGGAGATGTCTGTTTTTGCTCTTATGGCCATCAGTTAAGGTCAA
The DNA here is from genome assembly GCF_000181295.1 of Otolemur garnettii. Lineage (NCBI taxonomy): Eukaryota > Metazoa > Chordata > Mammalia > Primates > Galagidae > Otolemur > Otolemur garnettii. Next base: position 4,258,378 of record NW_003852437.1, on the reverse strand, counting down.
CCTACATTATCAAGAGTAATCTCCTTTTTTAAAGTCAACTGATGATAGATATTAACTACATCTATGAAATACTCCAACTGCAACACCTAGTGTGATTAATTAAATAACTGGGTATTGTTTCCTTGCCAACTTGACACATGAAACTATCATGTGTAATGACCAGTGAGTGAGACAGGGAGATGACAATTGTAAATGGAAAAGACTACAGCCTGGAAGGGGTTGATCATTCTCCCTCTACTTAAGAAATGATCCACACTACCACCAGCCTTTCTCTCTCTCTCTCTCTCTCTCTCTCTCATACACACACACATACACCTGTTCCTATTCTAAGCACAGACTTCTTGGAACCCAGAATTCTACTAACCCACATTGTAATCTGTGGTGGACAGACCCTAAATGATTTCTAACAATCACTTTTTAGTATTCACATCCCTGTATACGTCCCTTATCACTCCTGTGGTTCTAGTCCCAATATGTACAACTTTGCTTTGCAAGAAGACAACTTGCTGTAGAGATCTCTTTCTGGGCTTAATGAAGTAAGTAGCCATGCTGAGGAAACCCATGTAATAAGGACTTACAGGTGACATTCTGGTAATAAGGATGAACTCAAAGTAACTTCTGCTAACAACCTGAATAAGTTTGGAAGCAGGTACTTCCCTGGTTGAATCTCCAGATAGAAAATGCTTAGGGATCATATTGACTAAAATTGTATATGTAACTGTGCATGAAAAGCTGGACATTGCTGAAAGAAACTAAAGAATGTTAAATAATTTAGGAGATATGACATGTTTGTGAATCAGAGAACAAATTTTTCAGATGTTCCGTTTTCTTGTTAATCTGTAGATTAAATGCAATCCCAATCAAATGCCAGCATAGTTTGTTGTAGCAATTAAGAAGCTGATTCTAAAATTAATATGGAAATGCAATGTAAAAGATCTATACTCATATTTGAAAAATTGTAGGGCTTCTATCCAGCGTCATATCTTATAGTAAAATGTATAAAATCAAAAGAGTCTGGGATTGGCATAATGATAGATCAATAGATTGGTGGAAGAGGATAGAGTCAAGAAATAGAATCAAAGATATATGGTCAATTGATTTTTTTTTCCAATTGATTTTAAACCAAGTTGCAAAGACAATTCAATGGTGAAAGAATACTCTTTCCAACAAATAATGCTGCAACAATTGAATATGAATATGCAAAAACCTTATATCTTATTTAAAAATTAACACAAAATGAACTATAGTTCTGAATGTAAAACCATAAATTAGAAACTTCTAGAAGACAGCATGTAAGAAATATTTGCAAGCTTGGGTTAGCAATGATTTTTTTAGATACAGCTGTAATGACACAATCCATAAAAGACAACACTGGTAATTTAAATTTTATCAAAACTAAGACTCATGGCTCAGTGAGTAGGGCGCAGGTCCTATATACCAAGGGTGGTGGGTTCAAATCTGGCCCCAGCCAAGTAATAAAAAAAAAATAGCTGGGCATTGTGATGGGCACCTGTGGTCCCAGTTACTCAGAAGGCTGAGGCAAGAGAATCACCTAAGTCCAAGAGTTGGAGGTTGCTGTGAGCTATGATGTCATAGCACTCTATTGAGGGTGACAAAGTGAGACTCTGTCTCAAAAAAAAAACAAAAAACAAAAAACTAAGACCTCTGTTCTTACAAACACCTTGTTAAGAAGATAATACTAGTGGCAAAGTAGAACAAAATATTTGAAAATCCCCAATTTGATTAAAACTTATATCTAGTATATGTAAAGAACCCTAAGAACAGAACAAACAAAACAAAATCCAATATAAATGAGGAAAATATTTGAAACAGCATTTCACCAAAAAAGATATGAATGGAAAACAAGGCCATGAAAAGATGCTCAACATCCTTAGTCATTAGGGCAATACAAATTGAAACCACAATTGCATACCATTAGATCTATTCAAATGGTATTTACTGAAGAGAAATGAAAGCATACACAACTATACAAAAAGTTGTACATGAGTTAGTGGCTTTATTTATAATGGCCCTGTCTTAGCTTCTTGGATTTGCTAAAACAAATTACCACAAATTTAGTGGCTTAAAGCAACAGAGGCGTATTTTCTCACAGCTCTGGAGACTAGAAGTCTGAAATCAAGGTATTAATAGAATCATACTCGTTACTACTTAGCCAGAAAAGAAAAAAATGGTGATCTAGTATCTTTTGTGACAACCTGGATGGAACTGAAAACCATTCTTCTAAGTGAAGTATCCCAAGAATGGAGAAATGAACACCGCATGTACTCAACACTAAATTGGAACTAGTCAATCAACAGTTTTGTGTATATATGGAAGTAAAACTCAACAAAAACCAAGCAGAGGGGAGGGAGGGAAGAGAGGAAGGGGAAATTTGCACCTAGCATGTACAGTGCACAGGAGCTGGATGAAACAAATCATGTAGCCCAAATGCCTTACATCCTGAAAAAATATATTTAAAAGTAAAAATAAAATGATGAATGATTATTTAAAAACAAAAACAGACCCATACTCCCTTCAAAGATTCTAGGGAAAATAAACCTTGAAGTCATTGTTTGAATTCCCAGATTCAGCTATTGCTGAAGCCACCCATAACCATGGATTTCCCAAATAAGGGTGCTTCTGAATTCTCCTTTTAGTCTTCAAATAGTCTGAATTGAGTTTCTATCAGCAAACTGAAAAGAGAACTCACAAAATGCTGAATGCGTGTCACTAAAGAACAGACACTTGTGACCACTGGGGTGCGCTGCCCTGTGGAGCGAATGCTGTAGAATGCAGGACTCTCCAGGGAAAGTGCCTTGGAAGGTGGCACACAGTTATCAACCCGAGCAAAGCCAGATACACAGGGAATGACACTAGCATTTTTTTTTTTTTTTATAATACATGGAAACATAGACATCAATCAACTTAAAAATAATTCAGAAATCTGCCTGAAGAATAACATTGTGTTGTCCTTTGCAGACAACAGAAGAACATGGTGTAGAAGTGTCAAGAGTGGTCCTGTCAGACTGACCTAGCTTCCATTTCTGAATAAAATGCCTGCCAGATAGATTAATGGGGAGTTTTTAACTGTAACAGAACATTAAGTTCCAGACAGCTCAGCCTCACCACTTGACCTTGGAGGAATAGCATCTTCCCTTGGGCCCTCAGCTTCCTCATCTGTGAAATGAGGCCATTCCAACATTTGTGCTCTTCAATTCCATGACTTATTTTTTTTTTTAGAAACAGAGGAAGATGTCTGGCTGATGGGCCAGAGGGGCAGGTTAAGGAATGTCTCCTCCTGGAGTGACCCATGGGGTAGGTGTCCCTGAAACAACACTGTGACATTTGGGGCTGGATAATTCTTTGTGTGAGGGGTATTTTGGCTATTGCCAGATTCTTAGTAGCATCTCTGCTATTTACCCACTAGATACTGGTAATAACCGTCCCACTCCCAGTTCTGAACCAAAAATAGCTCCAGACAAAGCCAAATGGCTCCTGGGGGAGCAAAATCACACTTCAGTTGAGCCTTCTAGGGGCTTTGTGACAGAGAGGAGTGCTTACCGGGGGAGGCTGTCAGGGATGCAATGAGTCAGGTCACGCTGGGATCTTGGAAAACAAGATCACAAAGGATCTCAGGGACTTGGACAGAGTGATCAGAGGCAAACAGCAGTATGGCCCAGCTGAAGACAGGGCCAGCTGAAGACTGGAGACAAGTAAAAAGCACCCCCTTAAATGGGGGGAACATGGGGTAAGAGTGTTTGGATGCCAGGGAAGAAGAGACTCAATAGCACAAAGCCAGTGGCAAAGAGGCAAGCTGTGGTTTGGGGTGTGGAAGAAATAATGTTTAATGAAAAAATAGAAGTCTGGCATTCTCCCTGGGTCCAAACTGGCCTGTGCCATGTTATGACCCTGTGATTAATAGGCTCTGCTGCCCCCACCAGAGACCTGGGGAAGTGACTGAAGAGCCCTCAGAGAAGAGCCAGAGGAAGGGACTGACAAATTCTGCTCTGGGAGTGCCAGGCGCACCTGCTGGAGGGTTTCTGCTATCTCCTGCTCCCGCCCCACCTCCTCAGGGGGCAAGTTCTTCTTTTTCCTCTATTTATTATTATTCATTATTGTTTATTAGTATTATTGTTTGTACTGTGAGAGTTTACTCTGACCCATTTCAGCTTTCTTCCTTTTTATTCCCATTTAGCCCACCTTAAGGGGCTAACTGACTCCTGTCACTGAGTCTATGTAGAGACTGTCCGATTGGACCATTTTTGTTTAATTTGCTCAGCCTCTTTGTTTGGAGTCCTGCCTTTTGCTTGCTGGATGCCCTGAGCAATTTAGTTAAAGGTTACTCGGGATGTTGAGTAAGAACTACGCCTTTGACTGGATATCTGCAAAGATTACAAAAGACACAAAGAAGTGGTTGTTGAATCTGCCCCCTCCTCTTTCTTTTTAGACATTATGAATCCTTATCTCAATAAGGAGAACCAGCAAAGGGTGAGAAAGATAAATAAAGACCAAATATAACAGCATGGCAAGCCCACAGGAAATTAAGAATCATGAGATATTTGTCTCTGAGAGACCAGAGGAGTGGGAAGTCACAAGGAGGGGTCACTGAAACTAGAGTTCCAGATATGGCTGCAGGGGAGGGGTGTGTGTGCCGTAGGAATGTATGTAGAATGTGGTTGCAAATTTTTCACCGTAAGCTGAGACTTCAGGGAAAATGTAGCTTTTATCTTCTCCATATTACTGATCATTTTTAGAGTCTCCACCCTCTAAACAGGAAGGAGGGTAGGACGCATGTGTGTAAAGGGGATGAGCTGGTTTAGTCCAATCTAGGAATCTTAGTATGATAAACACAGCATATTTCCATGGTTATATATATAGTTCAAGGTCATGGTAGAAAATCCAAAAGATACGTAAGAGTAAAGGAGAAAGTAAAAACCACTTGAAATTCCATCTTCTTAAGCAACCCCAGGAACGTGTTGGTGATATCCTTTGCTGATCCAGTAATCTGAGCCGGCCCTCTGGGGCTGAATGTCTTGCAGGTCGGGTCGCTCTGCTTATCTTCATCTTCACCAATCTGCTGCCTGGGTGCACCCGAAAGGCTCCATGTGAAGTCCTGCCAGCGGAGTGGAGGGCCTCAGACCCGCCTTCTCTGGTCTCTACTCTCTGGTCTCTGGTTTTTGGTCCCTAGTCTCTGCTAAATGGATGCTGGATGACTTTGTTCATAGCTGTAGCTGGAGGCTGAAATGACTCAGTTACATCTTCCTGGTCTTGGCCAGAGCACTGGTTTAACTGGTCTCCATCCAGCCCCTGATGGGTCTACAGAGCCTTCTGAGCCCCTGGCACCTCCTTATTTTGGCTCCCTTATCTCTACCAAGATGCAGGCCCTTTGAGGCTCTCCTGAGCTACTTTTCCAGGCCAGCTGCCCATCCATGAAGAGAGGGAAACCTCAAGATGATCTGCCAAAATACAACTTGGATTCACGTTCATGCCATTCCCTCCCCTCGCCTGTACCTACTGGTATAGCGACTTGTGCTCTTGTTCTATCATTGCCTCTTCCATCCCGCCATTTCTCTTTCTTTCTCATCTGTACAGTGCTGTGGGGATAGGAAGGGTGTGTCTCCCTCTATCTCATCCTAACACCAGCCCCTCTGCTTTCCCAGGGGCTGCTGTGTGGGATGAGGTGAAAAGAGAGCTGAAATACAGGTCCTGTTGGGGGGGTACAAAGATCGTGGTAGTCCGAGTCTCAGGATTACCCCCACTGAGGACAGAATGGAAGAAAATGATTACTCCCCACTGAAGACAGGGCCTTGAATTCAAAATATTCTTGATACGAAGGGGTCATATTTGGGGGTGACATTTCCTGAGCTCCTTCCCTGTCTACAGTATTCATGAAGATTAGAAGATTTCTCCCTCTCTGGAAGTTTTACAATTATTGAATGACTCTAATTTCACAAATGAATCTTCCTCATTTCCCTGCCCCACAGGGGTACAAGCTCCTACTCTGTCCCTAAGTCCCTCTCCGGTCATCAGGTATGTTGGTTGTTTCTTAGGTTCCTGGTGGAGGTGAGTGCTTGAACCCCTGGGACCCAGCTCAGTGCCTGGTACACAGCTGCCTGCCCACCAACAGCACTGAAGGGAAGAATGAAAAGATCTAAGCTAGGTAAGTGCTTTTTCAATATAGCTAAAGTTTATTTTGCTGGGAGACTGAGGAACTAAGGAGATGGCCCTCCAAGGGCACGGGAGAGTCTGCGCGTCTGTGTACACATTCCCATGGCCAGACAGCCAGATATTAAAATCTGTCAACGTTTCCACGCTGTCTACCTAGCCGGCTGTTCTGCTGGATACTGACATCTGTAAACAGGTCATTTATATTCTTCTGTCACCCACATTCCTCTGAAGGAACATCCCTCAGGTTCACAGAAATGAGTTAACCTGCAGGCTGGACAGATGATGGATAGGTGGCTTTTTCGCTAGCCCAGTTAGGTTTGGAAAATGCCAGATGCCTTCACCATTCGCCAGTGTGCTGGTGCACGTGATTAGAGAGCCGCGGGTGCTCTCAGAGCAGGAGCATAAGAAGCAGACGTTTCTCCCCCAGAGGAGCTGTCTCGCACTGCCATCACAGCACTGGGACAATCTGTGACGTCCTTTCCACTCCTCGCCCTCCTGGAGAGAGGCCTGACAGAGCCAGTTCTCTTCCCTTTTCTCAGCGGTGTCTTTCTCTGCCTAATTGTCCTGTTTACTCTTCCTGTTCTCTTTTAAAAGCCTGGCATTCAAAGCAGAACTAATTCTGTTTTAGGATGTTGCCAGGAAGCAACACGAAGTCTACCCACTTTTGAATTCCGCAATCCATTTTCTTTCTTTTTCCAGGTAAAAGTAGGGCATTTCTTAGTTTGCGTACTTCTGGTATCTCTACTTTCTCGATTCCTCGGGCAGAACTTCTCTGCACTCACTGTTTCATCAATCAGGATGGAAGAAGACTTGAGCTCCCTCCTCTCTATAACCGGCCTAGAGCCATCTAGCATCCCTTTGGGGGCCATGGGACAAACTTGGTCACATCTGTGAGATTAAAGGTGCACTGGAGTGTAGGAGATTGGTGCCAGGGTACCCTGACCCTTTCTAGAGAATTTTAGGACATCATGAGCATAGAATGAAAAGAGATCTGAAATTAAATTGCCCATTTGACCCCTCAGTCCCACCTAATAGCATCTACCCAGAAGAAAAACAATTTTATCATAAAGACATTTGCACTAGAATTTAACACAGATCAATTTACAATCGCCAAGATATAGAAACAACCTAAATGCCCATCAACCCAGGATGGATTCACAAACTGTGCTATATGTATACCATAGAGTACTATTTAGCCATTAAAAAGATGAAAACTTTACATCTTTTGTATTAACCTGGATGGAGTTGAAACACATTCTTCTTAGTAAAGAATCATAAGAAAGCAAGTATCCAATGTACTCAATTATGAAGCCAGTAGATGATCTAACACACACCTACTCAGGAGAAAAACTTCATTCTATTCAAGTTGGGGGAGGGGGAATAAGGGAGTGTGGAGAAGAGAGGGGAGATTGGTGTGCTCCCACTTACAAGGCACAAAGTAGCAGGGTTTGGCCCACCTTTTGGCTACAGGACAAAACTACAAGAGGGATTCTACCAAAAAATTTCAGAAATTGTGACCTAGTTCTTTGTACCCATACAGTAACCTGAAATTAAAAAAAAAAAGAAGAAAAAAAAGATCTGGATCTCATTCTCTGTTCTTATTTCTTTGTACTTGAGACTACTTCCAGGAAGGCAAGTTTTAGGGCAGTGATCCTCAAACTTCTTGGCACCAGGGACTTGTTCTATGGAAGACAGTTTTTCCACAGATGGGGGTAGGAGTATTAGATTCTCATAAAGACTGAGCAACCTAGATCCCTTGCATGCACAGTTTACTGTAGGGTCTGAGCTCCTCTGAGAATCTAGTGCCCCAACTGATGTGATAGGAGGTAGAGTTCAGGCAGGGATTTGAGCATTGGGGAGTGGCTGTAAATGTAGATGAGTCATCACTCACTTGCCCACTGCAGCTTGCCTCCTGCTGTCCTGACAGGCCACTGACCAGTAGGGTATTACTTTTAAACATTCTAAGGAATGTGATATTTTATATGTCTTTTAGAATACTGTTGATAGAACATCAGGAAATGTTCTTTTTAAAATTTGTTCTTACAGAATACACAATGCCATTGAGAAGGCTGATGTCTCACGTTTCTTACAGATACTTGCTCCTCATTGCTTGAATATAAAGCTCAACTTTTTAATCAATTGGAATTAAACACTGAATTAGTTTGCTAGGACTGTCATGAAATACCACAGACTAGGCAGCTGAAACAGCAGCAATTTATTTCTTGCAGGAGCTGGGCATCTAAGATCAAGCTGTCACGGTTTGATCTCTTTTGAGGGCTCTCTCCTCAGCTTGTGGACGGCTGCCTTCTTTCTGCATCTTCACATGGTCTGTTCTCCATGTGTGTGCACCAAGTGCCTCTGTGTGTTCAAATTCCCTCTTCTTATAAGGACACCAGTCAGCTTGGGTTAGAGCTCACCCTAAAAGGATCATTTTAACTTAATTACCATGTTAAAGGTCTATCTCTAAATGTAGTCATATTCTGAGGTTCTGGGGTAAGCGCTTCACTGTATGAATTATGGGGAACATGATTCAGTTCATAACAAACACCTACTTTTTCCCCAAATATTCTTTGTGTCAGCCACTGCTATAGGCACTTATGCTCTTATTTAATCCTCACCACAATCTTGAGTGGTAGTACTGATTATATACCCTATCAGATCCTTTAGGCCAGCCCAACCTCTCAATAGTACTACTGCTCAAGGTCACACTCCATCAAGTGCAGAGCCATGATTCTAATCTCTAACCCAAGCTCAGTCTTCCTTTCCTTACTCTATGTAGCCCCCTGATCCATACCAGACCTTTGAAAAACATATTCTTAAGAGGTCATCTTATCAGTTGGAAGTCCAATAAATCACCTTGTCAAGTGGAACTAGAATAATTTCTTCTTTTTCTGGTGACACAATTTCCTCACTTTCTTTAGAAAGAAGCATAGAGGAGAAAATCTTCTGTATTTTCATCCTGATACAGCTATGATTCCATTGATCAAACCTCCTATGTGTTACATACATACAGCTCTCAGGGATCAATCATGGGATTTCTGAGGCATGATGAAGGTCAAAACTCTCTTACCTCCATTGTGATTCAGAAGATTTCTTCCCAAGTTGTTTGATAAGTAACGTTCAAAAAACATACTCTTAGTGTCTCTGATATTTAGAACTATGATTCAAGGTCCTGTGTACTATTTCTTGTCATAACCAAAACTGATTTTCTAAGGTTTTTTTCCACAATGAATTAGAAGTTGCTTTTGGATCTGACTTTGATCTCTGCTCTTGGTGCTTTCCTGAAAGTTCCTTCTAATTGTTGAGTTAACTGGGAATCAGGTAATGTAAGGCTTTTATGACAAAAAAAGCTTCTCTTACTTTTTATTCCTGTCTGCCAGGAAGAAATATGCCTCAGGTTCCATGAAATGGCAATGACTCAGCACAGAAAAAATTCTCCTACATATTTGTTAAATACTCATACATTCTTGGGAGCTATACCACATAAATAGTATTAAATATGTATCTCCTGCTGTTTTTATTTTTTAAAGAAATTTTATGGAGGTATAATTTACGTAAGATAAAATGCACAATTCTAAGGGAAAAATTTCATGAGCTTTGGCAAACATGTAGATGTATGTAACCATCATAGCAATTGAGAGAAGTTTATTCCTTTTAATTATTTATTATTATTTTTGAGACAGGGTCTCACTCTGTTACCCTAGGTAGAGTGCTATGGTGCTATAGTTCACAGCAATAGCTCACAGCAACCTCAAACTCTTTGCCTCAGCCTCCTGAGTGGTGGGCACTACAGACAACCACTACAATGCCCACCTATTTTTTAGAGACAGGGCCACTGTTGCTTAGGTTCATGTCTAACTCGTGAACTTGTGATCCATCCACCTAGGCCTCCCAGAGTGCTAAGATTATAGGCACAAGCAGCTGCACTCAGCCAGAAGTTTATTCCTTTTTAATCACCCAGTAATAGTACATTATACAAAGGTACTACCTCCTGTTTACCCATTACATATCAATAAACATTTGGGTTATTTCCAGGCTTTGGTAATTTAGAGTAAAATACATACAGAGTATTAAATAATAACCAATATTATATGCCAAGTAACTTTTCTCTTGAGTTAATATTGAGGAATGAAATTACTGGGTTGTATGGAAAGAGCAATTCAACTTTCTAAGTAATTGTTAAACTGTTTTTTAAAGTGGTTGTACCATTTTATTACTACAGTCCGATGAGCAATGTATGAGAGTTCCAGTTCTTCCATGTCCTTACCAGTACTTGGGATTGTCAGTCTTTTTAATTTCAGTCATTGTTGTAGGTTTTACTGTTATTCCATTACAGTTTTAATTCTGATTTTTCTGAAAACTAAGGGGATTTGAGCATCTTTTCACGTGCTTTTAGTCATCTTTAAGTTTTTGTTCAAATATTTTGCCTATTTCTATTAGGTCATTTGTCTTCTAATTGCATTTGTAAAATTTCGAATGGCATTCGTCATCTATATGTATTGTGAATCTTTTTTGCTGGAGTGTGGCTTACCTTTTCTTTTTCTTAATGTTACCTTTCAAAAAGCAGATTAGTTTTGATGAAGTTCAATTTAACAATTTATCTCTTACACTTTGTGCTTCTTGTGTTTGAAGATATTTTTGCCTAACCCAGGGTTGCAAGGGTATTTTCTTGCATTTTTTCCTAACAGCTTAGTTTTGCTTTTACAAATATCATAATTTAGCTTCTATGCTTAGGTTAATATTTCAAGTTAACTTTGTGTGTAGTTCATGAATATGAGGTAGGGGTAAAGTTGTTTTCTGAAAATTTTTTAAAAATATGGTTGTCTACTTATATGGGCAATATTTGGTGAAAAAGCTTTTGTTGGCTTAGCGCCTGTGGCTCAAGTGGCTAAGGTGCCAGCCACATACACCTAAGGTGGCAGGTTCGAATCCAGCCCAGGCCTGCCAAACAGCAATGATGGCTCCAACCAAAAAATAGCCAGGCTTTGTGGCAGGTGCCTGTGGTCCCAGCTACTTGGGAGGCAGAGGCAGGAGACTCGCTTGAGCCTAGGAGTTGGAGGTTGCTGCGAGCTGTCATGCCACAGCACTCTACCCAGAGGGACAGCTTGAGGCTCTGTCTCAAAAAAAAAATAAAAATAAAAAGCTTTTTTTGACACTTTTTCAAAAATTAATTGATTCTATATCCATATATGCCTACTTTTAAGCTTTATATTCTGTTACTTTCGTCTATATTTGTACTCTTACACCAATACTGCATTTTAAAACCAAGTAGGGTAAATTCTACAACTTTTTACTTTAAAATTCTATAATTTTACTTTAAAATATTTTATTCATTCTAAGCCTTTGCATTTCTATATAATTTTTAGAAGACAATTATTACTTTCTACCAAAAAAAAAGCCTGCTGGAGTTTTGGAATGAGATGGTCAAGACTTGTAGACTAATTTGGGGATAATGAATATCTTAGCAGTATTGAGTCTTACAATTCAGAAGCATAATATATCTCTCCATTTATATTTTTAATAATTTTTCTCAGCAACATTTTGACATTTTTCTTATGCAGGATTTGTGTGTATTTTGTTAAATTGGTTCATAAGTATTTCATATTATTGATGAAATAAACTTAGATATTTAAAATAAACTCACTTTCCAGATATATTTCCATATTATTTAGAAATACAACTGATTTTTTGTGCATTTATCTTATATTTTGGGAACTTTGTTAAATTATTAGTACTTTGTCATTTGTGTTTTCTGTAGGACTTTCTATTTACATGATTATGTCATTTGAAAATACAGTTTTATTGCTTTCTTTCCAATCCATATGCTTTTAATTTTTCTTGCCTTATTGCACTTACTAGTGTGTCTGGGTTGAATTGGAATAGTGAGAATAGAATCATTGTTCTATTCCTGATTTTAGGTGAAAAGCATTCAATCTTTTTTAAATATGAAGCTAGCTGTAGGTTTTTTCTCACACACACATAGACACACACACACAATCTCTGTCAGTCTTTATTGGGTTAAGCATGTTTTCCCTATTAAAAGTTTACTGAGAGTTTTCATAATGATATAAATTCTCTTAGCTTAGGTTTGCTAAAATATCTATCATGCTTTCAATTTTTTGGCAATTGGAGAAAATCAGGTTTATTTTATTATTTCTTTATGTGCCTTTATTGAGGTAAAGTTCACATAACATAAAATTAACTTCTATAAAGAGTACAATTAAGTGACACTCAGTACATTCACAATGTTGTCCCACCATCACCTCGATCTAGTTCCAAAACATTTAAAACTCTCCAAAAGGAAACTCTATACTCATTAAGTAGTAACTCCTAATTCTCCCTACCTATATTTCAAGTAAATGGAATGATGTAATATATGACTTCACATGTCTGGCTTCTTCTGCTTAGCATAATGTTCAGAGGTTGATCCGCTTTGTAGTGCAAACCAGTAGTCCGTTCTTTTTATGGATAAATAATATTCCATTGTACAGATAAAACAAGATTTGTTTGTTCATTCATTCATTGATAGGTGTTTGGGTTGTTTCTACCTCTGGCTATTGTAAATAGTGCTGCTATGATTATTTGTGTATATTTAAATATCTGTTTTCAAATCTTTTGGAAGTAGGTTGCTACGTCATATAGTTAATTCTAGGTTTAAATTTTTGAGGAACCACCAAACTGTTTTCCACAGTGGCTGTACAATTTTAAATTTTTGCTGGGAATGTCTGAGGGTTGCAATTTTTGCAAATCTTTGATAGCATTTGTTATTTTCTTCCAGGATTAAAAAATTATTTTTATTATAGCCATCGCAGTGGGCACTAAGTGATATATCACATCACATTTGATTTGCATTTCTCTAGTGATTAAAAAAGACCATTGACATTATGGTAGTGATTGTTTTGAATCCATAGATTGCTCTGGGGATTATGGCCATTTTAACATTTAAGTATTTTAACCCATGAACACAAATGTCCTTCCATTTATTTAGGTTTTTAATTTCTTTCAGAAAATTTTGGAGTTTCAGTGTACATTGGTGTACATGTTTTATACCCCCATTGATTAAATTAATTCCTAATATTTTAGACTTTGATGCTGTTGATATAAAATTTTCTTCTTAATTTTGTTTTCAAATAGTTTATTGCTTATATACAGTGAATGTGTGTGTGTGTATTATATACACATATGTAATACAACTGATGTTCCTGTATCTTGCAACTTCATGGCATTCATTTATTAGCTGTAACAGGCTTTTCTTTTTAATAGGCTTTTGTTTTTTCTTTCTTTCTTTCTTTTATTATTTCCTATATAGCAAAATATTATACTATAGTATACTATTTGTATATAAGATTATGACATCTGCACATGCAGATAGTTTTTCTTCTTCCTTTTCAATGGATATCTTTAATTTCTTTTACTTGTTCAATTGCTCTGGCTTTAAGTCCCAATACGACATTGAATACAAGTACAAAAGTGGGCATTCTTGTCTTTTTCTTGATCTTAGGAGGAAAACTTCCCGTTTTTCACCATTGAGCATGATGCTAGCTATGTTTTTTTAATAGATGTCATTTATCATGTTGAGGAAGTTTCCTCTCATTCCAATTTTGTTGAGTGTTTTTATCATCTGTCAAATGCTTTTTGTGGATAAGCTAAGAAGATAGCATGTTTTTCCTTTCCTTCATCCTATTAATGTAGTATATTACAGTGATTGATTTTTGTATGTTGAACCACCGTTTCTTTCCTGGGATAAATTCCACATACCTCATCATTACTTTTGAAGAATATTTTTGCTGGCTATCGAATTCCATTTTGGTAGCATTTTCTTGCAGAAATTGAAAATATCATATTACTGTTTTCTATCTTGCCTTTTTTTTTCTGACATAAAGTCTGTAGTTATTCTTTTATTTTCTCTGACTGTTTTATTATTTTCTCTTCATTGCTGGCTTTTAGCAGTTTTATTATGATGTGCCTTGGCATGATTTTAATTTGTTTCTCATTTGAGGATTGTTTCTTTTCTTTGATTTGTGGATGTATAGTTTCCACCACGTTCAGAAAGATTTTTGTCTATAATTTATTCAAATATCTTCCTATACTCATTCCCTTTCTTTGGGACTATAATTACATGTATATTAGACTATGATATTGTTCCAGATGCACTAAGGAGCTGTTTTTCAAAATTACTTTAGTCCTTTCTCTCTATGTGCTTCAGTTTGCATGGGTTTCTATTACTATGTTTTTAAGTCACTGATCTTTTTTCCAAAAAGCTTTAGCTTTTCTCAATGCAGCAAGGCCACTGTGTTCTTTGTTTTTCCTCCCTGTGCTTCAATCTAGAAAGTGCCCCAAGCAGAAATCCAGAGTAATTGTAGCACTTACCTTGTTTTATTCCCTTTGTCTGGGATTAGTCTCAAACTACTTCCTGTCTAGAGCCTGAAGGTAATTGTTTCATTTGTTTTATCTGATTTTTAAGTTGTTTAAGAGGGTAGGAAGACTTGGTATTAGTAACTACATCATGGGCAGAATCATTTAATGTTGGATTGATAGTTTGACTTCAGCTTTTTAAACTAATTGCTTTAGTATAAATCTCTCTAAATGGTTACTTGGCTCTGAAATTGATTGATAAATCAAGAGATTGGTCTCCAGGACTTCAGAAATTTAAAGCAGGAAGTAGAGACTGTTTGACCAATGTATTGAACAAATAGAAAAATTCATCCACCTAAAAGGCTGTTCCTGAATATGTAGGGGAGAGTGCATTTATCTCAGACTCAAGTTAGTGCTCTTGACAACATACTGATTTCCATGGCACCTGCCCATGAAGAGCAGGTGTTGGCCTCAAATGTTTTAAGAGACACCACTGTTGCCAGCAGGTAGCCCTTTATGAACATCATCTTATTGCTCCTGCTCATGTTCTATGTGCAGGTATCTATGTTTCTGAGGGGCACCATGTGTAGTTCAACTTAGTTAGTACATAGCATGTAGAATAGAAAAAGAACTATAATTTCAAAGCAATTAGAAGGACATTATCAATAAAAAAATTGTAATAACCATCATATATTGTGGGCCTGGTACAGGGTAGGTACTACATATGTAATATTTCTTTTCCTTTTTTTCTTTTTTTTGAGACAGAGTCTCACATGTCACCCTCCGTAGAGTTCTGTAGCATCACAGCTCACAGCAACCTCAAACTCTTGGGCTTAAGCGATCCTCTTGCCTCAGCCTCCCAAGTAGCTGGGACTACAGGCACCCACCACAGCCACTGGCTATTTTTTTTGGTTGTCGCAGTTGTTTAGCTGGCCCAGGTTGGGTTTGAACCTGCCACCCTTGGTGTATGTGGCTGGCGCTGTAACCACTGTGCTATGAGTGCTGAGTCTAAATGTAATATTTCTAATCCCCATGTCCACATTGAAGGGAAGAAAATCTAATGCCCATTTTACTGAGGCAGAAACAGGGAAATAAAGTACTTCTGAGGTCCCAGGTTCAGCAACAGGGAGCAGAATTTAAATTCCTATCAGATGTACTCAGAAGTGTTGTTCTTTTCACTACATCATTTGGATACCAGCAAATTCTGAAAAGGGGGCAAAACCATGGGCTCTTGTTTATCTCCCATTCTACACTTTGTGGTGGACATAACCATCACTCTTGTCAGCAATAGTTCCCTACTGTACTGATGGTGTTACTTGCTTTTATCATAAAAGGCTCTGATGAGATGCCCACACACAAAGGCTCTCATATCTCAGCACAATTTCCTTCATGCTTTCTCAGGCTCTCCCCTGTTCATAGTTCCCAAATACACCTCTGAGGCCCCCATTATCACAGGACCTCTCCTTAGCACTGACTTAAATAACACAGAGGCTCCTCATGGAAAAACAGTGTGGTTCCAGCTTCAGCAAGGATAGTATAAGTTCTTCACCTGCCTACATTCAAATTTTAAAATACTCAGGTCAATAATGAAATGTATTAAAAACATGTTTTATTAAAAAATTGCCTTTTGTTAACAAAAACATTAAATAAGCCTGTCTATAACCCACATGAATATAGCTATTCTATAGGTTAATGAAATCTTGTTGCTTCCCTTTGCCTATTACTTGGAATATGGTGTGAAAATTCTAAGTTATAGTTTCAAAACACATTAGGTACTTTGGGAGTAAAAGGAAATATTCCAGGTATGGAAAAAAAATTGAGTCTGTCTGAAAAATTACTTGGAATAGAAGATTTTGAGCTCCTTCTGAAAAAGTGCATTTTTCTTCCTCTTTTCCAGTTGACAGTCATATTAGCTTCTTGCTTTGTTAGTGGGCCACCTCCTGTTGTCTTAGAAATATACCTGAAAACAGAGAGATGCTATGTTCTTTCCTTTGGAAAAAAAAAAGGCACAGTGAGTTGTTACTAGCAATTTCTAAACAGCAAGTTTATGTCATTTTCATAATTTACCAGCAATTTTGGGGGACTAAAAAGTCATATTTTGTCCAGGGACAACGAATCAAATTTTTAAATTATAAACATTTATACATATAACAATAATTAC
>NW_003852437.1:4110690-4241674 GCF_000181295.1 Otolemur garnettii | reverse complement strand
AATTTTTTTTTTTTTGAGCCTCTGCTGGGACCTGAACCCTCCCTACCATATTGTAAACTGCTTGAGGCAGGGCCACGACATTAGTTACCTTTGCCTCTCATGCAGGGTCTGGCAACATGTCTGACAAAGAGTAGACATTTGTAATATATATTAAATGAGAGTTCAAAAATATTTCATTTCCTAAAATAATCACAAAAATATACTGTCAGCTTCACTATGGGGGAGTCTCATGAGAGTTCATTGATAATCTCTTTCATATTCGTATGTATACACACATATATATTTAAATTTAGATTATATATATTTTAAAATATATACATATATAAATTAAAAAAAAAACAACCTAGAACAGTGAAAAGAATACAAGAAATACCCACATTACTGCCACCTAACATTAATGATGGTTAACATTTGATTGCATGTATTCTTTAAATAGAAAAAAAAGCATGACAGATTTAGCTAACGTCGTTTTTAATGGCCCCTGTTCTGGGTTCACTCTTTTTGTTCTTGTACATTTTTAACAGAAATCTATTAAGTTCTTTTAAATTATGTTCATCTGAAAGACTTTTACTTCACCTTTATTCTTTGCTGGTTAGTAGAGGATCTTAAGTATACAAATAGTTTCTTGTAATGATTTGAAGATATTGTTTGATTCTTTTTTGCTTTCAACTGTTGACATTGATTTATCTGTGGTTAGACCCATTCTTTCTATGTTAACAAATAGTATTTTCTATTTGTTTTCTTTTAAGAGTTTTAGTATTCCACAAATCCATTATACTACTAGTAGATTTCTTTTTATTTATCTTGCCTTACATTAACAACTCCAAGGATTCCTTGTTCTGGTGATTCGTATCTTTCATCAATTCAAGAAAACTCTCAGTCCCCCTATCCAATCTTTCTTCTCTCCTTCTGAAATAATCTTTGAATAAAAGAGCTGTATGTTGCCTCTTCTCAGGAAATTCTCTCTCATTACTTCTCTTTCATATTTTTTCCTATTCATTTCTTTAGATGAATTAATTTCTTGGCCTTGATCTTCTATTTTATTAGTTATCTCTTTAGCTATACCTAATTACCTGCTAGCTTATCAACTGAGTGTTTAATTTTCTTGATGATTTTTAATTTCTTCTATAAGTGTTTAATCATTTTAATTTTTGAACCAACTTATATTTGATGATTCTTTTACCCAAGTTCTTAGGGCATTAAGTTTGCTTTTAGTTGTATCTGCTAGATTCTGTTTGTGAAGAATTCTGCCCTTGTGCATTGTATAATTCCAGATTGGGAGCTCGTGTTTGGTGTGGCATGATTTGTGGGATATTGTGTATTTTGAAGATGGTATATTCTTTCATAGACTTATGTAGGGACTATCATCATCT
The DNA here is from genome assembly GCF_000181295.1 of Otolemur garnettii. NCBI lineage: Eukaryota > Metazoa > Chordata > Mammalia > Primates > Galagidae > Otolemur > Otolemur garnettii. The sequence goes on along the minus strand of NW_003852437.1, from coordinate 4,240,301 downwards.
TGGGACACCTGGTGTGCTGGTTTCTTATCCTAAGGCCATGATTTCCAATTGGTATGCCATGAGAGGCTTTTAGATGTGCTGTGAAACATTTTAAAGATCATTAATTAAATTATTTCAAAAGCAGTTCAAAGCACAGTATGTATATTCTTTTTTTTTTTAAACTCTTTTTTTTTTTGGATGAACTTAATTTAAGCATGCTGGAAATGTTTAAATATAGGTTCAAGTGTGCCGTGAGATTTAAAAAAAAAAAAAAAAGGTTGAAAAACACTGCCCTAAGGGATTTTCAGATGATTTAGTGTAAAGTCAAATTGCAAACTTGTGTGAACACAGGCCTGAGCTCTCTAAAAAGTTTTTCTGTTTCTGTTTTTGTTTTTTTGAAAAGAAGATACTAGCCTTAGACAAACAAGAGTCCTTGTCATTCTTCTAGGCTGATGGATGATGTTTTTCTAACCCACCCTTTTACCCTTGGGGTTTAGCACATCAAGAGTCCTGGCTTCTTGAGAAGGTCTTTAGTTCTAACCCTTTGCCTAGCATGAGCTCAAGGACCCAATTCCTGTACCTACATGGCTGCTAGAGCCCAAGCACCTTGACAACTAGGAAACTGCCTTCTTTCTATACAGTGGCATCATCAACTTCTGCTTCCTACAAGTATCTTCTTGTTTTCGCCCTTGGGAATTTATAGTCCTTGGAAGATATTTTTTGGAGTTTCTAGTGTTTTGTGAGGGAAGAGAGTATTTCCAGTTATTGGTTGCACATTGCTTTGCCAGAAACTGATGTGTCTATTGGGTTTTCTGTGTAGATAATCTTATTTTATGTATCAGATGACACTTTCATTTCTGCCTTTCAAGAACACATATTTTTTTCTTTTTTTAATTTTCTAGGACCTTTATTCTTGAACTTAATGGTAATTTCATCATTCAGAATTCTGTTGGCTATATATTTTGGGTATATTTCATAATCAGTTGGAAAGGTTCTCATCTAATCCCAATTTCTTAAGAGCTCTTATTTATTTTAATCATAAATGGGTCTGAATTTATTACATTCTTTTCCTGTATATGTCAAAATCATCATTTTCATTTTCCACTAAGCTTTGGATTTTCTAAAGTTGAGAGTTTTGCTAACCTATTAAAAACATGGTAGTTATTCTAAAGTTCAACTACACTTTGATTTATAAGATGAACATAAATTAATCATTATACCATTTCCCCTCCAACATTTTTTACTTAAAAAAACAATGAAGCCTATGGAAAAGTAAAAGTAAATAGTATAGTGAACAAACATATACTTTTTGTCTAGATTTATTAACTTTCTGTCATGTGTGATGTCTGTGCCTCTCTCTGTGCACACACGCATGCACGCACACACACAGACAGTATATTTTACTGAACCACTCGAAAGTAATTTATAGCCATTGCCCTGGTTCTAAATACTTTGGAATGTATTTCCTAAGGATGCTCTCCAATGTAACTACAATATTATTACTCAGGAAATTCTACAATATGCTGTATGTCATCCTTAATGGAGGACATTAAATACATCCCTTAATTTCTATTTCTAGATTCAAATATAAATATTTATGAAGCATTGTTGCTATTTGAAGCCCACAGGTGACTTCAGAATGGAATAAAATGCAAAAATGAAAATATATTCTTTGATGGATTGACATACCATTTCAGTGGATGGGAACAAAAGAGCACTCCAGCTGAGAGCATGGAGTGGGGATGCTAAAGAGAAAGAAACAGAGCCAGTCACCAGTTAAAGTAGTGAAAAGCTTTCATTCAGGAGCTATTGCAGTAAAAAGAAAGACCTTAGTATAGAACTAGGCTTAATTCCTAGAAGTGGGGGGAAAATAATTTTTTCTTTGTGCTAAAGCCACATTGCTTCTTTTGGTGGTCAAAGACTAAAGAGCTCCCTAAAGAAGCTTTCTTGTTAAAGTTACAAATCTCAGTTACAGAGTTATACAGTTTTCATTGACAGGCTTGAAAGGAGCCAACGTGTCATACCACCATTGAGGGCAGTAACTCCAGGCTGGTTAGCAGGGGGCCTAGGGAAAAAGACAACTGAACCAGCTTGTTGTGGGGGTTCAACATCTGCTGAACACTCAGCAGCAAAATGTTAAAGCAAGGGCCAGATTTATTATGGCCAAGAAAAAGAATTATGAAAAAATTTGAAAGCTTAGATGAAATAAAAGTTTTTAAAGGAAAAAGGATAAATAACTTAATTCACATAAAAGGAACAAATAGAAAAAACTTCATAGAAAAATCAAATTCTAATAAAAATCTCTCCCCCCATACTCACCCACTCCCCAATACTATATGCACTAGACTGAGTTTATAGGCAAATTTTTTGCAGACTTTCAAAGAATAGTCAAACTGCATCTTATAAAAAATGTACCTAAGAATATAAAAAGACCTAAAGCTATCTGACTCATTTTTATTATCTGATATAAAAACTGGAGAAAGATAGTATAAGATAATAAAATTGAGGGCCAGGAAATTGAATCTGACAACGCATTGCAAATAGTCATCATAACCAGGTTGGTCTATGGCAGAATGAAATGATAGTTAAACTTTAGAATATCTGTCAATATCATGTTCCATATTACCTGGAGGTTAATAAAGAAGAGTCATATGCAGAAAAAAAAATTGATGAAATTTAACATCAACTTATGATAAATCTGCTAGCATTATAAATTTAGCAAACCAAGAACAGAATAGAACTTCCTTAATTTGATATTTAATGATCAACTGATAGAATAAATGTATTCCTATTAAATTCAGGAATAAGACAGGGTCTCTGCTGTGTCTACCATCATTGGTAGGTCCCAGTCCTTCCAATAAGAAAAAAAAAAATTATGGTGATTCAAAAGAGGTAGAACTTGGGGAGGTGCCTATGGCTCAAAGAAGTAGGGAGGTGGCAGGTTCAAACCCAGACCTGGCCAAAAACTGCAAAAAAAAAGGGGGGGGATAAAACTGTCATCACTTTGCTTGAAATTATCACCATTTCCTAAGAAATAAACTAAGAATCAATGGGCAAACTCAGTCTTTGTGCTAAAAAGAGAGATCAGCAATAGAGGAACTCAATGTTTCTTTATACCAATAATAACAAATAAAAATGCAATGGAAAGACAACACTATAAAAATATGTAAGTCTGTTTCAAGAGCTAAAGTAACGGCTAAATTGAGGGTTTAAAAAGATTAACTTCATGACAAGGGGGAAAGTGGAACCAGAGGACAGCTGAGTCAACCCCTTTGCTACTGGTCTGTGTTTCGACTCCTGCTTTTGAACAGGAGTGTAGTCACACGAATCCTAACAATTCATTCCAGGAGATCCTTCCTACTGAAATGTCCTTCTAGTCATGTGTTATCTCCCCCAGAGACTGACCTCCGGGCAGGTCTTACCGTGTCTCATTCATTTGTGTGTCTTTAGTACCTAACAGTGTATGGCAATAGGAGAGGGCTCGGCATATATTTCTTTGTTGACTGGCTGGCACTCAGAAAGGATTTTTGTGAAACGATTTTAATGTATTTTCTGTGTACTTGATTACCTGTCACAATATATAAAGTTATTTGTGTAGTGCTATGCACATGTGCAGGATAGATGTCATAAATTATCTATCATATAATGATATATAAATGTCTTTAAAATCAAGGTAACTTATTAATAATAGACTACTCAAGAGACTACTTCTCTACAGAAACTTTAAGCCAAGGACACTGGGTTTGAGTTTGTGATGAAATGCACATTTTCCAGGAAAAGGCTGAGTAGGATGCTGGTACTAAAGAATAACATTAGCTCTACAGGCCACTGAAAATGTACCCATTCAAGGATTCTGGGCAGGCCTCTAATGCCTTGATTGTGGGTCTCATACTTAGGCATTCATTTAGTGTCTTCTCTTGAATTTTTGTTCTAAGGTAATCGAACAAGGACTGAGTTTCCTACTCCTGTTTTCTTCCTTAAATGATCTCTTGGTTGTTTCTGATAGAAGACTGCCTTTTATAAGATGACTCAGTTCTGGGAAGGGATACTGCCAGGGAGTTGAGTGTTGCTACACAACTTGCCCCCTAGCTTTGCTGGCACTCAGACGTGTTACCTTTCTTCTTTATGGTTCATTTTTATCCTGATAAAGACAACAATAGCATGTTATATTTACACGGTGCTTTATAATAACACTTTTTCATGTTTTTAAATTCAAAACCACTTTTTTTTCTCCTTGGTCTTCAAATAAAATCTTAGTTGGAAGTTTAGAATAAATGTTCAGATTAAAGGGCTGAGATACCCAGGTCAGTACACGTATGGTTGAGGGTGGGGAGGAAATTGTGTCTCTGAGGCTGGCTCTGCCTCCTGGAGCTGCCTGAGTCAAACCTCAAAACCACTCACATGTCTTGTTACCACAACCCTTCAAACCAGACAGGGCAGGCATTTTTCATTTCAATTTTCTAGGCAGTTATATTTAAGCAATTTGTCCAAGATCTTGCACCTTGTAAGTGACAGAGCCAAGATGGGGACTGACATTTCATCATATGAACTCAGTACTCTCTTCAGAGACGGGGTAGGTAATTACAACCTGGCAAAAATTAATCTAACATATGAAATGAGTAACATAAGTGCATTTTAGTTAAATTTATCATACTCATAAAGATTTTTCTTCAATAAGGAATTTTTCAGCTATTTAAATAAATGTGATATATACTTTTAAAGGATGGTTTTGTAATCATTTGAATAGAATTAGGCACTCTTATGTACTGATCTAAGATAATTTCAAAGATACATTATTAAATTAAAAGAAGCAAATCAGAACTATTTGTTCATATAGATGATAGTGTGCTATTATTTTGTAGAAATATGTGTATGTATACTTGTATTGTGTGTATATATATATGTAGGTATGTGTATATATATGCCTGGAATATAAGGGGAAAATATACCTAAAGCTTTTGGACACAAGTTCTTTCCAAGAGAAGAGAATTAGTGAAGATCAGAGTTAGAGGGAGAATTACTTTTCATTATATACTACTCAGTATCTTTGGGGTTTTGTACCATCTGTATCTAATCGCAATTAAAAAGTAATTAATTTTTATATAATTTTGTTTTTCTGGCCCTAAACCCTGTCAGATTCCCCATATATTCTCATGTCATTATACATCATATCTTTAATTTGTTCATTAATTTGTAATTATTTGTCTATTTTTGTGATTATTTGATTAATATCAATCTCTTCCATAAGACTGTTAAGTTCCAGAAAGTCAGCACCATGTCTTTTTGCTCTTTTTATCCTATCAAGAAAAAATTGTCCAAGACTTGAAAATGGGCAACAGGTTCCTGGCTGTCCTTTCACAGGAGTGCTGGGCACCGTCTACTGGACCCTTCCAGAGGTTGTATGGTGTAGTTTTATATGCACAGAAGTTAAGTTACAGAAAAAGGATAGCAACGCAAATAATTTTTGTCTGTGGTAATGCAAAGAACTTGTCTGGTAACATATCTTGTTAAAAAGATAAGGCCCCAAACATTACATGTTATTGTCATATTACGAATCAGCTGTATAGTTATTAACCAATTGATTTCAGCATTCCTGATTTTGTGTGCATGTGTGTATCTATTTTTTAAATTCTCCTTTGGACTATTTTTAGCATTTTACTACTTCCTGTTAAGTCAGAAACTGTAAAGGATCTGAGATGCTACCTTACTTGCAGCAACATCAGATTCCAGATAGGATGTTACACTTTTCCTATCCACAGCACAAACAGTCTAGCCTGGGTTTCTCATGGCCAACCATACCTGGTGATGCAGTGAGAGTCAAGGGGCAGTACAGAGAGAGGGTTGTCCCATAGGAGAGAACCCCTAAAATTACAAATCTTGGAGCTTATATGGGCACTGGATCATCTACTCCTCCTCTCTAGAGAAAGAGAGAGAAAGATTAAGTTTTACTTGATTTTCTATTACTTGGAATGTGAACAAGTCTTTTTGTGAAAGAGGGAAAGGAAACATTTGGGTCTGGAGACAAGAAAGGTTTTATTCATCTTTGAGTGGGACCAGATATTTCATCATAAAGAAGAACTCTATGAAGAACCCCCCTCAAAGATGAAAAGCAAAGGTTTGGGGGTGGGGAAGAGACAGTCCCTGACTTTACAGCATATCTATGCCTCTGTGCAGGGGCCCATGCTGTGGAGGAGCCCTGAGTAACAGAGGGAAGATGGCCTTCCAAAAGTTCCCCCATTAAGTTGAATGAAACCTTTAATAGGTATTTATTTTGAAACCTTTGATAGGTATTTATTTATAATAGAAAAGTCACAATTTTAGCTATTGAAAGTTATTTTAGAAACTCCATTGTTGTTCCTAGTCCCCAACACCTAAAGGATGCTCAATAAACAAATAAATGAATACGAAGGGTAACAATTTCTTCTATTGTCAAAAAACGATTATGGAAACTTTAATAATTTTAAGTAATATTACAAAATAAACCCTCTCTTCCTTTTTCTATCTTTTACTCGTAGGACCTGGGAAGTATGTGTTAGTGATTGAGCTACTTTATTCTAAAAACAAGCTACCCCACTTTGCACATTACGGCCGGTGTTCCTTCGTTTCTTTTCATGACATTAGCCTGTGGCCATAACACACCACATCTCAGCTAGCAGTAAGGGGATGGTCGTGAGTGCTACTTGGAGAAAGAAAAAGGATCAAATAGACAACTTCTGTAGTCCCTGGATTACAGCTTATGTTGATTAGGATTCTTTTGCTTACAAAGTAATAAAAAATCAATTCAAACTACTCTAAGCAAAAAGAGAAATTTATTGGAACGAGAACACAGTGTCATTGAATCTGAGGCCAAGAAGCAACTAGACCTTAGAACCAAACTAAAGACTGCAATGCTGCAGGGAACCCAGCGAGTTCTTGTTCCGTCTCTCATTTCTGCCTCTTGCTGTGTATGTGTTTTTCATTACTCCCTCTCACTGCTTTCTTCTTAGCTATATGGCCTCATTTAAAATAGCTGGTGTCTCTTATTCCCAAATAATAGTTACTTATTGCAGACTAGGGACCCAGTAGACAGTGGATTTCTTGCACTCCCAGGCTACAGAACTGTTTTCTAATTCCCAGGACTGGAATGGATTGCCGGTTGTATCAGGCATGTGATCAATGAAACCACCTGGTTGGAGGGTGGGGCAGCACACTCGAGGAACATGTCAGCTTCTAGAATAACCTTGCAGATAGTGGGGAAGGAAGTAATTTCTAGAAAGATAGAATTAGTTGGCCTTTTTTTTTTTTCTTGAGACCTCTTGCTTTGTCACCTGTGGTAGAGTGTGGTGGTGTTTCAAAGCTCACTATGGTCTCAAATTTCCAGTCACAAGCTATCCTCCTGTCTTAGCCTCCTGAGTAGGCACCTGCCACCACATCCATCTAATTTTTCTATTTTCTGTATGGAGGGGGTCTTGGTCTTGCTCAGGTTGGTCTTGAACTCCTGACCTCAAGTAATCATCCCTCCTCAGCCTCCCAGATTGATAGGATTATAGGTGTGAGCCACACCATGCCTGGCCTAGTTAGATAATTTAATGAGTATTCACTAGAGTAACTTTTAAAAACTATTTGTGAAAAAGGGAAACTATTATCACAGCAAACTAGAAAAGCATAAAACAGGACAAAGCCACAGTCTGGTAATTAAGAAAGAGGATAAAGAATGTAAAGTTGTGGAAAAACAGACCAAATGAGACTCAGAAGGAAAATGGAGAAGGTGGAAATTTTCCAGATGGTGCTTGCATTTTCCTAGAGGTGTTTGGAAGTCTAATGAAAAAAGTTTTAAAAGCATTTTGTTCTCTCATATACTATTTAATACAACTTTGTGCAATGTCAGAAATATTCTATATCTGTACTACCCAAATCGGGAGTCCACTAGCCACATGTGGCTACTGAATGCTTGGAATATAGCTGATATGACTGAGAAAATGAGTTGTTAATTTTATTTAAATATAATTAATTTAAATTTAAATAGCTACATGTGTTTAGTGGCTACCAGACTGGAGAAAGCAGCTTCACACCTGAGGGACTGACTATACAAACAGACAATGGCTACGCTATATGTAAAAGTAGAACTCTAGCCCATTACCTTCCCCAGGAAACTAAGCCCAGAAGCCAGTGTCTCCAAGTCAGCCTTGTAGGAAGTCAGACTCCTATCTAGGAATAACCCAGGAAGCCAAACAATCACCCCTGTAATGTTTGGACTAAAATGGCCAAGGCTTGTGGCAAAGACATCCTCATGGCCCTTACAAGTGGGTAGCCATTTTGGGAGACAGCTGGGAGGAGGGGTAGCCGAGCAGGCCCTAAACCAAACTGCAGGATTATAGCAAACCTCCTTCCCACTCCTTAGAATGTTTCAAGGCCATTGTTCCTGGGAAACAATGGAATAGTAACTTTTACTCTGCCCCCCGCAGGCAGTCCCTTAAGGGAGTAATTCCTAGATTTGCTCTAAGTGCAAAAATTAGTCACTCTGCAGGAACTCCCTCTGGGAACCCTGCAGGATAAGGGATAATAAAAGCCTGTGGAAACTGTGTGAAAGCTGAGCTGGCTCCTGATCAGACTCCACTCTGCTTTCTCTCTCCTTTCTTTGCTAATAAAACTTTTCCAATCCCTGGACTGGGCTCCTCTCCTTTTTACAAAGCCTTCCCCCTCAACCTTAACTCTACCCCCTGATCCCTGCAGACTGACAACTTCTTTTTTTTTTTTTCAGTTTTTGGTCAGGGTTGGGTTTGAACCTGCCACCTCCGGCATATGGGGCCGGTGCCCTACTCTTTTGAGCCCCAGGCACCACCCAGACAACTTCTTTAATTTTTCCACCATTTCCTATTGAGGACCAACCAGTGAAAGCAAAATATGCACCCCCAGCCCATCATGTGATGCACCCCTTTCCTGGTCAGCCTGCCTAGCTTCCTCAAACCAGCGCCTCCTCTCAGGGCACATCTGCAACCTTCTCTAATTTCTGCTCTAAGCTTTTCCACTCTTCTTCCTGCCTGTGCATCTCTGCCAAGACACAAGAGATGGGAGCTGACTCCTTTGTTATAGCAAGCTCAGAATAAATAGTCTTTGCTTGTCCTCATGTGCTTGATATTTATTTATTCTCACATAATATTGATTTAGTTAGTGAATTTTATTTATTCCTGTGTGTATCACTTAATTGGCTTGGCACATGTTCATCAGTGCTGTATTTTCATGGTATTTGAATGGAGAATCACTATTTCATAGGGATTCATATTTTTTAAAAAATTGATAAAAATTTGAGTTATTCTTAATCTATGGGGACACACATTCAATTGTCCCCTTATATTTATTACACATACCCATTTATAAGTATATAAATTACAGTTGCCAGATTTAGTAAATAAACATATAGGACACAGTTAAATTTGAATTTCATATAAACAACAAATTAGTTTTTAGTATAATTATATCAAATGAGTTATTCATCCTATTATGCTAAAATAGATTCATTATTTATCTGAAATTCAAATGGAACTTGGCAGCGTTCCATCTGGCTGTGTGTCCCATGCCCACTTTGCACACAGTCTCACTCTGACCAGCATTTATGTAGAGTGCTAATTTGAGCAGGAAGAGCAAAGAGAACCAGATCTGTTCGCAATTATCCTACTTTGCTGTGTCTCTCTTTCCCTTGGTAGGAACAGAGCGAGAATGAAGATAGGAAGCAGAAAGCAGAGCAAGACACAGGTGAGCTCAGGTGGGTCAGGGCAAACAGAATAGACAGAATCCCTTGGACACTAGTCACATAGTTCCCACGGTGTCTGTGCCCTGGTGGTTCAGCGCTGTTAGGCAGGATTCTTCAAGAGATTCTACAGCTTTGGTAATTCTTCCAGGAGCCCAGAAATGTAGTTCATCTTGCTGAATGCGAATAAGCTTCTGTATCTGCCTGGTCTGCTGATTCTCACTCAGTACAACTATAGTTCTCATTCATTTTCATTGAATTTCAGTGAGATCCTACTGTGTGCCAGACGCTGTCCTACTCGGTGGGATTTTGCTGAGAGTACAACAGATAAGATCCCTGCTATTAGGGGTCAGATAATCTAGTCTAGGTGAAAGACGGTAAGTAACAAATGATTATATGGGTGCTGGTAATACTAAGGGATAGGAATCAAAACTAAGCAAGGTAAGTAGAAGGAAAGTGAATAGAGTCAAATGCTGATTCTTTCCTCAAATCATCAAAATGGCTTGCTGCAAAAAGCTCACCACTACCTTGACAGAATATTAGAAATAGCTCAGAGCAACAGGGAAAAGATGGGATACTGATGAGTTTTTGAGGTCTAGTTTAAGCCAGGTCTGTCAATGTCAGGTTTGAATGGGTTTTCTGGACACAGAGAGGCTATAATTAGGAGAGAGCTTTGAAGAGTAAACTGTGTTTGAGTTGCCCAGATGAGCATTCTGTTGTTCTGAGAAGAGGTTTATTTGAATGAAAGCTAGCATTGTTTGGATGAGTAGATAATGGGAAATCCTGAAATAAGCAGCTTCATCCTCCTGGGCTAGAGTTGCCTGGAATGGGGATGTTCTGTTTCTGCAGACAGTGAACTGTGCAGTTGAGATCGTTTGAGTTCTGGTAGCTATTTCAGTGTGTGTTGTCAGGGAAGCCTCCCTAGTTGATGAAAGCTTAGTAGAGGCCTGAGCAATGTGAAGGGTGAGCCATGGGCAATTCTGGGAAATTCAGCATTGTAGCCCAAAGAAAGAGCAAAGGCTAAGCCTCTGGATGGGATAGATTTTGCATGTTCGAAGACCCTCAAGAGACCAAGGAGGGTTGGGGAACAAGTGAGCAAGAGGGAAGTTACTTGGAGATTACTTAAGAGCCAGCTTATCTGAATTGAATTCTAAGGGATATGGAAATTCTTTGATGGTTTGAAAAAGAGGAGTAATCTGATTATTTTACAGTGTTAAAGGACCACTCTGGCAGGGAGATGAGTTAGGAGGCAGTGGTCCAGATGATAAGTCACTGGTGTATAGGTGTATTTTGAAGGCAGCTGTATTAGAAGTAGGGTGTTAGGGAAACGAAGAATTAAGGATAACTCCCCTTATTGTGACTTGAATAACTGGGGGAAAGGTTATGCCATAAATTGTGTTCCTCCAAAATTTGTATGTTGAAGCTCTAACTTACAACTGTATTTGAAGATGGAGTTGTCAGAGAGGTAATTAAGGTTATATGAGATAACCTTTTAAGAAGAGACACCAGAGATCTCTTTCTCTCATGCACAACCCCAGGACAGGCCAGGTGAGGACATAGCCAAAAGCAGCCAACTACAAGCCTGGAAGAGAGCCCTCCAAAATCCAACCAGACAGCATCTTCCTCTTGATTTCTGGCCTCCAGTATGTTGAGAAAATACGTTTCTCTACCCAGCCTGTGGTGTTTTGTTATGGAGCCTCTAGCAAATTAATACACCATGTAATAGTATAAAACTGTGAAATGAGTAGATGTGGAGGGGTGGGATTAAAAATCAATAGTTCTCCTTGTGGAGATGGTGGTTGGTTATATGAATCTTAAAATCAGGGTAAGGGCTGTTGAGATACAAAGGTAAAAGTCAGTAATGTGTGTTTTAGGGACTTTGATTTTCCTTTTCTTCCCTAAACATCTGACTTCATCACCACCAGCATTCTCCATTCCTGACTTCTCCAACCCTTACTGTTATTTCATTTCTCTTCTTTCTACTGAAAACTAGTTTTCTGAAAAGCATTAGCTGTGGTGTGGACTTAGTATTAAGTACTCTGAGTTCAGGTCCCACCTCTAACACTTAACCATGTCCAGTCGGGGGTTCTTGGGCAACCAATTCACTTAAGCTCACTAGACATTGAGCTCTTCATCTGAAATAAGAATAAGGTTATTGCCTTACAATGAATGAGTAGCAGCTGTGCATGAGAAAAATGAATGTAAAAGCATTTTATAAGGTGAACACTGTAATCAAAATGTATGTGTTCATGGATATAGTTCAATGACATTTCAGTGGAGTAAGTTAATTTCCTATGGATGATTGTATATAAACCATAGACAAAATACTTGACCCATGAAAGACATGTCTAGCCCTAATGATGTAAGAGAACTTATGTCTACTCTACTTCCCCCAATGTCTTCAGGTAAACTAGTGACTGATTAACCTACCATCCTCAATTCTCTATTGAGTGGATCTATTTCTGTATGTAAACTAGGTTGTTTTGTTCTAGAAGATATAATTTGGATTATAAGTAAAGTTGGAAAATCACAGGGTTTTAAAGAATCCTTAGATATATTGTGTAGAGGTGACAAAACTGCAGCTGAATTCCCCACTCTCCTACTCATTGGCCATGGGAGATGTTGTTTATCCATCAGAGCACACCTTTCTACCGTGTCCTTATATAGCCTCAACATCCTTTTCTTTATGGTAGTCATGATGTAGCCTGTACCATTTAGTCTTAGTGAGAAAATTTCATTTTCCATCAAGGATTTAGTTATATCCTTTCATTGTACAGATGGAGAAACTGAGACCTGGAAGAATAATTTATCTAACAGCATACTTAATGTTTTCAGTGGTGCTAAAAATATCTAAGCTGGAGCTACATTCCTATGTATGTAACGTAAATGTGTTTGTTATGAATGTGAACACCGTCTCCCTATGCTTCCCACCCAACACACACATGCATGACTGGTGCATTTGAAATCGTTTTTATGACTGTAGATATCCCCAGGGAAGCTGGAAATGCCAATGAATCTTTCCTGACCAACATTAGTAATGAAAGACTGCCTTCTGAGTCCTATGACTTGGGTTTTTTGTCTCATTAATTAATTAAGTGAATAAAATTAAAGTAAACCCAGAAATTATTGGATTCCTGCAATGTGCTGTTTGCTTGCTATATTCCAGTCAAGTTCCGGCTTTCTTAAATCTCTTTCAACTTGTTATAAAGGGCAGGCAGAGAGATTTCTCCTCTTTTGATCTTATTAAGGGCAATGATACATTAAGGGATGCTATCATGTCTCAGCTGCCAAAATATAGCACTAATAACACTGCCTGCTCTCTGAACATAACCTTCTTCCCATACCATCCTTCCTTCCTTGACAGGCATAATTACTTGAATCATCTACAGGGGCCTCTTAATGAAACTTTCTATGTTTGTGGCAACTTTTGTTTTATTTAATTAGGCATAGGCAACACATGAAGGCAGTTGTCTCCTTCCACAAGTAAAGGAGAATGTCAATTCATTTCCAATGATGAAGTAAATTGAAGGTGCCTAAATTCTATCAATAATAAAAGAACCACTTTCCATTTTGACTAAGTAAGTCCTATTCAAGCCCCTATGTTATAATACTTCTGTTTCCATCTAGCCTCCACTTATGAATTTATAAATCTTTCATTACATTATTCCTGTAACAGGATGTTAAAATAGAACTGATCCTATCTTAATTTCAATTGAGGCCAAAGATAGCAGATGCCACCTTCTAAAGTAAATTGATTTTTCTTTCTTTTTTGTTTTGTTTTGTTTGCTTTTTGTAGATAAAGTGTCATGGCATCATAGCTTACAGCAACCTCAATTCTTGAGCTTAAGCAATTTCCTTGCTTGTAGGTACCTGCCACAATGCCCAGCTAGTTTTTCTGTTTTTAGTAGACAGGGTCTCACTCTTGCTCAGGCTGGTCTTCAAATTCTGAGCTCAAGCAACCTACCGGAGTGCTAGGATTACAGGGGTGAGCCACCACACCTGGTTTCTAAAGTGAATTGTAAGCCAGGCCATTATGATGGAATTGACTCTGGCACTACATTATGGGTCTAAAATCTGTCCTGTTATTGGGCATAAAAGAAGAATTTGGAGATTTCTTTGGAGAGAGCTATCCTATTGATTTCAACTGACCAAAAGAGAGAAGATGTGTGTATACAAGGGGCAATTGCCTCCTAATCCCATCTGGTGAAGCACAGTGTTTTTCAACCTTTTTATTTCATAGTACACTTGAATCTATAGTCAAACTTCCACAGCACACTAAATTATGTTGATAAAATAAAAGAGTAAAAGAAAGAATATATTTACTGTGCTTTGCACTGCTTTCAAAACCAATTTAATTAATAATCTTTAAAAATTTTTGTAGCACACAGGTTAAAAATTACTCCAGGGACCCCATGGAGAACTTGGTATAGAATCTCTGTACATGGTAACACAGAAGTGTGGGGCTTGATTTATGCCTAAGAAAGCTAACTCAGTTATGGTAAGGAAGAGGCTGGGTCTGTGGAGGCTCTGTCTTTCTGGTCCTGGTCAGAGGGCACAAATGCTAGGGCCCAGATGTGTGATGCTTACTAGTAATGTCAGCATGATGTAATTTTTACAAGAAACCATCCTGGAAGAACTTTTAGTTACAATAACATAAAAAACTTGGTGAATCGCTTTAGACAAACTGACCAAAATTGTAACCAAAAAAAAAAAAAAAAAAAAAAGAAAGAAAAATTTAGGGCCCAAGTTGTGTAGACCACCATCTGAGAAGCATGTACTCTTAAAACACTGGAGTGCTTTGAGGAAGAACAGAAAAAGTCTATGGCCTTTATGCCTAGATTCCTCCCATCCTCTTTCTAATCCCCAGAACAGTTGGCAGAAAATATAATCTCATCAATGTGGGGTGGGCCACAAAACCCCTGCAGCTTTATTGCCAGAGGGGGCAGAATCAATGTGGGGAAGGAGGCAAAACCCTATGGCTATGTCAGTTAAAAGTGAAGAGCTTGATAGGAAACAAATGGGAAAGACCTGTAGCTTTGCTGGCTCAAATCTGTGGTTCTGATTAGGCTTAGAAATTTAACAAAAGATCTTGGAAAAGAGAGGGCTATCAAAGGGCTAAGATAAGCTTTTCATACATTTCTGGTCTACTGGAAAGCTACATTTATCCCAGCTTCATCACAGCATAAAATATAAAGCAAGGAATACTTGAGAACTTGCTGGGAAGACCACATATACAGATTAATAAACAGAAGAAGTAAGCCTATGGGCTTGAGGTGTTGGAATACAACCTCGGCCTACATTATTGGCTGGTCTAGGCAGCCATGACGATGAACCCTAGGAAGCCAGGCTAAAATAAAAAACAAGAATAAAAAGAAAAACACAATAGAGACATCTGTAAGTGTCCATTGTTGGGGACTGTTGTGTGTCCAAATTATTTAAAAAGAAGCACTCATAAAAATAAAACAGAATTCATAGTTACTACAACAGATGATTGAAGATGTTCATTTCAACAAAGAAATTATAATGCACACACAGAAACAGGAAGGTGTGACCCACGCCAAACAAAACAGAACACAAAACAAAACAAAAAACTCAACAGTTCATAGACACTGAGCCAAAGTAAGCTCAAGTGTATGCTCTTGTAGGCAAATATTTCAAACCAGCTATAAATATATTCTTAGAATTAATGAAAAATATATCGATAATGACTCAACAAACAGGGAAACTTGCAAGAGAAATAGACACTCTAAAAAAGAACCAAATAAAAATTCTAAAGTTAGAACGCTCAATAACTGAAAGAAGAAATTCAGTTGGTAGGCTCAAAGTAGATTTGAGATGGGTAAAAGAAGTAACCAGTGAACCTGAAGCTGGATAGATAAGAAGAACAGAGAGAAAAAAGCTGGCAAATGAACAGTCAGAGTCCTGTGGGATAATACTAAAAGTATCAGTACATGTGTAATGGGCCTCATAGAAGAGGAAAGCAAGAAAATCAGAGAAAAATGTCTAAAGAAATAATTGTAGGGAGTTTCCCGATTGTTGTGAAAACATTACTTTAAGAATGTAAGAAGTTCAACAAATACTGAGGAAGCTAAACACAAAAGATAATTCTAAAGATTATAGTGAAATTGATAAAAGTAAAAAAGCAGAGAAAATATGGGAAGCTGCCAGAAAAAAAGCGACTCACACATCCAGAGGAAGGACAAAAGTGAGTGATAGACTTGTCCAGAACAATGGAGCCCAGAAGGCAGTGGAATGTGCATTCAAAGTTCTGAATGTGAAGAAATTGTCCATCAAAAATCCTATACTCGATGCAACTTTTTCAAAAAGTGAAGGGGAAACAAAGATATTCCCAGATAAACAAAAACTGAGAGAATTAGTTGCTGGCAGACCTGATCTTCTGGAAATACTAAAGGAACTCCTTCAGGCTGAAAAGAAATGTCATCTGAAAGTGAGTCAAATTCATGGGAAGATAATTAGATAAACATGTGAGTATATTACTGGGGGCCTAATGCAGCCACACACAAGCCCCTTTCCACGCCCCCATGAAAAAGACACAAATGATCTGGCTAGCCCCAGCTCCCAGAAGTTCAGGCCAAAAGACCCTACTTTATAGGCAAGCTGTGGAATGGGCCCACCCGCCGTGGTCCCATATAAAAGAGGTCTCTAACTGCCTCACCCCATGCACAGATGCTAGCTTTGCACTGCCAGGTGGGTCACCCTCCGGTTTCAATAAACCTGGCCTGAACATCTCCTCTGTGGCCTCATCCATGGGCACCATGGTTTACACCTTTCATATGTGCATATAAAGCTGTGTGTGTATATATGTATATTTGTATACTGCAATACTATAATGTTATATATATATATAGTAGAACCTCCATAGCTGACCACCTCCCTGCATTGACCACCTCTTTAAGTTGACCTCATTTTCATAGACTGGACATGTACTACATGTGTGGGACAGTACAGTTAGCCTAGTTCCTCATGTGAATCACCTCTGCATGTTGATCAGTTTGTTGTGGTCCCTTGGTGGTCAAGTTTTAGAGGTTCTACTGTAAACATTTTGTCTCCCTCTTTCCTTCTCTGGCCTGTCAGATGGGGAACAGGCAGCACGAAGCAGAGACAAAAACTCAGGGTGAATGAGATGTGGTTATGGAGAGAAGAGGATTCTGGGTGTCAACATGTTTGCAGTCAGAGAGCCACAGAAAGGGAGTCTGTGAAGAAGGTGCAAAAGTGTCCTCAGGAAAAAGAATCAGCTTTGATGTTTGCTAGATTTAGAGAGAATGAGGTCATTTAAAGGAATCAAAAATTTTTCAATCCTCCTTGCCTTCCCCCTCCCTCTGCTTCTATTCTGGCAGAGTTTGAAATAGCAGCTAGTCAGTGGAGAGGAGAAACCACACTCCTTTCCAAGTGGCAGGCAGCCCACCTGTGACTTGCCCTAACACTGGATGAGGAGAGGATGAGGATTATCTTCCAATCAGGAGTGAACTCTTTGTTAACTCTGAACTGGATATTTTGACTACTGAGTTGTTTGTGCATTAAAGGGTCTGTAGAAACTTCTGCTACCTTAGAAAGACCAGAGGATTTGAGAGCACCTCATGTGGTGGTAGAGGACATTCTACTCTCTCCCCTCCCTAGCGTGTTGGCAAAGTTCCTGGCATGAATTCGTCCCATCCTTCATGCGTGTCACCTGTCCATATGCGTCCTTGTTCTTCACCATCACTGAGATTTCTATTCTGTTAATCTTTCCATTTTCTTCCTCCCTATTCATTCCTCTTCTGATTTAACATGATTTCCTCTTCAGACCAGACTACAATTTGTTGCTTCAACTAATCCTTCCCTATGTGTTCAATGATTTCTATTTTTCTATCACACAAATAATGTAATCAGTCTCACCTAACTGGTTGCGTTTCCTGCCTCTACGTGTGAATTAGTGAGTCTTAGAGAAAAATCACACACCTGAGTTCTTCTTGGTACCAGGATCATGTAACGGTCTCCAGACTCAGCTGGGCCACTCACACTGCTTGGCAAGAGCTTCGTCTGTCTCTCGTCAGTTTCCTCTGCCCTTCACTCCATGGGTATTCCAGACTCTAGCCACTTTATTCAAATTCTTTATTCCACACCTGTCCTCCCTCTGTCACCTGGTGAAGCTGCTGTCTACACCTCAAAGATAATTGAAGTTGAAGTGGGATAAACGTCATGCTCACTCACAGTTTTGCTCCTTCTCCAGCCTTAGAGAAAGAAGCTTCGATTTATACTAATGAGCTCATTCATCCTCTCCCAGCTCGTCTATATTTACCGTTCTTTTGTACTTTTAAACTTTTCTTCTTCTCTGGTCCCTCCACACCTTGTGAACATGGGAGAACCATTCTCACTTTAGATGAACTCCTCCACCAGCCCTCCGTGTCCCCTCAGCCTCTGCCCTGTGTCACATATACCACCTGCCATATATACATATTGTAGGAAAGATCCCTGTATTGGGGATCATAGTACCCTTCACACCAAGCATTTTGAAAAAGTTGTACTTTCTGCCTTCACTTTTGCAAAGCCTGCTCAGTCCTCCAGCTCCTAGAAACGTATGTTCACACCTTCTGGTTGACAAACACGATGCTGTTTTCTCATCCTCTCTGGGAGACCTCCTCCTCCTGGGCATCGAGGCCACCGCTCTCCCTGGACATCAGCCTTCCGCCTTCATACTTCATCTCTCTATTTCTGGGCATTCTGTCCGTAGAGCTTCATATTTACTCTATATTTTCTCCCTAAATGCTAGCAGCTAATCTCAAAGTTTTAATGCAGACCCATGCTAACCTGTGTCTGTGTGTTTAAGTCCTTGGATGTCTTCACTTGGATTTCCATTCTGTGGGCACCACAAACTCACTGTGTCTAACAGTCGTTTTGTTACCTCATCCCAATACACACGTGGATAAGCAGAGAGACAAATGTCTCGCCTACCTTGGGAATGGCTACCTTGCTGTCTGAGCCAGGCACCTGAGATGAAACCACACCTATTTAATTTTCTTCTCCTCTATGTACTATATTCAAACAGTTTTCCAATCGTGCCTATTTTAACGGACTGATAGTTAGCCTACACATTTTAACCTCTTCTCTTACCATCTTGGCCCTTTAAACCCGCATGGACTATTTCTACACTCTCTTTGTTTCTACAACGTTGTTAGACCCAATATTTTAAAATGTATTTTCCTATAGAAATTGCTTTAATTCCTATAGCTTTCAAGTTAACGCTTAAATTTTTTAAAAATCAGGCTTATGAGGCCTTTCATGATAGAACCTTCGTATAGAACCTCTCCAGACACTGCCATGCTTCCTCCCTCCTCAATGCCACCTCTTCTTTTTATCTTCACCCAACTCTTGGCTGCCCTTCACATGTGCTGTGTGGCTGTAAACCAGTCCCTCTGTGCACCCCATTCCCACTGCTTCCGTGTCTTCCCCCTCTTGCTGCTCACTTTTTAATCTCAGGACAACCTCTTCTCTGGTAGAACTGATTCCTCCCTATTTTTTTTTTTTTCCACTCTGTTCCATCGAAGCCATTGTGTCAACTTCAGATTCAGGTGGCCTTTCTTTGAGGTTCCTGGGAGAAGCCTCAACTTCTTCATTACTGCATACAGAGTGCCTGCTCACGTAGTAGGCACTGAATCATTATTTCTTTAGGATAACTGAATTAGGAACAAAAACTGCTCTGTGTCTAGGCAGCAAGCTTTCTTCTCTCATCAACCTGATTCGCTCAGATTCCTTGTGAGTGTCAGGACTCACAAACCACCTTTAAACTGGTCTGAATTTCATCTCTTGATAAAACTGAGGAAGGAGTCAGGCTGCAAGTTGGCTTCTGGATCTTTCTTTGGATCTCTATGCTGAGATTCTTCCGTGAGTATCAAGGCATTGGTTCATGTGGGAGAAGACATCCCTGTGATTATTTTTTTCTATTGACTCATCTATTTTTAAAATAAATAATCAAGAATTTTGGAGTGCCTGGTTTACAGTCCCAGTCACTATTCTAATAATTGGCACAGCACAGGTCATCTGAGGCTCTTAAACTAATTGGGAAATGTGACCTAATGTCCAGTATTGTGTCTTCAGTTTTTTCAGGGAAACCAAAGCACATGAGATTAAATGACTTATAAAGGAGATTTCTAAGTTACCAGCGAAATAAGAAGAAATGCTTGTTTCTCTTAAATCTAGTCCTGGACCCCATTCTATGTCCTTTTAAAGAAAACCAGAAAATGAAATTGGGTGTTAATGAGTTGTTCTTGAATTGCTAGTGTTCCGGGTTAAAAGTTTTGCTTTGTTTTGTTTTTACTTTACTCACTCTCTTATAGCCCAATCCATCAAAGGTATTGTCCCTTTGCAGAAGACGTGGTGCTACATTTGTGGCTTGCAGTCACCTATACCTGGTCTTAAGTCTGAGCTTCCCACTGAGTGGAGGTGTGATTTTGGACCAATGACTTAACTCTTGTAAGCCTCAGTCTCAGCAGCTAAATGAATCTGGAGGGAGTATGACCAGATGTGACTGACTCTGACCCTAAAGATTTGTTCTTTAACTGGACCATATGCATAATAATGCACAGACAAAGTGCCACAGCAGGAAGAGCTCCCAGACTGTGGTTCCCTAAGAAGCACCCTGGGAGTGCCTGAGAATGGTGAGCAAAGCCTTACACCCAAAGTTCAGCTGAAACCCCAAAGATGCATAACTTTTGATCATGGACCCATTAACTTTTTCTTTTCTTTTTTTTATAAATTTGAAGTATCCTCTTGGCTCAGCAATGATAGAAGTAGTCTCCCTGTTTAACTAAATCTCTCCCCATCCACACCTGTTTTTCTCCAGTGGCTTTCTGTGATGGCTGTCCTCCTATAACCCAAGCCTTTTCTCTGGCATTTATTTTTCACAAACTATTAGCCTGTCATACAGCTTATTTTTGACCTGCTCCTTCTATTATATAGAACCTGAAAAGCTCATTGGTCTAGCTGAAAAAGCTATAGCCCAAAGCTCCGCAATTCTAGAGATCTAATTCTGGGACAGAAAATCCCTGGGCAACTCAGGGAAAAAAGCTATTTGTTATTATTTTGTTCTATCTCACCCTCTGTGTAGATTTGATATAAGTATACCCCTAAAGAAGGGCTGTCAGATTCTCTACTTAGGTATTGGCAACTCAAGATAGTTTGTATACTTAATACACACAGTATTAATAAAACTCTCATCTTGTCATTCAGCCATTGCTTGCTTGTGTGTCCCACCACACCTTTGAAAAATGTCAAATGTACGTTTTATAACCACAGCACAAATGATGTTGTTGGGGGAAGGCTGCTTAGCTAAGCATCTGAGCTTCCCTTGCATGAGTTTTTCTGTATCTGCACCAACCCCAAATGTGAAGGGTCAAATCAAAAGGACTCACTTCAGGAGATGAATGTTTACCTTTATTTGACGTGGGTTGTAACAAAGCCCTCAACTGTTTCCTCTTAGCATCTGAGAAAGCCAGGTAAGGAGGAGGGGTTACTCAGAGCACTGACCTTGCCGTCAGCCCAGGCAGGGGTGAGTCGGGAGGAAGACTGGCAAGAGGGAGGCAAGGTGTTCTTCCTCTTCCTTGTGGGCACAGATGTTTACTCGGGGGCATAGAACTCAAAACAAGCCAAGGAAGTTTCCTACTAACCATTCCTGTCCTCCAGCATTAGAAATAAGCTGGCTGGAATAGTGAGGGAATCCTTTGGAAAGTATAGAAATGAAACTGTCAACTTCATGTCAAGCAATTGTTTTGCCATCTAGATTATGACTACGAAAAATTTGTGGGACCCCAGTTTTCAGAAGTTCTCTCAGTTACCTAATGATCCCTTACAGGCTTAGTAATTAACCTCAGAATTCTGAAATATTTTGGGGAACTTTACTGATAGCCAATTATGACACAGTCATCTTGGGTAAATGGTTTAGAATGATGCATCATGGAATTCCAGAACATAGAAATAATAGAGGAGAAATCATGGGATTTAGAGTAAAAAGAGGTGATCTACTTAGAAGTAAACTGCTAAGAAAATGAAATGGAAGAAAAAGTTTACAGAATTCAAGGCCCCTGATAGGGCCAAAGGCAAGTGAAAAAAAAGTGATTGTGGTAGTTACTGATTAGCTCTGGGACATTTTTCGAGTCCATTTACTTCTGTGATCCAATGCCATTGGAAATACAAAGGACATGAGATATGTCTGTGAATCATTCATGAGATGACTTTAAAATGTTCTCTTTAATTAGTGATGACAACCAACTTGGCCAGTTAGGGGCCTCGGTGGAGTGGATTAAATTAAGTCCACAAGAGAGAGTGTTCAGGGACCTAGCACATGAAAGGGTGTTGTCCCATCTCATCAGAGCTGCAGGCAGTGCAAACTCTGTCTCAGTTAGCTGAAAAACACCCTTTTGACATTGAGAAGAGAACTTTTTAAAGTGGGGATGATTGAAGCAATGTGTTTTCCAGGAGAAAGAGATGTGAGGGAAATTGACTCCATGGAGAGCAAAGATCTTCATCGTATTAAAGAGAAGGAAATGAAAAACGATGTGCCTGACTCTCCCAGGGAGCCAGAGAATGCGCTCTTCTAGGGAGCAGAATAAAGTACTGTGTTTCCAAATTCTGTATTTTCTCCCAGGATTCCAGGCCCCATGTGGAGGAGCTCTAAGCCCAATTGACAGAACCTGCACGGCACCTCTGCCCTTTGCCCTGTCTCTGATGGCATGTAGGGAAGACACATCCCCATGGCCCATGAAAGTGCCCCCGCTGACCCAGAAGGACAGTCAAGTTGTGGGAAGGGTGGGCCACACAGACACTTGCACTATAGCTTCCCAGCTTCCAGAGTCTTTCTCTCTCTCTCTGCCTCTCTGTCACCTGCTACAGCCAACCCTCAAGTCCCCAAATTCTTACCTCCCCATGTTCAGGGGTGTCAGAGGATCTGACAGGTGGTAACATTATTGGATTTGGAAACTTTAGATGCTCCCTGGAGTGAGCCTTCTGACTTTGCTAGCCAGAAGCTGTGTATCATGGCCTGGGTGCAACATTTTCATCTATTTATTTGTTTATCAATTTATTTAATTTTATTATTTGCTGATGTGAAATAAAATCTATACCAGATTGGAGAATGCAGAATTACTGAAAAATATTTACCTACTTCTCACTACCTTTATAGATGTTACTTGAAACCAATTCACCATGAATTTTTGCCTGAATTATTTCAACTGTCGCCAACTGGTTCTTATCTCTGCCCTTTGCCTTTCAGTCTATTCTTCACAAGTGGCAGATCTTGTGAAAACATAATCATGTCACTCCTCTGCTCATGTGCCTGCAACAACTCTTGGTTTCATCTCAAGTAAAAGCCAAAGTCTTTCCAGTGGCCTTGGAGGACCCATGTGACCTGGATCCTCATGAAATTTCTCTTCATCTCCACTACTCTCCCCCGGGTTCTCTCCACCTCAGCCACAATGGCCTTCTTGCTTCACACATGCCAGGCCTTTGCACTCCCTGGTACTCCTGCCTGGAATGCTCCCTCTGAGCTCCTCCTGCCAGCTCATTCATTTCCTATAGGTCTGTCTTAAAAGTCAGGTTTTTAAAGGTGGCACCCCTAGATCAGTTGGCAGGGCACTGGCCATATACACCTAAGGGTGGAGGGTTCGAACAATATCATCAAAGCTTAGAATATTACTTTGTATATAATAAATACTTGTTGAATTAATAAATGCTTTGTTGATGTCTTCTAACTCCTAAAGTGTGATTTTCTCCCTTTTCTCTGTGTACTTGGGGACACTACCATTTACTTTTATTTCCCCACATGCATGTTCTTGTTCACTACTTAAGCAGGAATTCCTTAAATTTATAGAGCCTTTGAAAAACAATTGTGCTATAGCCCTGCTTGTTGATAGAGGAACAAGATTTGGCATACTCCAGGGTTCATATGTACCTGTGAAGTTCTTGTACTGCACGGTGGCGTAAGTGCATTGACTGGACTTAGAACTGCCAGTGGGTAAGATTAAACTCTATATGGGTCTTTCATGAAGCCAGTGTGTTCTATGTCTGCTCTGCAAAAGCCCCCATTAAGAGATTGAGAAGGCAAGTGACAATTTAGGGAAAAAGTCTTCAAAACACATTCTGATGAAGAATTGATCCCCCCAAATATGTATAGAACCCTTAAAACTCAACAGTAAGAAAATAAAAACCTCATTAGAAATAAGCAAAAAGTACAAACAAACACCTCAGCAAAGAAGATACAGAGGTGGCAAATAAATCTATAAAAGGAGCTTTTACATCTTATGTCCTTAGGGAATTGAAAAATAAAACAACGAGACACCATTACATATGTACTGGAAGGGCCAAAATTGAAGATGCTGACCAGACCACATGCTGGTGAGGATGTGATCAGTAGGAGCTCTCATTCCTTGCTGGTGAGAATGCAAAGTGCTACAGCCACTTTGGAAGACAGTTTAGTAGTTTCTGACAAAGCTAAACATGCTCTTGCCATATGATTCAACATTCATTTTTGATCTAAGGACTTACCCAAATGAACCAAAAACATAGATCCACACAAAAACTTACCTGACAATGTCTTTGTCAACTTTATTCACATTTGCCAAACTTGTGAGCAACCAAGACATTCAATAGGTGAGTGAGTAGACAGACTGTGGTATATCCATTCAATGAGATATTATCCATACAATGGGATATTATCCAACAATAAGAAAATGAGCTACCAAGCCAATAAAAGCCATGGAGGAAACCTAGATGCATATTCATATTACTCAGTGAACAAAGCCAGTGGGAAAAAGCTATATATTGTATGATTCCAAATATGTGACTTCCTGGAAAGGGAAAACTATGGAGACTGTAATGAGATCAGTGGTTGTTGTGAGTTTAGAGAAACTGAGAGAGAAATGAATAGGCGAAGCTCAAGGAATTATTAGAGCAGTGAAACTACTCCATGTCATAGTCTAATGGAGGATACATAAACATCATGCCTTTGCCAAAACCCACAGAACTGTACAACACAAAGAGTAGATCCTAATGTAATCTGTGACTTTAATAATAATATCAATAGTATCAATATTAGTTCATCAGTCATAACAAATGTGCCATACTAACATAAGATGTTAACAATAGGGGAAGTTGGTGGCCAACAGGGCATATAGGAACTCTCTTTTTGTGTTGTTCAATTTTTCTATAAATCTAAAATTTCTCTTTTTAAAAAAGGCTGTTCTAAAGATCTAGATGTAGGTCTTTTACAAAAGCAGTGTGTTCTTTTAAAGTAAGGTCATGGGCAGAGAAAGGGAGGGGAAGAGTGGAGTGGAGATGTAAATTTAGACGAGACTGCAAAGTGTCATTGTCAGTCTTCATTCATTAAATGTCCCTGGCTCTTAGCCTGCTGGGGAAAAGCCTATTCCTGAGTTGATTTTTCATTTATATGGGATAGTGGACGCCCATGAAGATCAGTTAGGAAGCCCTAATGTCTTGAAAACTATCTACTCAAAGTTCTTCCTCTGATCTGAGGACATAAAAAATGTCTAAGATGGGGGGCTGGCTGGGTGAAACTAAGTGCTGGAGACAGAAAAGACTTCAGACTTGGTCTGTCCGTGGGCTGTGAGTCCTGGGGATGCAGCAGCAGGCTCCAGGGAGGAAGGGCTCACCCTGCCTCTGCCAAGCCACCCTGATTCAGGGCCCAAGAGGACATGGGGAGCTCACAATTATGCCTCTGAATACAAAGCACTGACCTTTTTCTCAAGTGTTCTGAAAGGTGGTCTGGTTAGTTCTAGAAGGAATCAAGCAAGTTTGAATCCAGGAAATGTAGATTGAGGACATGTTTGAGACTGTTGGCTGGGCTTGGGAATGGTTACCAAATGTAGAATGGCCCATGGACCTTTGGTATCCTGCTGAATCCATGAGTAGCAGTGAGAGAGGGTGCTGGGAGTTAATGGGAGGAAAAGAATATCACCTCTTCCCTTATACAGTAGGTCAACTGGAGCTCAACATTGTCTTCCCAAACATGCCTCCTAATTAATGCTAGAACTGCACACCAGCCTTTGAGGTCAGATGAAATAGGCACCCCTCAAATATTGAAGCCAAGGAAAACAGTCTTTTTGATGACATCTTAGTGCCTGACAGAGAGTTATTTGCAAGGTGAGCAGACCACAGTGCCAGTCAGTGTCAGTGAGGGCAAGTGAGATTTCTGAAACTGAGCTGGACCTGTCTGTGACTCTGTGTGTGGTCAGAGGACCATGTGGTTAGAAGCTGCTTTTCTAACAGAGAGGATAGGTGTCCTGTACTGAGCACCCACATTTGCCCAGCCCATCCTGTGCAGGCTGGGGTTAGCCTCTGTTTTATGTGTGTTTGTTCTCTCTAAACATTGAGGACAAAGCTCAGGTTGAGCACAGGGCAACCTTTTAAAATATTAAAATCTGGTCATGATTCTCCTGCCCTGGCCTCACAGTGCTCTTCCAGTAATATTCAAAAGGTTTCATGGGTCTCTTAGGGGCTATGGAGTCTAATTTCTGCCCACAACATTAGAGCTATTTTTTGCTGCCACACTTCACTCAAGGTGTTCTGGTCACAATGACCTTCTCTCTGAACCTGAATTGCACAGACTGCTCACTCTCTGTCTGGAGTCTCTCCCTATCACACCCCTGCCCCCAATCCTTGTGCAACCAATTTCTCTCTTCTCTTTTTTTTTTCTTTTGAGACTGAGTCTCACTTTGTCACCCTTGGTAGAGTGCCATAACATCTTAGCTTACAACAACCTCAAATTCTTGGGTTTAAGTGATCCTCTTGCCTCAGCCTAGCTGGGACTATAGGTGACCATCACAACACCTGGCTGTTTTTAGAGACAGGGTCTCACTCTGGCTCAGACTAGTCTTGAACTCATAAGCTCAGGTGATCTACCTGCCTCAGCCTCCCAAAGTACTAGGATTACAGGCATAAGCCACCACGCCTGGCCTATTTATTTCTTTTTATTATAGAATATTAATTAAGGAGGTATAAGTATTTGTATTATGAGGATATCTTGTATAATGTTTAAGTTGAGGCTTTGAGTACACCCACCACCAGAATAGAGTTTTATTTTTGCTTATTCATATAAAGATTTTTTTATTTAATTAAATCATAAACACATAGATCATGTATACGTTAATGCATTTGTGGGGGTACAATGTGCTGATTTCATATGGAATCAGGAATGCTTATATACCTCATCTTGTTTACTTACTGTGTTAAGACATTTATACTCTATACTAATAGATCTGACATGTACCCTTGCACTATGCACCATAGGTGTGATCCCACCATTCACCTTCCCTTGATTGGACCTCCCCTTCCCATCCTCCCCTCCTCCCTCCTTCATCTTGGGCCATAGTTGTGATCTATTCTTCATATGAAAGTGTGAGTGATTGTACATTGGTTTCGTAATAGTACTAAGTACATTGGATATTTTTTCTTCCATTCTTGAGATACTTTACTAAGTAGGATATGTTCCAGCTCCATCCATGTAAATGTAAAAGAGGTAAAGTCTCCATATTTTTTAAGGCTACATAATATTTTTCCATGGTATACATATACTACAATTTATGAATCCATTCATGGGTCAATGGGCACTTGGGCTTTTTCCATGACTTGGATGTTATGAATTGAGCTGCAATGAACAATCTGGTGTAAATATCTTTGTTATAAAGTGATTTTTGGTCTTTTGGATATACATCTAGTAGAGGAATTGCAGAATCAAGTGGCAGGTCTACTTTTAGATCCCTGAGTATTCTCCATACTTCTCAGAATAGAGTTTTAATGTACCAAACATGTAAGTTTTTGTCCCACATCTGCCTTCCTGCCCTCCCCCTTCTTGGTTTCTCATGTCCTTTATATCACTTTATACCCATTTGTACCCATCTATTAGCTCCCACTTACTAGTGAGAATATATGGCATTTGGTTTTCCATTCCTGAGATACTTCATGTAGGATAATCGTCTCTGGTTCCCTACATGCTGCTGCAAATGATATTATTTAATTCATTTTTATGGCTAAGTAGTACTCCATGGTATACTGTCTGAAAAGTATCCAGCCATGTATATGAAAAATAACCCCTACATGGCTGGATACTTTCCAGATAGCCCTTGTATATACCACAATTTCCTTAGCCATTCATAAGTTGAAGGGCCCTTATGTTAATTCCATATCTTTGCAATAGTGACTTGTGTTGTCATAAACATTTGAGTGCAAGTGTCTTTTTGATAAAATGACTTCATATCCTTTGCATAGATACCTAGTAGTGGGATTGCTAGATCAAATGGTAGGGCCATCTTTGAGGAATCTTCATTCTGTTTTCTACAGAGGTTGTTCTAATTTATAGCCCCACCAACAGTGTATAATTTTCTTTCTCTTTGTGTCTACTTCACTATCTATTTTTCCTTTTTTTTTTACTTTTAAATATTGGCTATTCTGATGGGAGTAAGATGGTGTCTCATTGTAGTTTTAATTTGCATTTCCCTGATGATTAGTGGATGTTGAGCATTTATTCATATGGTTATTGGCCATTTGTCTATCTTCTTTCCAAAAACTTCGGTTCATGTGTTTTGCCTACCATTTGATTTGTTTGTTTTTTTCCTTGCTTCTCTGTTTGAGTTATTTATAGATTTGGGAAATCAGTCCTTAATCAAATGTATAGATTGCAAATATTTTCTCCCATTTTGTAAGCTATCTACTAACTCTGATTATTTCTTTAGCTGTGCAGAAACTTTTTAATTTAATTCAGTCTCACTTATTTTTGCTGTTGTTATATTTTCCTTTGGGGTTTTTGGTCATAAATTCCTTGCTAGCTCAATGTCTAAAATAGTATATTTCCTACATTTGCTTCTAGAATTTTTATAGTTTCATGCCTTACATTTAAATCTTTAATCTATTTTCAATTAATTTTTATATATTGCATGTGATAAGGGTCATATTTCATTCTTCTGCATATGGCTGTTCAATTTTTCTAATGCTATTTCTTGAACAAGGCTTCCTTCCCCCAGGGTATGTTGTTGTCTGTTTGGTCAAAGATCAGTTAGTTATAGATATATGGCTTTATTTCTGGGTTCTCTGTTCTGTTCCATTGTTCTATGTCTCTACTTATGTACCAGTATCATGCTGTTTGGTAACTATAGCCTTGTAGGATCACTTGTAGTTAGATGATGTGATGCCTTCAGATCTTTTCCTTTTTATGGCTGCATAGTATTCCATGGTATACATATACCACAATTTTTTAATCCATTCAGGGGTTGATGGGCATTTGGGCTGCTTCCACAACTTGGCAATTATGAATTGGGCTGCAATAAACAGTCTGATGCAAATGTCTTTGTGGTAAAATGATTTTTATTCATCTGGGTAGATACCTAGTAGTGGAATTGCAGGATCAAATAGTAGGTCAACTTTTAGTTTCTTGAGAATTTTCCATACTTCTTTCCAAAAAGTCTGTATTAGTTTGCAATCCCACAAGCATTGTAGAAATGTTCCCTTCTCTCCATATCCATGCCAACATCTGCAATTTTGAGATTTTGTGATGTGGGATAATCAGACTGGAGTTCGGTGATATCTCAAAGTGGTTTTGATTTGCAGTTCTCTGATGATTAAAGACAATAAGCATTTCATGTGTTTGTTGGTCTTTTGCCTGTCATCTTCAGAGAAGTTTCTATTCAAGTCTCTTACTCACAAAGAAATAAGGGTTTTTGTTCTTTTCTTATTGGTTGAGTTCTCTGTAGATTCTGGTTATCAGACCTTTGTTGGATTTGTAACCTGCAAAAATCTTCTCCTATTCTGAAAGCTGTCTGTTTGCTTTGTTTGCGGTGTCCTTAGCTGTGCAGAAGATTTTTGGCCTGACCAAATCCCAGTAATATATTTTTGGTGTTGCTTCAATTGCCAAGGAGGTCCTCATAAAATAGTTTCCTAGGCTAATATCTTCAAGAGTTTCCCTTGCATTCTTTTCTATTATTTTGATAGTTTTCATGTCTTAAATTTAAATCTTTTATCCAACGAGAATCAATTTTTGTTAGTAGTGAAAGGTGAGGGTCCAGTTTCAGTTTTCACAGGTCAGTAGCCAGTTTTCCCAGCACCATTTGTTAAATAAGGGGTTCTTTTCTCCACTGTATGTTTTTGTTATGCTTATCAAAGATCAAATGATGTTAAGTGGCTGGGCTCATCTCTAGAATTGCTATACTGTTCCATAAATCTGCATCTCTATTTTTATGCCAGTACCATGCTGTTTTGATCACTACAGATTTGCAGTATAACCTGAAGTCTGGTAATGTGATGGCTCCTGATTTTTTTTTTTTTTTAATTTCTAAGGAATGTATTGGCTATTTGAGTTTTTTTTTTCTGATTCCATATAAAACCAAGTACTATTATTTCAAGTTCTTTGAAGTATGACATTGGTGTTTGTTTTTCTTTCTTAATATTACTTTGGCTATATGAACTTTATTTTTTGGTTGCAAATGGGGGTTAGGATTATTTTTTTCTAGTTTTATTAAATATGATGGTATTATGATGAAGACATCAGATCCTATCATCAATAAGCAAGGATAGTTTGACGTCCTCTTTCCTGATTTGGATGCCCTTTATTTTCTTGTCTTGCCTGATTGCTCTGGCTAGGACTTCTAGTACTAAAACTTATTCTTCTTTTTGAGACAATCTGGTGCCCAATGTCTCTAGTCAGCCATCTTGTCCCACCCTTGTCTTAAGACCAATTTCTACTCTTACTTCAGGTATGAGGTTAAATGAAGCTTTGAAAGGAGCCTCCCTGCCTGACATCTCCAAAAGTAGGGTGCCTGAAGTTTTGTGATTATTGTGCCTTGTGTATTTTCATGCCCATCCTAGCTGTAATCATTCAGCTAGCTCCTTGTAAATTAACCTGCAGACTCTATGAGATTAGGAACTGCTCTTGTCTTAGACTTTGCTCCAGCTTCGGGTCCCTCCACAGGGTCCAGGCATAAAGTAGGTGGTCAAGAAGTACTTTGTGAAGATTGAATGATATGAACTTAGACCTAAGTCATGTTAGTTTCATGCTGGGATGGCATAACAAAGTTGCATTGCTGAGAGAGTTTATTAACATGAATATTTTAAGCTTATCAAAAGGGTCTCACTATTTTTTTTCTCATGTAAAAAGGCAACAGTAGAACTCTAGTAGAAATAAAATTGCAGGGAGAATTCAGTCCTCATGCTTCAGAGAGCAAACCAATCGCCATCCCAGGATAAGATGAAGGATGTCTCCCTTTTGCCTCATTCATCAGTTATTATAGTTGGCAGACTTTGTAAATTCACTTCTCTTCCTCTGAATGATCTTGGATGTGGACTGGTGCATTTCTTAGCAACATTACAAAAGACAGAGCATCAAAATATTCTAAAAGCAAGGCTGTTATATGTTCATAATTTAAGGAGAAAGGCAAATATTTGAAAGGCAGTATCTTTTTAAAGTAGATTTAGGTCAAATATACCTGATAGATGAATTATTCTTCTGGAAAAGTGAATTCATTTAGGTTTATATCTCAGTGCTTTCATTGCTAAGCACTTTAGAGTTCTGAGAAGTGTTTCTTTTCCCAAATTCAATATAGGCATAGGCAGAAATCTCCTACTGAAGAAATGGTTCTCAGAGACATCTTCTCATCCCACCACTTAAAGACCTAAGTCTCTCTTTATGGGGAGGAAGATTTCCTTACTGTCTTGGAATTCAGGAATTCAGTGCTATAGACTGAATGAATGTTTCTGTGTCATATGAGGTCTGACAATTAAGTTTGAGAACTTGCTACCGTGCACTTACATCGGCAACACTGTAAAAACAGCTCAGTAAGGTTTCATAACCTTGATAAATCAGTACGTCACAGCTGTGATTGTGTGGATGTGTGGCAGTGCCTTGCTGAGTGGCATTCATTATTGTTTCTGTGTGATTCTGTGTACTGTTGTGAGAATATCATAGCTTGAATCAGAGCAATAAATAAACATTCATAAATTTCGTATTAAACTTTGCAAGAGTAGAAGTGAAATCAGGGACATGTTAATCCAAGTTTATGGGGATAATGCCATAAAGAAAACAGCAGTGTGCAAATGGATTAAAAATTTTTCTGAGGGAAGAGAAAGTGTCACTAATAAAGAGAGGTCAGGGTGGCCTGTAACGAGCAGGACTGATGAAAACATTGTAAAAATTTGTCAAAGTCTGCATTAAAATCATTGACTGGCTATGAGAATCATAGCAGCCCAAGTAAACATTGTAGAGATACAGTTAGGAAAATCTTAACTGAAAATCTTGGTGTGAGAAAGGTGTGTGCAAAAATGTGCTCTTGCATCACGACAATGCACCAGCCCACACTGCACTGTGAGTGAGGGAGATTTCAGCCAGTAAAAAATAGGTGTCTAGGAATACCCTCCCTACTCACCTGATCTGGCTCCCTGTGATTTTTTCTGTACCCCCAAATAAATGAAATATTGAAAGGAAGACATTTGATGACACTCAGGACATCAAGAGTAATATGACAACAGTTATAATGGCCATTCCAGGAAAAGAATTCTAAAGTTGCTTTGAAGCATGAACTAGGCCCTGGTGTTGGTGCATAGCTTCCCAAGGAGAGTACTTCAAAGGCAACTGCCATGATATTCAGCATTGAGGTATGCAGCATTTTTTCTAGCATGAGTTTGTGTACTTAATTATCAGACCTCTTATGTCATCTCCCCAATGTGACAGTATTAGGTGATGGGGCCTTTGGGAGGTAATAACATCACTATGGTGGAGCTCTTAGAGTTGGATCAGTGCCTTTACAAGAACAGATACTTGAAAGAGATCATCTTTATCCTTACCATGTAAGGATACAGTGAGAAAATTGCCATTGGCAAATGTCACCAGGACCTGATCTGGTGCCATGACCTTGGACTTACAGCTGCAGAACTGTGAGAAATAAATTTCTGTTGTGTGAGCCAACTAGTCTATGGTAGTTAGTATAGCAGTTTGAATGGAGTAAGATACTCAGGAATATTTGTGATTAGCTCTTTTGAGATTTGAGTTTAAATGAAGAAACATAATACAGATTGAGATCCTCTGTCCCATCACTAGATTCAATTTCTAGGAGGGTAGATATGTCTGTTTGTTTTCTTCATTGCTTTATTCTTAGAATCAGAATCATGCTTATCACAAAATAGATACTCAGTAAATAGCTGTCAATCACAGTTTCACCAATTTGTCTCAGTAATCTTAAGATTAAGAGCTTGATGTACTGGTTGTTTAAGGAGGGGGCTGGCATTCCAAGCAGAGGAAGCCGTACTCATTGGCACATCGGAATCACACTAAGACTGGCTGCGGGGAGTGCTCTTCTGGCCACTTCAGGGCTCACTTGCATGCCACCCAGAAGACACAATCAAATTGCCATTTGCTGAAATTCTCTGCAATTTCAAAATTATAGTCAATGGTTTCAGCAGTTAGACCAACACTTTGTTTTCCTTTATTGAGGCTGGCATTAGTAGATGTAAATTTTTCTCTTAAAATGGGTAGTTTCTTTTTCCATATTATTTTTAAGGAACTGAAGTTTCCATGATTTAGCTTAGAAACTATAAATTCAGTAATAGCATGTACTCTAAAGAAGATGAGTGTGTGTGTGCGTGTGTGCATGCATAGCTGGAATTAGTTGAATTTTAAGGTTGTACTGGAATATTTTAATGGGAAGAGCTTTGTTTGCTCTCTGGGTCCTCCTCATTTACATTTCATTCTGTAATGAATAGACTTGTTGCCCGGGACAGGCTCCACAGATGTAAGTTAAAAGATATACTTCTTTTCAGTTTACATTTCTGCATGAGGCAGGAATTCAACTGTGCACCAAATACATCACTTTAAACAAATAAAATTGAAATATTTCCAGATGACTTGACTTTTGCTAATAAGATGAAGTGTGGCCAGGAATAGTATGAACATATTTCATCTCATGGGACTTGTGAACAGTACAGATCTTGACTTTGGAGTTGGTCAGAGCTGGTTTGAATCCTGTGATTACCGCCAAATGACTGTGGTTAAATCCTAAAACCTCTCTATGTCTCATTTTTCTGTGATTCAGAAATCTATAAATGAAGATAAAAACATTTACCTCACCTGATTCTTATGAGGTTAGATGAGATAATGCGTATAAAGCTTGACACATAGCAAATGTGTGAAAAATGTTAGTGCTCCTGAATGCCACCATCTCATGGCTTGACCTCTGTCTTCTTTCTTTTGTTGTTTCTCTAAGTTTTCACATTGGCAGGAAGATTTCCTTAAAGATACAATCACACAAACAATTTATAACCTATAGAAGTACACTCATCTACACAAGCGCCTGTGTTAATAAAAATAAAATCTTACTGAATTCTAATCCCCTTTTTTACCCCTATTATTTCATGAGTTCTAGAACAGTGGTTCTCAACCTTCCTAATGCTGCAACCCTTTAATACAGTTCCTGTGGGTTACAACCCATAGGTTGAGAACTGGTGATCTAGAAGGTCAGACTTTGGAGGAATTAAATTGGGAACCTCAAGATTCCTTATCGCTGGAGAGACAAAGGAATTTCCTTCCTGGCAGCTTTGAATATGGTAGTATGCAAACAAAAGTTTACCAAGTAAACCTATTGTTCCCCAGTGTTTCTGTTTATTTATTAGGCTTGTACAGAATTTAAAGGCAATGAATTATGGAAAAAACAATTATTCTCTTGAATTTTATAGCTATAGGTTATAAAGTCACGGGCAGTGTAGTACCTCTGGTAGACAAAGGTAATTGGGGTGCTGCTCTGGCCTTTCTCTGGCTAAATGAGGAGTTTGTAGGACAAGAGGATGTGCCTACTTAGGGCCCTGGTACCACGTCTAGACCATACATAAAGTACTTGGGACCCCAGAACTCCCTCCCAAATGGCCTCACATCAACCTCCCAAGTCTGTTGTTCCTAAGCAGAGCACTGATAGCATGTGTGCACAATGTACATGGTTAAGGAGCAATGGTTTGGGGAGTGAGGGTAATACAGGGTTCCCCCACTCCAGACCAGATAGACACCCCCTATTTTCCTAGGCCTGAACACACTCAGGTCTAGACCCCCATTCTTTAGGTGCAAACAGGCCCTTTGCAGGCCATTCCCTGGACACAAACTTATAAAAAGCAGCCTGAGGTGTATCTGACCTGAGCTCCCCTCTGGGAACAGGGAACACACCCTACTGCCTCCCCTGGAGCAGAGAAGAGCACCCCCGAACCAAAGACTGCAAGGACACAGCCTCTGCACTATGGCAGTTCTGAAATTAAGTTCTGCCCAAGCCCCTGGTGCCAAAGGATTGTGACACATTCCGGAAATACATCCCATCCACCCCCTAGATCCCCTGCCTGCAGATTGGAAAAGCAGTATATAAACCCTAGGCGGCTTCTCCTCGGGGGCCGCTGCCACAGAGGCTTCCTCATCTACCTTTTGTCTTTCATTAAATTCTGTCCTGTCACTTACTGGTGTGGTCTGTGGGTTCATTCATCAACCCCAAGACTGAGGACCTGAGAGAAAGAAGTTCTGGCTACCGGGGATCAGAGGGGGTATTGAAGAGCTGCATGTGTGAACTGGGCTATTTCCATGTGTATATACGTGGTCCTCCTCACACAGGACAGAACCCAGGGTGGGGGGCAAAGACGAAACAGACTACAAGCCAGGAGGCCGGGATGGGCTGGGAGGGGTTGGCTTTCCTGGTGCTCCCACATCCTGGAACTCAAGGAGTCTTTGAACTAAGTCAAATCTAGCCTCTGGGATCTTTTAGAGGTATATATTGAAGTAGAGAGCTGAAATACCTTGAATTTAGCTGCGTGTGTCCTTGGTTTATGAGTATGTAACTTCTGTGCTAGGTTATGCTAGGTGAGATGCCATTTGTACTCTTGCCATAGACCTCTGAAGCCTGTCTAATAGGTCGTGTTGCTAAGAGGTGAAGATTACGGAATGTCAGAGTAGGGATGTTCAAAATTCAATCTTGTGCAATCACCTCACTTTACTGAGAAGAAAAATTAGATCCTTTAGGCACTGGCAAAATTTACAGCTTTATAGATTCTTTGATGAAAGAGGACACAGGTGCAGCTAATTCAGGATGATGCTGGTTTAGAATCCCTTCCATCCTGTTAATTTTTGCATTTGAAATTTATCGGAAGATATTGATAGTTTATTGTGTTCTGTGCATTTTAAAAAGTGATTTAAGTTTTCCTGACAAGTGGTGGTTGGAAGTATACTGGTGAACCAGAGTTTGAGCCTCACACTTTTCCAGCCAACCACTGCCATCTTCTAGGAGTTCCTGGCTTAAGCCCTCCAAGGGGTTGCACACCTAGAGGTTGGCCCCTACCCGGCTATTTTCTGTTTCACCCAAAGTCATCATAGTAATTGCTACTGACTGTACCAAGAGAACATGCCCAATTTGAGGGAGGATATTTGGCTTGTCAAACAACTAGTAAGTGGCTGATAGGATTGTTTTGCTTGACAGGGATGTTGGTGACTAAGTAGATTCCCTCTTAGGAAATTGAACGCAAAATACAGGCAGAACTGGAGGAAGGTAATGAAGGCAGAAGTTAAGGGCTGCACGGAGTATGAGCAGGATGAATAAGCAGAGCTGGAAGGGCAGAAGCAGTGAAGTCAGGAGAGAGGCCAGACGCAGAGTCTGAGTCCCCTCAGTGGGGAAGGCTGGCAGAGGGCAGGTACTCCTACAGCTGAGAAAGCGCTGGGGGTCGGGGTGGAAATAACTCCATCCTCAGCACGATTCAATTCCCCCTGATTTAGTAGTTCCTGAGGCTCTGAACTTCATAAGCCCCACCTGACTAAAACTGATTTTTCCTCCCAAGAATTCTTGCCACTTAGCTTTTCCTGGAGGCAGGAAACAAGGCTGATAATGGACAATATTTTTTGAGCCCTCACCTTTTTCCAGAATTGTTTTAAAGGTTTTTCAAGTCTATTCTCTTTAATTCTCAGATACAATTCTTTGAAATAGGCACTTCTATTAGCTTGATTTTACAAATAAGAAAATAGAAGCCAGAAAGGGTAAATAGCTTGACCAACATCACCTAGTGAGGAGGGACAGGACTTGGAATTTGGATGCAGAAAGTGTGATTTAGAGCCCAAAGTCTAATTGACCACAGGATCCCGCCTCGACATGGTTGAGGTTTGTTCTCTGCATTTCCATGTTTACTATTATTCGGCTGCCCATGCTCTACACACACACCATACACTAGCTTAGGCGCCTTGCAACCCACATTGCCTAGAAATCTAACTCTTGGTAATATGAAACCTGCCAGTTTCAATCACTCGGAGATCATTTTTAACTCCTTTTTTGGTAGGCGTATCCTCAGAGGGGGTGTGCTAACCTTGATGTCTACATAAGAGGCCAACTCCTTGGACTATCATGTTTCTCTTTGGTTTGTCCCCAAGATGATGATGTTCTGATCAGAGCACATCCTGTCCTAAATTCAACCGATTTGTCATGTATTATTTCCCTAGAATGAGATTGTTTCTTTATTTTTTGCCTCAGATACCTCTCACACTATTCAGAACAAGTAGATGCTCTAAAACAGTTCCGTAAATGAATGTGGTGCCTTCTTCTTTGTACTCCAGGCTGTGGATGTCGGTTCATGTTCTGTCCCAGTTAATAGAGAGGTTATACCTAATTTAAAGTGGCCTCCAATCCGGAATACTAATAAGTTGGCATTAAAAGAAATTACTTCGGTGTAGACCAGTAACCTTGGGTCCACATGTATGTAATTGGGTTAATAATACCTCATTTAAAATAATGCCTTTATGTATATAGCACTTTAGAGAGTGAAAAGTATTTCCATTTAAACTGCCTAATTTGATACTCACAGTGAACAGGTAGAGATTTAGTGCTCCAGTCTTGATGATTACTCTTTCCTAGGTTATGGTGGGCATCCTCCCAGACGGGCGAGGTCTTCTGTGCTCTTGGAGACCTGGGTATTTCTCTACTCTGTGGGTCACTAGTGGCTCTGCCTAGAAATCTCCAAGACTGGGGTAGGGAAGGAGTGGAGATGGACGAGTTCCCGCTCATTTCCATCTGTGATCAGACTTCTACAAAGAGAATGACAAATGATGCCTTTTCTGTGGGCGCTGCCTCCTTTCCCTCCATATCCTGCCAGTTTTCTCCAACCCAACACACACCCAAACAAGAGGGAGGTGGAAGAGAATTTGGCTCCAGGCTCAGATTCAGAAGGGGTTATATCTTTTTCTAAAGACGTTGCCTTTCAAAGGAGGTTTCCTGAACTCTTTCACGGCCTTCCCATCACCTTTTCTCTAGTGCTCCACACCTTTCCTCGACAACCTCCCTGGGTTCGCACGGGAGATGCTTCCATCCCCTTCTACCTTCTAACTTCAGCCCTGTGTTAACTCAGGAGGCGGTCTCTGTTCAGTCATGAATTACTCAGAAGGGAGAAAGTGGGCCACGGTCTTTCAAGTAATGATGGTCACAGGAGCTTCATATCCTCTTTGGTCCCCCCCACCCCAGAGATAGGCCAGGACACATCCCCACATCGTCCTCCTTGGATGCCAGGACACATCATCCCAGCCAACATTATTTTCTCCTCTCTACTAAAGTTATTCGTCAGCATGTGTAGCTGGCAGGCACCAAAATCCTTGATGCGAAATCCCTGATATAAAATAGCACAGTATTTGCATTTTATACTCTTATATGCTTTAGATCATCTCTAGATTACTTAAAATACCTAACAATGTAAATGCTGTGTAAATAGTTGTATCTTTTATTGTATTTTTAAAAGTGTTGTATTGTTATTCATTCTTTATTTTTCTGTCTGCTGTTGGTTAAATCTGCAGATGTGGGACCCACTGTAGGGAGGACAGATCCTTATCTGTAGTCAGATCTCAGGCAGAGAAGGAAGGTCGTGCTGCCCTTGGACAACAGTCAACGTTGACATGATGGTAAGGGTTTTTGACTCTTTGCTGAGCCTGAGTCATGTTTCAAAAACCTCTACTGTGTACAAACTATTCTTTTTGCAATCCAGGAAGGATGAACCAACCCAGTAAGGATTTTGAAATTTCAAATCCTTACTTTTTCTGCCTCAAACTCTACCCATCCCAACCCAGGGAGTGGGGTCATAGGACTAAGAAAATGGAATTGTAAAGAAATTAGGTGAATTACCAAGTAATGGCAGCTGTGAGACCAACGTGTCTTACTCATGAATATTAATTGTGTACTCTGCGAGGGATTTACTGGCAGCTCTAAGGAATCTTCTGATGGTAAATTATTGAATCTATTTGTTGATCTCATTTCTATACTTCCTTTCCAGCTCTCTTTAAAAAAAGTATTAAATATATTCCAAAGGTCTTGATTTAGAATGGTTAGGAAGTCAAGTTGCAAACTGAAAATTTCTGAAGACAAAGGGCAAAGGTTAAATATTCTTTATGTAATAATTTCTTTACAGACTCCCTGGAGGTGATGTTTATAACATGCATATTCTACTTAACTATCTCCTCCTCTTATACTCTGCCTTCCACATGGAAGAAACTCAATAAACTCGCCATTAGAATTCTACATATTGAAAGTGCTTGAGTTATATTATTTCAGAAGTCAGACCCTTGCCAATATTCAGGCCAGGATAATTCACCAATTCTGCTCTGCCTTGAGGTTTTTTTTTTTTTTTTTTAAATCAAGTTCTATGAAAGTTAATACATTTGTCAACATTAAAAAGATTCGAAGAACATTTTTCCCTTTATTTTTGGTGAATTCAGTTTTTGCAGAAAATTTCTGGCTCATTCTTTTCAGAGCAGTCCCTTGGATGTGTGCTCATACCTCCTTCTTCGTTCAGCTTTTCTGATCAAGTCTAAAGACCATTGGGTTTAATAAAACAAATAAGCACGTCCTCACTTTGCTTCCCTCCAAAAACCCATTTCACCACTGTGCAATCTCCTTCCTCCTCTCACAGGAGTGTCTCTTTCCTATACTTAATACACACCTGCAGAAAGCGGAATTTCCCTTGGTGAATGCTTGCTAAATTTAATAACCATTTCATGTTATTGGTTTCTTCACCTTGGCCAGGGGCCTAACCACTGCTGGGGCATATTTCCAGAAATTCAAGGGAGGCAGCACTGGTTTTAAGCTAAGCATAGTGGATGCTTCTTTTTGTTTTGTTTCCAGATTGGTGGGTGACCTGTGGTCTTCCTAGCAGCTGTGAAAGGATGTGACTGGCATTCAAAGCCTTGCTTTCAACTCAGGTCACTGGAGGTGAAGGTAAGCCACACAGTAAGAACGGAGGCTGAGTAGATACCTGGGGGAGGTGGGCCTGGATCGCATTTCTGCACTTCCTTTCCAGCTTCCTTTAAAAAAAAGTGTTAAACATATTCATGTTTGTAACAGTGTGGTAAATGAGACTCCAAGTGCTGTTTTTTTTACTCACAGCTAAGCCCTCAGAGCTAAAAACAATAGTCCAAAAGAGGGTGCTGGGTCCCACCCAGAAACTGAGGATTTCCTTGAGATGAGTGAATGGTTGGCCGAGCAGTTGCCCACCCTTTCCACTGGGGAGAGGATGGGATTGCTGGCTAGTGACTAAGAGGGGGGCTGAGAGCCTACTGAGTTGGGAGGGATGTTCTCTGGGAATGGGACTGCCATCTCATTCCCTCCTCAGGTCATCTACATTAAGATGTAAAACTTAGGTCCCCATGCCCTTCAGGGTTGACCCTGTGATCAGAGCAAAGCACGGAGAGGAAGTTTTTGGAGAACTTGACCTGTGCCTCCTAGACTTTGGGCTTTCAGAGATTATATCTGCTCCTCCCCTGGAAAATGCAAAGGTGGGAATCTGGCTGACATGGCCCCTGATGCCACATGGGCCACCCTCAGTCCTGGAATTGACAGGGAAAGGAGCTGAGTGTTTTTCTGACAGCCAGAGGAGGTACAAAGCAAGGGCCAGGCCTTTCATCTTAAAAAGGGCCAAACTCCAGAAAGCTGCCTGCTTTCAGGAAGGACCCCAGCAGAGTGGCCCACAGGGTGCACCCCACAGGCAGCGGGACTGAAGGGTGTGAATAAATGTCCGGCCAGAGAGTCCATAGGCCAGGCCAGAAACTAGTTGTGGGGTGGTCTCTGTAGGGAGAGGGCGACATGGTTTCTAGAAGTGCCCCAGGAAAGAAAGAGTCAAATTTGAACCAAAGGCTTTCAGGTGATGCATCATCATGGTGCTAGTCAGGGGAGCCCTTTTGCCCCTGACTTCTCCATCCTCTGCTTCCCTTTCTCCCAGGAAGAGGCAGAACAGTGAGAGGGAAGGAGGAGTGAGGGAGGGGTGTGAGACATTCATGCGGAGACACCAGCACCTGTCCCTTCCCTTCTGCAGGGATCTGAGCTGAGTCAGGCTCAGGGAGGCAGGGAAACTAGATCAGTAGACAGACTGAAGCTTGATGAAGCTTGATGTTAGGCAGAACTAGACCTTTTGATACTTAAAAGATGATACTGTTCATTGTTACACAAAAGGCACCAAAGAAGCTGTGAGATCTGCCGGGAGAGAGGAGGAAATGCAAACATGAGAAAGACCAGAGATTTTTTCCCCTGCACATTCTTCTGTTCCCAACGTATTCAATAAATAATCAGTTACATGCTCCCTCAGTACAGTTTTGAAAAAAGCTTCACATCATTGTATTTTATTTCTGTTAAGAAATTCACATGGCCCGACTCCCTTCAGCACCTTAAAAGACAAAAGGCATTCTGAGCGGCGTGAGTGGGAGAGGATCACTGCTGATTTTCATAAGGAAGATTTGAATACCCACTACAAGCTTTCTTAGCATTTACCCAAGACTCTCACCAGTTCCTTTTGGAAATGCTGAGATTGCAAATACAGTTTGGGGAAATTCAGGCCCTGACTCATGGCCTTGGTTGTTGTCAGAATTTTGCTTTGCATAACAGTATACATTGTTAGTAATTACGACGAAGTTTATTATCTCCCTATAAATAGGAGTGCAGGGGAACTATTTATTTTAAGTTTTATATTAGGTCTCTTTCAGTGATCTATTTTTCCAGCTACACTCTGGC
The DNA here is from genome assembly GCF_000181295.1 of Otolemur garnettii. Classification (NCBI taxonomy): domain Eukaryota; kingdom Metazoa; phylum Chordata; class Mammalia; order Primates; family Galagidae; genus Otolemur; species Otolemur garnettii. The sequence continues at coordinate 4,198,562 of NW_003852437.1, read as the reverse complement.
CTGGCTATGCGTCTAAGTATAGATAATACAGTACTCCTGGGCTTAGAGAAACTTACTGTAACGAGCTGAATAATTACTTGGGAGTTTGATTTCACATAATTATAAAAGAATTTTGGCATTCGCTATTTGGAGACTGGTTCTGAGGTGCTCTAAAGTTCTAACCTACAGTAACACAAATTACACCAGGCTCACATGTAATAAATTGAGCTTCCAAGCAACCAAACCTTCCGGCTTCTGTGAACCATTCAGAAATGCCATGAAGTGATGGCTTTATAAATGGCCAGGGGGACACGCACTAAGAATTTTAGGCCTACGCCATGCAATTGCCATCAATTAGATGCTTTTTCAGCTGTCAATGTTTTCCAGAGAAACAAAACAGATGTATATATATTTATACGTGCATACACACATATCTATTTTTACTGATTTTTTTTAAATTTTGGATGAATATAAGGGTACATACAATTAAGTTATATTACTGTTTGCATTTGTAAGGGAAAGTCCACTTTGTCATTGTGACCTCCACCCAGAAAGTGTGCCATGTATTGGTATATCTTACCCATTAGGTGAGAACTTACCGAACCTCTTCCCCCCACCCTTCTTAAAATGAATTGAGTTTTTCTTTCCTCCATCATGTACATTGTTGTTAATCTAGAATTTTTGATTTAGTATTAAGTGCTCAAGATGCTTGATTTTCCATTCCTGTGATAATATACTTAGGAGAGTCTTGTCCAAATCCATCCAACTTGTACCGTAAGATACAAAATTTCCATCTTTTGTGTCTGAGTAGTATTCCGTGGTATACACACACCACAGTTCATTAGTCTATTCGTGTGTTGAAGAGCACTCCAGTGGTTTCCACATCTTTGCAATTGTAAATTGGGCTGCCAAAATCATTTGAGTGCTAATGTCCTTATGATAAGTGCCTCTTTTTCTTCTGGGTAGATACCTAGTAAAGGGATTTATTATGAGGAAATTGGCTCCCATGGTGATGGAGGCTGAACAATCCCGTGATCTTCTGTATGCAAGCTGGAGGCCCACAAGAGCTGGAGGTGTAATGCACCTGAATCAGGGGAACCAACAGTGTAAATTCCAGTGGAAGAGCAGAAGATGCGATGTCCCAGCACAAGCAGGCAGGTAGGGAAAACAGGGCCAAATTCCTTCTTTTTCTGTCCTTTGTCCTATTCAGTGGATTGGACGATGCCCACCCACGTGGGGAGGGGGGTGATCTACAGTCATGCAACACAACCAGGATACACTCTGAGAAATGTGTCATTAGGAAATGTCGTTATTGTGCAAGCATCAGAGAGATTTCACCAAATCCAAACTCCACAGAATGAATCTCTTTATTAAAAGGATTTGTTCTGTAAGATTTGGATTCAGATGAAAGGATGAGGAGGGCCATGCACGATCCTCACCCCATTGCTCTTAGGCTGCAAACCTGCCCAGTGAGTTATAACAGTGAATACTGTTGTAGTGTAACACAATGGCAAGTATTTGTGTATTTAAAAATATGGACATGTGGAAAAGTACACTAAAGATACAGGATAAAAGAAAAAAATGATAGACTGCATAGAAAATTTACCATGAATGGAATCTACAGGATGGAAGTTTCTCTGGGTGACTCAGTGAGTGAGTGGTGGGTGAATGTGAAGGCCAAGGACATTACTGGCTTAGTCTACTACTGAAGTCTTTATACACTGTATACTTAGAACATTTTCTTCCTTGAGTAATGAATTAACCTTAGCTTCCTGTAACATTTTTGCTTACATAAACTTTATTTTTAACTTTTTAACTCTTTTTAAAAAATTAATGATATCTGTGTATGTTAATGCAATCATGGGGTACAGTGTATTGTTTTCATATACAATTTGAAATATTTTCATCAAACTGGTTAACATAGCCTGTGTCATTTCCTTAGTTATTGTGTTAAGACAACTTTTTGACTCTTGTGTAATAGCACTGAGCCTAAAATACAAACACATTGTATAGCTGTACAAACATATTTTCTTTCTTTATATCCTTACTCTGTAAGATTTTTCTATTTATAAGACTTTTAATTGTGTTTTACTTAAAAACATTTTCTGTAACCATGGAGACACAAACACACACATGAGCCTGGGCTTACACAGGGTCTGGATCATCAGCGTCACTGCCCTCCACGTCCCCATCTTGTCCCATTGGCAATAACAGCATGGAACTGTCATCTGCTGTAATCACAATGCCCATTTCTGGAAGACCTTGTGAAGGATCAGCCTGAGGCTGTTTTACAGTCAACTTCTTTTATTAATGAAAAGTTTTAAAAGAGTAATTGTGCTATGACCTTGTGATGGCTGCAGTGTCACTAGACTGGAGGAATTTTTCAGCTACATTATAATCTCATGGGACCCCCATCCTGTATGCGATCTATCCTTGACTGGAATAGCATTATGGCTGCACTCTACTGAGTTTCCCCATAGAAACACTAGTCTCATCCAGAAACACCCTCACAGGCACACCCAGGAATGTTTACTCTGAGCTCTCAAGGCCCACGCAAGTTTCGCATAAAGTTAACCGTCACACTTTTCCTCTCAAGAAGAGACAGATTGGTCATGTCCAAATACAGGAAGAAATGCACTTCCTCTTTCTTTTCATGTCTCAGATGGATAAAGATAAATAAGTATAAAATGTGGTACCTAAGTTTTAGATTAGCAAATTTAAATAAAGATTGCCAAGACAGAGTGTGAAGTCTCTCACACCAGGTGCAGTGGCTCACACCTAGAATCCAGGGTAATGGATTGCTGGTAATGTAGCAAAGGCAGGTAACATACCAGGGCTAGTTCTGTTGTTGGGATGTAAGTCACAAAGGGCAAATGAGTGGGCTCTGGAAGCCCATTCAAGATGCGTCACTGCCATCCCCCAGGGGAGCGACAGCACAGGTTTTCAGTAAATGTTCCAGTTTCGGGTGTAGAGAGACCTGCAAAGTGCTGGCCTGCTCTTACATGGCCTTCCACGTGTGTGTCTCTAGAGCTGGGTTTTTCAAACTTTATCTCACGGCACATTTGGAACTATAGTTAAACCTCTACAGCACTTTTAATTATGTTGATCAGAAAAAAGAGTTAAAAAAAAAGAATATACTCATTGTGCTTTGAACTTCTTTAGAAAATAATTTAATTGATATTTTTCTTTCTTTTTCTTTGAGGTAGAGTCACATTCTGTTGCCCTGGGTAGAGTGCTGTGGCATCATAGCTCATAGCAACCTCAAACTCTTGAACTCAAGAGATCCTCTTGCCTCAGTTTTTCTATTTTTAGTAGAGATGGGGTCTCCCTCTTGCTCAGGCTTGTTTTGAACTCCTGAGCTCAGGCAATCCCCGGCCTTGGCCTCCTAGAGTGCTAGGATTATAGGTGTGAGCCACAGAGCCTGGCCCGAATTAATGATGTTTAAAAATGTTCATGGCATACCTAAGATCCTTTCACGGCACAGCAATGGGCCACTGCGCACCGGTTGAAAATCCCCGTTCTAGAGCATCAAACAGATCTCTCGCTCAGTTGGAACTAGAAGCTAGGTTTAAATGCTTTCAGACTGAACTACTTTGCCTAAAGAATTTCATGATAGCTTCATAATTAAAATCAAGAGGCTTCTTTATAACAAATTATTTTAAAATCATCAAACCTCATACTCATTTCCATTTGGGAACAAGGTGCCTCTTTGCAAAAGTCTTAGAAATAGGCAAACCCTCTCTCAAAGCCTCCAAAAGCCCCAAACCTTTGGAAATGGTAAATGCATATGTCATTAAATATGTGTTCCGTTCAAAGGGGGCAGTTAGTGGGTAAAAATCCAATTTCCTACAACCAAACCATCATAATGAAATCTCATCTGTATTCCCAGTTAGGGGCCTCAGTGAAACCATATATCAGGAGCTTGTCATCATGAGAAATATGAAGCAGGAAATGTAAGTTTCTATTATTGTTGTGTGATATTCGTAAAAAAAAAAATAGGATCACAGACCCAGTGAGTCTATAAAGTAAAGTTATAGTTTTAATATTAACCTACATATTTAGATCATCTATTGGCTTAGAATCATAGTAAACATTCTCTTGTAAAAGCATCATTCATTTTTAAATCCCTCATTATAATTTTCCGAGTGTTATGTAATCATTACCCCATATGTCAATACCCAATAAAAATAGACTCTTATTTATCTTGGAGGACAAATTATAAATTACCCTTTCTAAAATACTGTCTTTAATCAAAGGCAATTTTTTCCCTTCAAATATCATCCCCTTTTTCTCCCAGGCTGTCAGCAATTCTCTTCTTGTCTTTTAATTGATACTTTGAAAGAATTTATAGGTTATAACTATGTCCCTCTGAGTCTCCTCCTCTTTTCTACTACATACATTTAGCTTTGGTGGTCTCTTTAAAAACCATCTCATTTGACTGCTGAATCATTCTGGGTTGTCCTCTGCATCTCCAGGGAGTATTGTTATCCACATTGGCTGAGTTGTTGGGGAGCTGAGATGCACATGAGAACATTTGTGTGATCACTCACAGCTGTGTCTCCTCTTATACGATGGCTTAAATCAAACACTGTCTTGGATCAGGTGGAGCCCACTAGGCTCTGTGCCTTCTCAGTGCGGGGCCAAGAAGAGCTGCTTATATCACTGGGCCTGGCCTAATGAGATGGTGGGAGAAGAGGGTAAAAAAGGAGCAGTTACTTGTCTCTCTAGCACATCCTATGAGAAACTATTGATACTTTGTCCTACTGGTCCACCAAGGATCAAGCAGAAAGGCACATGCCAGTGAGCTGGGCCCCTAGAACTTTGGTTGTGTCCTAAATCTAGGACTCCTTTCCTGGGTAAATCAAAGGTTCTGATTGGTTGTTAGGAAGTTAGCCTCATTACATCACATTCCACACTACTCCATTGCAAGTATTTGAAGAAGTAAAAATCAATACCTTAGAAATTCTGGAATCCTTCATACCTGGCATTTGAAAATAGATTCAAGTTCTCTAAGCTTTGCATGAACTTTCTATAAGGAACTGGTGGAAACCGTCATGGGACCAGTGCTATGACAGCAGATGTTTCACAATAAGCTTTCTTAAAAAAAAACAAACTATGCACACACACACACACACACACACACATATATAAACATAAGTTTATTATTGGCCCTATGACATAGAGGATAGGTAATTGACATAATTGACAAAACACACTAAAACACACCATACTCTTTTTGTACATTTCAGATAGCCAATTGATTTTCACAGAATGTTGAAGTTGGTTTTCACTGAACTCTTTATCCTTATGAAGCCAACCTTTGGTTATCATTAATGAACAAGTGTCGTCCTGATACGAATGTTGGTTGGTATTTTTAGTTACATCAGTGAGTAAACCAAAGTGAAATGAAAGATTACAAATACATACGAATGTTAGTTGGTATTTTTAGTTACATCAGTAAGTAAACCAAAGTGAAATGAAAGATTACAAATCCATGTCAGAACGTCATGAGCGTGTCAATGATGTGAGCGAGTCCTTTGTTTCACGTACTGAGAAAAAGGCTCATTGTTTTGGTGCTATTCCCATGGCAGTGGCAACAGACCGAAGTTCAACTTGCATTACTGATGTGCCTCACTTTCTCGAGTCTAGACTATAGAAAAAGCATAACCTGAGCTGTGATTGGCGACACCATGGCCAGCTCAAAGCCACCAGTGTGGCAGCACCAACTGCACTGGTGCTTCACTGAGCATTATTCCCGCCGCACGGATGTAGCAGGCAGAGCTTAAAGGCATAGACAGCATAGTGGAATAACTGGAATGTGATGAGCTCAGGGTATTTTTTAATCTTTATTTGAAATGATTCCTTGAATTGTAAGTTAATATAATTTAATTTTTTTTTTTTTTTTGAGACAGAGTGTCACTCTGGGTTGAGTGTGGTGGTATTATCATAGCCCACAGTAACTTCAAACTCTAGAGCTCAAGCTATCATCTTGCCTCAGCTGCCTAGCTAGCTGGGACTACAGGTGCCTGGCTATTCTTTGAGTCTGTTTGTTGGGATCTTGCTGTTGTTCAGGCTGGTCTTGAGTCCCTGAGCTCAAGCAAGCCACCTGCCTTGGCCTTCTAGAGTGCTGGGATTACAGGCCTGAGCCACTGCATTTGGCTCATAATTTAATTTTCAATAATGTCTTTGGTTAATGACTGACTTACAAAGTTTCAAGAAAGTTAATAATTGGCTCTTGTAAACCAGTTCAAGTGGGCCCCAGGACACCCTTGACCACAGCTCATAGGCATTAAAATTTTCTTATGATGGGAAATGAGATCCTGAGTGGCTCTGGGGGGTCATCTTGTCCACTGCTTGTCCCTGGTAACTGCGGACCCTGACCTGCTGCGCTTTGTACGGAAGACTGTATTGTGGAGCCAGCTCTGCTTTGTGTCCCACATCACTGGGAACTGATCACTGGGAACCATCCTCGGCATATTTGGGCTCTTTTGAGGGGAAGAGTAGCCGGGAGTGACAGCTCTTGGTGGGGGCTGTCAGGAGGGTGGGCAGTAAGATGCCAGGCCCATTCCCATGTGCCGGTCTCCATGTTATGTGTGTAAGTGTGTGTTTCAGGGGTATGTGAAGCAGAAAAAATGGGAGATGTTGAGAAGTTGTATCCTGTACCTCAGGACTCTAAGATGCTTTGGGAGTTTAGGGAATGTCTGGCTACCCCTCAGAAGAAGATTTTCTCTATAAATTCAGATGCAATCAGAGACTAAGTATGAAAATGACAAAACTCTCGGGGAGAAATGAAGTTTCAAAATTGTGATTATGTAGAATGGGAGAGGGAAAAGTTAGAATCATCAACTCCAGCTGGGACTGGAGTCATAACAGTGAAGAAGAGTTAACATTTACTGATTTACTGCATATTAATAATACGCTAAGCACGTTACATGCATCATTTCACTTAAACTTCACAGCCACCACAAACCAGATTCTCATGGTTCTCGGAGAGTGAAACTTGCTGTGATTGTTGGACAAGGTGATACATACAGGAAAGGGCAGAGCTGGAATTTATAGAAAACACAAACCTTTGAATCAGGAGCACATATGACTGCCCAGGTTTTGGGATCAAGAAGAACAGGGCTGGATTTTACTGGTTAAATGGATTAGAAAGGCAAGGAGGAGTGAAGGCGCTGTTCTTAGTTCTCTGGAATATTTGTGTACGATCAGCATGAAAGAGAGGATCAGTCCAGCCATTTTTCCCACCATGAAAACCTTGGGTTAAATACAACCATCACACTGTTCTGGGCTGAATGTTTGTATGGTGGTATTTGAGTTCAGGATCCAAGTGGAAATTTGTCTTCGGCAAACCAAGAAGCACGTCCTCACCAGACACCCTCTGGTGCCTTGAGTTTGGACTTCCCAGTTTCCAGAACTGTTTGCTGTTTAAGGCTCCCAAACAAATGTTTGTTGTTTAAGTCTGTTGGTAATTTGTTTTCACAGCCAGAACTGAGACAACTACCACCAGCAGTAACAAAAAAACTATGAATAACAAAAGGGTGGTGAAACTCCAGGGGCCCAGACAACAAGACTGAAGACTATAATAACAGTTTCCTCAGTTCAAATCTATCTTCATAAAATATAATTTTACCCAAAACTCATTGGAGGGGAACAGGGACAAATGACCACTGACTGTAAGACTAAAGATAGAGATGAGCTAAGGACTGTGGGAATCTGTCCCTTCACATGGAGTAATAATGGCTCAGCAGGCTGAGCTCTGACTGTGTGAAGCTCCACTGGTAGCAGGAGTGGACAGGAGAACGGGGGCCACCACCGGTGTGACAGGCCCAAGATGTGCCCTGCACTGGTTTGCCTCTACTGTTGTCTTGACTTGTTCATTTGAATTTGGCATTTTCTGTACTTGCTTGTACCCTCAACCTCTCCTACTACATTCAAAGTGGCAAAACTGCTGGCAACAATATTTTTTTACATTATCTGTTATCTGGCTTAATATTTTAAAAGCCAAGCTTATCGTGGCTGTTATTGTGGTAGTATTACTGGCCAGCCCAAATGCAATTCTGATGAAGAGAATGAAGGAAAGAGAGACACCAGCTAGCTAACGTCATACATGGCAGTGGTAAACACCGCCTGAAAGTTCTTTGCCACTCCTCCTTCTAATAATGAGGCCTACGTCCCTCGCCCCTGAATCTAGTTGGGTTTGTAACTACTCTGACCAATGGGGCATGGTCAGGTGGTGATCTCTGAGGCTTGGTTAGGAAAGGCTGTAGTACTTCGGTCTGCCCTCGTAGAACTCTCTTTCCTGGACATTCTCACTCAGAACCCAGCCTCCATGCTGTGTGAAACACAAGCCACATGGAGGAAGGACTTGTCAGCATTCTGTCCACAGTTTTAACAGAGCTGGTCTTCAGCTCATTGCAGCTCAGGTGCCAGACATGAGATTAGAGAAGCCACCTTGGAAGTGGCCTTGGTTGTTCCACTTCTCAGCTTGCAAGTCTTTCTGGCTGAGGTCCTCGACACCATAGGACAGAAAAGGCTGTCCCTGGATGCCTTTTCCTAAGTCCTAGCCTACGACATCTGTGAGCATAACAATATGGTCATAGTTTTATGTTATTAAACACAAAGGTAACTGGAGTACATACCGAAGCATCTCTGCAGACATAAACATCAGAGAACCCCCGATAGAGGCAAAATAATTATCATATCATTGCTCTGTCATTCAGCGGAAAGGAGTGCTTGAGTTTGCTCTTAGAGGAGAAGTGGAGGATCTGTGACATTTCCCATGTCAACCTCTAAAAATCCCATCCATGGCATAACATTGTGAGTTAAAGTTGACAGAAGAAATACCAGCATAACTAAAGAATGAGGAGGGTTTCTATTGTTATAATTCTTCAAATAACAAGATTAGGCACCTATTTTTACTGTGGTGCTGATTTGAAGCTATTTCTATATCTTCTTAGTCTATGTGCACTTAAGTCTGAGTATTTGGGGGTATACAGTGTTTGGGGCCTATTTCTCTATAGTCTTTATCTGCATTTGAACTTTGAGCGTTTGGGGTACATATGGGAGCTGGCATTCAAGGCAGCATTGGTGCGCACCCAATGGCAAGATGAAGTATAAGTGACAATCACACCCTGGTCCAAATCAGATATGAAGCCAGATGACTCATCTTTCTGGTTGTTCCCCAGGGACCACTGGAAGTGTGATTGGACACTCAAAGGACCCTTGTTCCTGTTTGTGGGACAGTCAGACCAAAACAAGTATGTCAGAGCAGCTGTGGTTGAAAATTGTTTGGGGAGAAGGGGCTTATTTCCGGAATTCCAGAGTGACAAAATCCAAGTGAACTCTGTACAGAGAAAAACGTAGAAAGGATTTCCAGTTTTTAACAGTTGTGTCAACATCAAAATTGACTGTTTTTCCATATTCAGTTCCTTTTTGAATGGCTTCTGGGTAAATTTCACCTTTTTTTGTTTATTTGAGAAACTGAAAGACTAAGAAAGTGGATATTGATTTGAGTTTGGCTCTAGGCAAGCTGTTTGCATTAACCTCTGGGCCAAACAGGCCTACACGTTTAGTCTGACAATTGTTCTTTTCCCTCACTATTTGGTTACTTATTTCTAGAGAACTATTCAGCAGTATTTTTGGATGAAGTAGCCTTTTTTATGAAATTTTGTTATAGTCTAGGACAGACACTAATAATACAAGTAAACAAACATTTAACAGTATATAAATTAAACATCCGCATTATCTACAACCAAAAACATTGCCAGGAATTGTGATAGCTTTACCATCTAGAATTCCTTTTACAGTTGCAGAAATCAGAGAAGTTTCTGAGCAATATATTAATTTATGGAAAAGAAAATATTGCAGCTTTGGGGAAAACCCTCATTAACAGCTGCCACTTTCCTCTGTAAAGAAAGGTAGACCAGTGGACTAGGTAGGAATCGTGGTCTCTCTCCCTATTCAGGTCCTGTGCTGGCTGGGTGAGGAGGAAAATCTTCTTTTCTTATAAGAGATGACTGTACATTTCAGTTTGCCCAAGGTGGTGAAAATTTATACCTGTTTTCCTGATATATTTATCAGTAGAACCTCCTTATACTCGAGAAAGTGTTCTGGTTTAACTGCTAAATTATAATGTCCTCCTATTCATAAGTCCAGTGGGAAAGCAAAATCCAAGGGGAACATAAATTTAATCAATTCTGTTTTACACATGATGAAAGAAATTGCACGTAGGACTCCTTGCTGTGGGTGGTGATTCATGTGAATGAAAGGAATCTGCTGCCAAGGGTGAATGTGTGTGGAAGAGAGCTTTTCCCCTGGACTTCTGAATTGGATGTTACTGGCACCCTGGTACAAGGCAGGTCTGTAGGGCTTCTAAAACGGAGTTTGGAGGCTGGGATTTTCCCTTAGAATGAAGACTTCTAAAGAGATGCCTTAGGACTTAAAAATGTGAGCTTATTTGTTTATTTTAATTATGAATTTTATGGTCTTCAGGCTTTAAAAACTTATAAAAGCTGTTTGCTCTATTTGGCTCTAATTTCCAATGAATGCTTCACTTCTGATGATCATCTTTTAGGTCTCCCAAGGATGTCTCTATGACTGAGAGAGTGGCATGTGGCAGGCCAACAGCTTGTCCTGCTTGGACATGCCTTGAGTTGACCCTTTGTGGCAGGACAGTAAGTAGGACCACGTATTGCTCATCGGTGTCCCCAGTGCCCAGTCTAGCACCTGGCACAGAGTCTATGCCTGATGTGTGTTTGATGAGTAAGTCATAGCTATTATTTGGAATGACCAAATGGATGACTCAAACCTACCACCTCCTCTCTGGAGTTGAAATATATTATTAGCTCCATTTTTGGAGGGTTTATTATGAACCAGGTACATTACATACATTATCTTGCCTGATGTAAGAGGAAAATACTGATGTTAGCTTTTGCAGTTGAAACTTGGAAGGCAAGATATTTGCACAAAATTCCAAAATGCTAGATCTTGGATTAAGCTCAGGCTAAGCCACTCATAACCACTCTGCCTAGTGCTTGAGAAATGGTGAATTTTGAGCAGTACTATTCCCATCACAGCATCACAACGAGCCTGCTCCACCTGAGCACATGGCTAGTTCCTAAGTGGAGGGGCTTGACCTCAAGTCAACGTGCATGAAACAGAAGTAACACTTTTTGAGAAAAATCATCGCATGTGTGCAGTGTTCTTTCCACCCATGACATCTGTCATACCAAGTGAGTGTGATACCAGGTGAGTGCAAGCACCAAGTGTGCCCCCACACGCCACCTCTACTTTTGCTGCTGAATGTCAAATTGTAATGGAACCCTCATAGCTTCCCTTTAAATCTTCATGAAAAATTAACACATTCTTACTCTTGGCAGAACAGAACTTATGCTTCAAAGTGATCGTTGCTCCGTCCCATTCTATGTGCTGTCAATTGTGATGTGAACATTTAGACTTCGTTTTTTTTCTAGGACGTTGGAAGGGCAATGTCCCCATCATCCCCCTTTCTCCACCCCAAGTTCTTGCCCACTGTCACACTCATTCACAGCCTCCTATCCATCACAGAATGGAAAGGTTTCATGCATGTGGGAATAACTCAAAACATCCTGTGTTTAACAGAGGACAGCAAACAGAATGTCAGTGCCAGGAGTTCAACTCAATGAGGTCATTTTTAGAAAACTGAGTATTTCTCAGGCAGCAGATTCTGTGACGGTTTTTTCCAGTGCTCTTTGCAGAAGACCTGAGTTTGGTGCTCAGTGTTCTGGTTCTGGTCTGAAGGTGGAGGCATGTTTTAAACATGGTGATTCTACCCAGAAAAGCTCATGGAGATTAAAGACCAATCATGGGTCTATGATTACTATATAGTGAGAGGCATTGGAAAAACCTAAGCTCAAGACAGAACACTATCTTTTTCAGTAAAGGGTCTGATTTTTGGCTTAAACAATGAAAAAATAAAACAAAAAAGAGATGAGAATAGAACTGGCAGCCTGTCAATTTTTACGGTGTTTATGAAAAAGGGGATGTGAATAAATATCTTTACTGATGTCACAGACTATTTTTAAAGTAATCTCAATGAAAATCAAGTCATTAATACTTTCCTTAGCTAGTGTCATACTGTCATCTGTGAGGATGGATGTTATTAACCTCTTTGTCAATTGAGGTGGCTTTCATAAATAATACATATCTCACATGGAATATTGAGATTATGAGAGGCATGGGGTTGCAATCACAAACTGGAATCCAGACATGCAAAATGTGTTGCATTTCTTTACTGTCCAATAGTTTCCCCTGAAGCTTCCTGTTGTCAGGGCAGTAGGAAACTGGTCAATACTGGGACTAGAAAGTTCTCCGGTAATTAGGGAACAATAATAATAGTAATAGTAATGACAAAAACCTAACTTCAAGGCAACCCCTTCATTTTCTGTAAGATTGTTACTATCTAAGCTTTTGAAGTTCACAGAGGTCAGTGTCTATGTGGCTTTTATGTCTCAAGTGGGTGAAGGAAGGTTTTAATGTCAAGAATTCAACCTCCTCCAGCATACCTATCAGTTCTTCTCTAAGGCAGCTGTTGGGCAGGGCACCTTCTCTCTGCTTTCCAATTCTGATGTCTTCACATTCCTCTGACAGGAGGTAAATTTACTACAAAGCAAATACAATGAGTTTCAAGACCCCTGACTTGGAAAAGAACTCCTCAGGTCCTTGGAAAGATCCTGGAAATGTGCTCAAATGGTCATACTTTTTTTTTTTTTTTTGCAGTTTTTGGCCAGGACTGGGTCTGAACCCACCACCACTGGTATACGGGGCCAGCGCCCTTACTCCTTGAGCCACAGGAGCTGCCCTGATCCTACATTTTTATAAAATTTTCAAAAGTAAAATATTTAACCATGATCAGTTGAGATGACTATCTTCACTCTGATCTCTTCTCATTTTTGATGGCTTTAGAGTGTTGGTTGCCATTTTGGAAATCCTGCTAAATGGAAGTTGAATCAAAGAAGTACTTGGTTAAAGTCACACTCAATGCCTTCTGTGTGTGATTGCATTTTTGTTAGCTGTGCAAATGTGGGAATGGCTTTCAAGAATCCTCACACGACTTGCTCGGTGTTTGAAAACCAGGGTGCAGGACCAGAGGCTGATTGTGATGTAAACACATTCATATCCTAAGGCACTGGAAATATGTGGATGTTGAAGGACAAACAAGGTTTGGAGAGTTTGCAGCCAGAAGCTAGTCTATGGAAATTCCTCTAGTCATCAAATATTTAGTGGTGGAGCAATTCAATTTTTCTTAGTCAAGGCGTTCTCTCTAAGGAACATATTTGCTAATGTATTATATGCAGTTATTTAAATATCACATATATTTTTCTTTTTAAAATTAAAATCATAAGCATATTATTTATCAGAATTTCCATACTTGTAGAGCATTATGGTCTCCAATAAGAGTACTATAAATATTAAGTACTTCTCTGTGTGTGAAATCAGTTTTCATCTATCCCAACTAATTAGTTCACACTTAGTGTATCTGAGGAATATTATTCTGAAGTAGATTTGGAGGTTCCTGATGAATTGGCATGTGAAATTGCCACCAACATAGCAAAACAGCCTGAAGAAACAAATGGTGCAATGATAGAACTGCTATATGTATTCATTAATACACTCAATTTAACATTAGCAAATATCTATTATGCAACTTTGGAACTCACTATAAAGGGCAACAGAAGAAAAATAAGTTTGAGTCATTTTGCATATGCCCTAAATTCAAATTAACTCTGTCCCGTTATGCAGAATTATTAATTATAAAAAATCCAGATATAGGAAGAGAGTATTCTAATGGAAGCAAGTGATACAATAAAGGAAAATTTTGGCAAAAGGCACAAAAAGACAAAATTTGGTAATATGTCAAAAACTCTCTTATTGTGACTGAAACTAAGAATTTTGATGGTAAAAATTATTTAACGAAAATAACTCTCATGGACAAAACAAAACCATGAAAAAAGTTAACAGACTGCCAAATCGTAAACCAAAAATAGAAGAAAAATGAAGGTAGTAGCAAAGAAAAACACAGTTTGTATAGTTGCTAGTGTATGCTGGAATTTCAACAACAGCTTTATTGGAAAAATTAATTGACCTTGATAAGTGCCATGTTTGTCCTGTTAAATTTATTTTAGCACTAATTAGTGAAAGAAAGGTTTTTTTTCCCTCCCAAATTATGATGCCAGTAATATTTACAGAGAATTTAACAGAATGCACAATGGACAATAGAAATATTTTTAAGTCAGTATTATGAGCCACAACAAAAGAACAATGTTCAAGCTGTTATGAGATCCCAGCAGTGAGTATGGGCAAGACGTTGCATAGACTGTATAATTGACAAAAATGTTTTAACTGCCAGATATCACTTGCTGAAAGTCAAGAGGATACTACTTACAGACAAGAAGGCACTGGAATTACACATCAATTAAAAAACAAATGTTCTAGATGACATTTAGAAGACCAGAGAAGAGAGAAGAGTCAGTTTTATCATTAAGGTTTAGCATTGTTTTTAAACAATTAAAAGAGTAGCTATGCCTATAACCATTTGACAATTTATAATTATATAAATTTGTGGGGTACAAATTGATGCTCTGACTTATAAATGCCATGTAGAATGATGAAATAAAGCTAGTTAATATATTCATTATGTCAAACACTAACACGTTTTTAATCATGAGAGTATTTGAACTTCACTTTTTTCTCAATTTTGAAATGTACAATACTGGATTATTGTAAAAGTTTTTTTTTTTTTTTTTTTTTTTGGCCAGGGCTGGGTTTGAACCCACCACCTCCAGCATATGGGGCCAGCGCCCTACCCTTTTGAGCCACAGGCACCGCCCCAGTACTGGATTATTAACTATATCTACCACATTGTGCAATAGATCTAAAAGAATTTCACCTGTCTGAGATTTTGTACCCTTTGACCAGCATCTCCCCATTCCTCACCCCAGTCTCTGTAACTACCATTCTACTTTCTGCTTCTAAGACTTTGATTGTTGTAGATTCTACATATAAGAGAGATCATGTGGTATTTGTCTTTTTGTGCCTGTCTTATTCCACTCAGCATAATATTCTCCAATTCCATTCATGCTGTCACAAATAACAGCATTTCCTTCCTTTATAAGGTTGAATAGTATTTCATTGTGTATACCTAGATACCATATTTTCTTTATCCATTCATCTGTTGATGGACACTTAGACTCATTTCATAATTTGACTATTGTGAACAGTACTGTAATGAACATGAGAATGAATACATCTCTTCAACAAAGTGATTTTAAATCTTTAGGGCAAATACCCAATAGTGGAATTGTTGGACCATGCTATAATCATATTTTTAGCTTGTTGAAGACCATCCATATAGTTTTCATAATGGCTGTACTAATTTATATTCCTACTAATAGTGTACAAGGGTTCCCTTTTCTCTGCTTCCTTGCCAGCATTCATTGTCTTTTGTCCTTTTTTTTTTTTTTTTTGAGACAGAGTCTCATTTTGTTGCCTTAGGTAGAGTGCTATGGTGTCACAGCTCACAGCAACTTCCAGTTCTTGAGCTTAGGAGGTTTTCTTGCCTTAGCCTCCTGAGTAGCTGGGACTACAGGTGCCCACCACAACACCCAGCTATTTTTGTTGTTGTTGTTGCAGTTTGGTCAGGGCCAGGTTTGAACCCGCCACCCTCGGTATATTGGGCTGGCACCCTACTCACTAAGCCACAGGTGCTGCCCTCTTTTATCTTTTTAAAAATAGATATTCTGACAGATGTCAGATAATATCTCATTTTGGCTTTAATTTGCCTTTGTCCAATGATCAGCAATGTTGAGCATTTTTTAATATGTCTGCTACATCTTCTTTTGAGAAATGTCTATTCATGCCCATTGTCCAACGTTTTTTCACTTTTGAAGTTTCCCAGGCTGGAGTACAGTTGCATCATCAGAACTTACTGAAATTTCAGATATCTAGACTTAAGGGATCCTTCTGAGTAGCTGGGACTACAGCCTGACTAATTTTTTGTATTTTTATAGAGATGAGGTTTCACTATGTTGCACAGTCTGGTTTTGAACTCCTGGCCTCAAGTGATCCTCCCTTCTCAGCCTCCAAAGTGCTAGGATTACAGGTGTGAGGCATTGTGCCTGGCTGCTTGTCTATTTTGTTAATTTTTTTTTCTTACTATTGAGTCATTTGAGTTCTTTATATATTTTGGATTTCTAACCCCCTATGAAGTGTACTATTTGTCAGTATTTTCTCCCAATCTATATGTTGTCTTTGGACATTGTTAATTATTTTCTGTGGGTGAACATTAGGGAAGTTACGATTATGGAAATAGAGTTAGATTGATATAATAATGGAATGATTATACAAAAGGTTGTATGATCAGGGTCAGGTATGCAGGAGAATGGGAGAGGACATGATCCTTAAAAAGGACACACTGTACTGGTGGTTTCAGGGGACAGTTTGGCATGAACATCAAAGGACTTCAAGAAAAGGTCTGCAAGGGCCTGGCTAGAGTCAGAAAGGACCAAAGGAAAAGGGTACACAAGGGCCTGGCTGGGAGCCTGAAAGGATCCCAGGAAAAAGGTCTGCAAGAGCCTGGCTGGGGGCCTGAAAAGGCGTGGGGAGCCATTTTAGGACAACACGTGCCGCTGACTCATTGAGCAAGAAAGATTAGTTCTCATGGGTGTGAGGTAAGAGGATTCAGCTTTGTTCCTCCTGGCTCCTAAAGATGAGGAAGGAGTCAACTAACCTGCCTTGCAGGAAACAGAGATTTAACTAGGTGGCATCTAGCTCCAAATCCATGCTCCCATTTCCTTTGTTTTCTGTAATCCTGTTTGTGATTGATAAGTATCTTAAGAAGTAAAATTAATAAAAATAGCTAAAGGGTTACTGGGTGGGAAATCCAGAATTAGGGCAGCAGAAACCACAGAGATGATGTATGTTATTGCTGCAAATACCCATGAACTAATCAAGAGAAATAATAAAAACCGAGTGCATCTGGAGTTTGAGGTCTTCACTGTCTCTCCCACAAAGGACACTGACCTCCTGGGCCCACTCTATAAATTCTACTTTGTTTCTATTGTCTTTCTTTATTTTCCTAATTCCCTTGTCACTGCTGAGCACTGGGGACTTTCACAGGTTGTGTGGGGGCTGGCTCCCTACAATTTTCTTTGATGTATGGAAGATTTTTAGTTTGATGCTATTCCATTTAACTATTTTGTGTTTGTTGTCTATGCTTTTGAGGTCAAATCCAGAAAATCATTGTCCCAACCAATGTCATGCATTTTCCTCCTGTTTTCTTCTAGTGATTTTATAGTCTCTGGTCTTATATCTTGCATCTATTTTGAGTTGATTTTATGTACGTGGTTTGAGATAAGGGTCCAATTTCATTCTGTATGTGTATACCCAGTTTTTGTATTCAAAATTTAGTTTTTTTTTTTTTTTTTTTTTTTTGAGACAGAGCCTCAAGCTGTCCCCCTGGGTAGAGTGCCGTGGCATTACAGCTCACAGCAACCTCCAACTCCTGGGCTCAAGCGAGTCTCCTGCCTCCGCCTCCCAAGTAGCTGGGACCACAGACGCCCGCCACAACGCCCGGCTTTTTTTTTTTTTTTTTTGGTTGCAGCCGTCATTGTTGTTTGGCGGGTCCGGGTTGGGGATTCGAACCCGCCACCTTAGGTGTACGTGGCTGGCGCCTTAGCCGGTTGAGCTATAAGTGCCGAGCCCAAAATTTAGTTTTTAAAGAGGACATATTAAATTATATAAGCTTCAGAATCCCTGAAACTCTTGGCCTGTTCTTGCCTCTGAACTTAGGTTTCCTTTCCGCTGGGAAAATCTCTTCTTTCTCCCTCATGGGACTTCTCACCCAGAACCAGTTGTGGTTTACACTTTTTCTAAGAAGGCCAGAAGGTGACTTATGCTTTAGGAGTAATTACATATTTCTGCCCTGGAGCTTTGGATCCCCAAAGAATGGGGGCATGAGAGGAAAGGATGGGAGAATATTGCAACAAAAATTATATTTTCATCTAGCAGCCTGATACACTGGGATTACTAGTCAGCATGCCTGCCCCTTGCCATGCTATCTCCTCAATCTCCTGTTACGTTCAGAGTAGACTCACAAGCAAAAGTTAAACTACCAAATGAAAGCCTCACTTGGTCATGTGACTCTTACAGATTTATTTATTGGGCCCCTGCTCTTCCTGAACAATCCTACGTTGTCCACAGATATAGTTTTTAAAAGTTTTTGACCTTTAAAGAGGGACCTTAAGCTGTGTGCAGAGGTTAAAGATGGGGGCTCAGATGGCCCCCAGAAAAACCATGTCTTTTCTTCGTTATATGCTGGGTGATGACATAAGATTTTCTGAAAAACGTTCTCTGTGTTTAACAGTATTTGGAAAACCATGAGTCTTAAGAGAATTTTAATCTCATAACTTGCAAGGCTTCTTAAGATCTAGCCCGTCTTCTGTTCCAGGGTTATTATTGGTAGTCTGCAACACAGTCTCCATTTCAGCCACAGAGAACCTTCTCCTCTGTTCTCAGACATGCCAAGTACTCTCTCCTTCACACTCTCCCCATGACAAGCTCTTCCCTCTCTCTCTCTGGGGTGCCTTTTCTTCTCTTGTTGAATAAGCTCCTTTTGCCCCAGGTCTCAGCTTAAATACTCCTTCTGTTCAGTGTCTTGTTCACTTTTATTTAAAAATTTTTTTTGGCAAACCCATGTAATTATTTATTTATTGTGCATCAATTTCTGCACAGGACTCCAACACTGTGGCAAATTATCTGTCCAGTTTCCTCATTATGGCTTTTCCAATAGCACTTGTCATGTTAACGTTATATCTTTAGGACCTGGCTCAGGAATGAAGGAAAGATAAAAAGTAGCTAAGCTGGACTAAACTCCACTTATCAAGTCAAGGTATTACTTCCTTGAGAAGGCATTTCCTGAGTTACAAAGACCTAGTTTTTCTTTGTTCTAAACAAATGAATTTCCAGCTATGGTTTGCCTTCATCCCTCCCTCTGCCCTTCCCTGTTCAGACAGTCCTAGGCTGTCTATCCACATGACGTTCCCTACTGGTCAGTTCTAGGAATTAAATGATGCGATGGGTCTTCCCTACCAATTCCTTTTACCCCTTGAAATGAGAGTATGTAGAGGATGTATTTGCCCATTTCTTTGGAATATTTCCTGCCAGCATTTACTCTCCTGTGGAAAATATAACCTCCTTGCTTTACAGGTATCTTAGAAAAATCCCTTTTTCTTTCCTTTGTTGTATTTTGGAAATATCCTCTAACCACTGTATAATTTAAGAATCATGATAATACTATATTTTTATCAGAATAAGAAAAGGTTGCTTTTAAAACACTTTGATCTAATTCATACTGAGTACAGTGTATGGTAGATAACAGGCCATAGTGTTGACCAGGACAAACAGCTTTCCTGACACCAAGCTTGCAGTCCTGTTGAGAAGACAGAATGAAAGAAATACTCAGGTAAGTAACCACACTAACTACTAATAATTATGACTGAGATAAATGCACGAATGCCAAGAACAGGTGGTTTGCTCCTTGATAGGACAGTCCCCTGCCCCGAGATGCGAAGGAAGGTAAATGAGGGGTCCCTGGGTGCTGCAGGGAAGCTGGGTGAGGAGGGGCAGCTTTAGAGACAGAAGGAGCAGCTCGTGCAGGAATCCTGAGCTCAGAGGGACTGGGAAGGTTGAGGAAGAGAAAGTGTGGGATGCAGAAACAGAAGGCTGACCCTGAAGTTTTTAACACAGCAAAGTAACCGAGCTGTGCTGTCAGCCTTAGAGCTGTTGACACCCCCAGAGGGTCTGCTTCAGATTAAATTTCTTTCCTCAGTTTTGCTTTTTCTGTTGTTCGATTATGAATCCAGTCACAGTGTTCTCCCCACCCATCTTCCGCCCTTCAGTGTAGTGCATTTTAACGGCCGGTCAGCTTATTTGGGCCTCTGTGGAACTCTGACATCTTCATGTGTTTGCTACTAGGGAATAATTCCTTCTGAAATCCCAGCGCTTTCTGTATTCTTCTGGTGCCCTCTGTTTTTAGGTTTGTGAGTGGTTTTTTAGTGCCTGGATCACTGGACAGGTGTGGTGTCTGTGATGACTGCTGAGAGGTAAACATTAACCTCATTCTGAATGCCAAATGATAAGGCTCCTTTCTGCCTGAGAAATTATGGTTTTTATAATTTTATTGCTGAAGAAATAATTGTCATGGCCATGATTTATATCACTTTCAACAGCCATTGGGTGGGTACCATTAACGGTGTGCTTTCAGCGCACCCAGGAAGCGCCCCCTAGTGAGGGTTTTGCTCAATGCTTTGTCAGAGGCAGGTGTATATTTCCCTGGTTTTCCTGACATAATGGATTGAGTCTTCAGAATTTCAGGTGATTTCCATTCATGTTTATTTTAAGCCCACAAGATGCTCCTTTATGTCAGGAATTGGTCTTGTACCATTATGTGTGTTCACCTTATGCTCAACACCTTCGGTGGGGTGGGCTGGCAGTTGCACCTGTGCAATTCAAATCTTTGCAATTCCAAAGTAACTTTGTTGAATCCAGCAAATATTTGTGAGTGCCTGCTGTGTATGTGACACAATTCCAGGCCCCATGGAGGACAGAACAGATACACAGACGTGGGTCTAAAAACACAGAAACCTAAAAATTGGAAAATAAATGTAATCATTGGTTGACCTTGTGATTACTACAGGGCAGCATTATGAAGACTTAGAATCATAGCACATGCCACATGAGAGTGAGGTTGGTGTGTGATTAGAAGGCAATGTCGAATTTTTCTTTTTTCTTTTATTTATTTATTTATTTATTTATTTATTTAATAGAGACAGAGTCTTCACTTTCTTGCCCTTGGTAGAATGCCGTGGTGTCACACTGCTCACAGCAACCTGCAACTCCTGGGCTTGGGCAACTCTCTGCCTTAGCTCCCGAGCAGCTGAGACTACAAGCGCCTACTACAATGCCCAGCTATTTTTTGTTGCAGTTTGGCTGGGGCCAGGTTTGAACCCAACACCCTCGGTATATGGGGCCAGCGCCGTACTCACTGAGGCACAGGCGCCACCCAGCACTGTTGAATTTTTGTGCTCCTTTCTGGTTTGTTGTCTTACTTCTCTTCTTGTAAAAGAGAGGCAGCATGCCGTCATTAAGAATAGAGTCTTGAATGCATCTATTTAAGCATGTTTCTTATTTTCTCTGTGACTCAGTTTCCTTTCGGTAAAATGAGGTTATAAAACTATTTTCTTTAGAGATTAACTTTGGGGTCTAAATGATTTAGCATACGCAAAGTGCTTAGAGCAGTAACAGTATATGCCAAGCAACTGATACTAATAACATTATTAAAAGATGGTGGTACATTGAGGTGTATTTGGCATATCTTGGTTCCCTGGTTTAGTCCAGCTTTGGGTCTTTCTAATCAGTAAGTTGGCTCAAAGAGGTGGACACATTCATTCATTCCTTCATTAATCTATGAATAAGCATAAATTGGGAGCTATGGTTTAGGTGCTCGTTATGTAGTGAAAAATGGATAATATGGTGGGATGTGCAAAATAAGTGGTTGTAGCCTTTGGGGGTTTCATGGAGCAGTAAAACTGCAAAAATAAAATTAGGCACTGCCAAAATTTGATTTTTCCCGGTAAAGATATTAAAAAGAATCAACCATCACGTGGTATTACCATATTTTGACTCTAAAAACAGTAGGAAGTTAATATCAGAATAAGTGAATTTGTGAAGTAAAATAATTTTGCCTCGAGAACAAGAGCTGGGTTTGTATCTGGAACATAACAGGTGCCCAATAATAATTTGTGGGCTGAACAAGCCACTTCTTTGTTTTCCTTAGGCTTCTGCAGACCAGTGGCACTTTGTTTGCAGAGCAGGATTTAGGAGTGTGGGAGAAAAGGGGCTTCCCGTGGAGCATCTGGATTAGAATCTGCGGACACCTTTCCTTTCGTGCATCTTTAGGGAGAAAGCCCATGCAAAGGTGTGAAGTTATCTGAGTTACAGAAAGTGGTGATCAAGAACCAAATAAAAAGGGCTACTGGGGAAAGGCTCAGTTAGAATTATAGGGGTGAATTTTATTTTATAAATCAAAACTTTTATGAGCTTTGTGATTTTTATATGCTTTTTGGTGAAGGGTTATATCCCTGAGAGTTTAAATGGAAACTTTATGGTTAACTGTTAAGAATCTCAGGAAGTACACTGCTCGCTTTCAGTAAAGATAACGAGACAGGCCTGTAGAGGTATAAACTGAGAAGCCTGTTATTCACCGGGATCATCTTTTTTCAGTGCCCTTTGTTCACTGTAATCCTGTTTTCAAGGAATGTTACTATTCTGTCACCTTCCATTCTTTATCTTTCTAGCACACAACTGTAATAGATTAATGTCGGCAGGATGCTTCCTCCCAAGGCTTGTTACATATCATCAAGGGCCACATTTTCTCTTAATTTTAACCAAGGTCTAACAATTTCTTTTTCTAAATAGTTTTACATTCCGCCCGAACCAGTGACCATCAAGTGGGTGTAGCCCAGCTGATTTCTTAAGATGGAAACTTACAACATTTCTTTACATAGAATATAATATGTTCACCTAAAGTGGAGGTGACTTTGTGCTTTTGACAAATGCCAGCATTTGAAGGCCAAGAAATTAGTGTCAATTAATAGAAAGGGTCTACCTCAGATTGTGCTTATAAAGGTGGACTTTTGGGGACTGGGAGAGGCTGACTGATGAGTAGGACAGAATCTGGGGGGAAGATGTCAACTTGGACGCGGCAAGAACAGGGGTGTGACATTTCCTGGGAGTCAGAGTTTCCTCTTCAGGTCTGTCTTAGGGGAGCCATGACATAGATGACCATTCCACCTGAAGTTCACCCGTCTGACAACTTCAGCTTCTTAGGGACATAGAGATTAAATAATCTCTTATCAAATGCCATTATAATTATTTAAGTTTTATACTTTGTCTCCAACTTTGTATCATCAAAATTAATAATTGTGATCAATAAAAAAAATGTAGTCTTTTTTTTTTTTTTTTGCAGTTTTTGGCTGAGGCTGGGTTTGAATCCACCACCTCCAGTATATGGGGCCAGCACCCTACTCCTTTGAGCCACAGGCACCGCCCAATGTAGTCTTCTTTTTATAAGATAAGATCAAGATCAGAATATATGTCAAGGACCTAAAGTTCATGAAGAGTTAGTTACAGTTCGCTCAAAATCTATTTACTCTTATTGTAGCCTCAATTCTAATGTGTTTACTTATTTGCTTTGTTAGCTTATACAAGTAGAAAAGGACGAGCCAGAAGAGAGTCAAGAACTTGGAATTATCAAAGGAAAGTCTTTAATTATAATTGAATTGAAAATAGCTCTCACTGCAAAAAATATTGCAAAACAATCTAAGTTGCAATCATTAAAAACACAACAAAACCCAAACCCGGTTCATGCCATTTAATTACAGAGACATAAACTCTAGTGTTCCTTGATTCTTCTCCTTGTAAAAGTAACGTTATATTCACCACATTTTGACTGTATATATTTACCAGCAATATATATAATGGAGAAAATCTTGTTTTCTTTTAAACATATTTAAAAAGAAATTTAAGGAAAAACTGTCATATGGGTTATTCATTTCTTCCGCTGGGGAATTCTAATGAAATGTTAAAATTCAAGTGAAACATGTTTACGAGACACAGGATTATGGATGAGTTTATCCTCGCTCTCTCCCAGAATGTCCTTTCATTCTCTATAATCACGTCTCTACTTAGGAGTCAGGGCGAAGCAGCCAAAGGAAAAGTTCCCAGACTGAAGCTGCAGGCCTATTTTATATTTTCTGGGGAAGATAAAATATAAAACACTCATTTTCCTTTCCGTGGTGATATCCCGTAGAACCTAAAAGAAAGGCAGGATTTATGTGCTATGGGCAGCGATCAAAAGAACATCCCACATTTATTTCTTAAGTTGCCCTACGCATCAGCTTCCCGAATGTATTTTCTGAGGCATTTTTCTGATGCATAGTATTTCTACATCTGGGGGACTTCGTGCTTCGTTTGGCATTTCTCAAATCAGGCCATCTTAGCTACAGCATAAGGTCGCATTAGGGTCAGGGACCAACTCAAAACCTCCTTTTCCACAATGCGGTTGTTTCAGCACCTCCTGATCTCTACATTTTCTGACCTTCTGGAATATTGATAGTGTATGCCACAGAATTAAGCCTTTGTGAGCCACTAGATTCCACCGTTGCTTTTCCACTTTGGTCTGCCTAGCCCTGAGATTGGGTCAGATTATAAACTACATGAGGGTATACCGTTTAAGATCTCATAATCTTTTTGTGTCAATCACCGAGATGCAGTAGTTGTCTACATAGTTGCTAGTCAATAAATGTATGCTAATTAGCTAATGTAGTAAAACGTAAGTTTAAGAAGAAATTAAATAAGGAAATATATTGATTTCTAAGGATATATACAATATTCACATTATCATATTTTGAATAAGTTGACACATACCACGCTTTTCCTCATAAAAGTAACATTATACCAGCAATATATATAATGGAGAAAATAAAAAATAATTTAGGGCAGATAAATAGACCTAATTACTTATAATCTAGCTGCTTACTTGAAATTTCCCTAATTGGTTATTGCCCCAGATGTTGGGAAACACTCTGGTGCTTACACTACTATCATTAAACATTGGGAAGTCTAAATAAGTTTCCATAAAGTCTCTATAAATGGGATACTTTTAAATACTAGGCAAAGATGATTGATTTCCTGTGGGCTTTACTGCACATTTATGTCCTTTAATAATTGTACTGGTTATAATCTCTCTGTCCCGATCCTAGATTTTCAATTTATGATTCAAAGAACAAGGACAACGGCAGAGGTACAGTTTTCTTTTCCTTTTTTAAAAAATTTCAGATTAATATGAGGGTACAAATGTTTAGATTATGTTGTCTTCACTTCTAAGGTTAAGTTCGAGTTGCGGTTGAGCCCTTTACCCAGGGGGCTGAGCACCCTCACATTGTGCACACTAGGTGAGAAGTCACCAATCGCTCTCCCTCCCCACCTTCCCATCTCTTTCCTCTCCCCTCCCCTCATCAAACTATACTCGTGCTTTCCTTTCATGGGGGCACGTCGTTGTTTATATATTGGTTTCATATTAGTATTGAGCACACTGGATTCTTTTTTATTTTCCCCACTCTTGTGATACCTTACTAAGAAGAATGTGTTTCAACTCCATCCAGGTCAACACAAAAGATGTGAAGTCTCCATCTTTTCTTATGGCTGATAGTACTCCATGGTTTGTATATACCACAATTTGTTAATCCATTCAGGGGTCGATGGGCACTTGGGTTGATTCTGTGTCTTGGCAATTATGAATTGGGCTCCAAGAAACATTCTCATGCAAATATCTTTGTTGTAAAATAATTTTTTTCTTCTGGGTAGGTACCTAGTAATGGGATTGAAGGATCAAATGCAAGGTCCACTTTTAGTTCTTTGAAGAGTCTCCATACTTCTTTCCATAGAGGATATATTCATTTGCAACCTCACCAGCAGTGCAAAAGTATTCCCTTCTCCCATGCCAATATCTGCAGAGGTACATTTGTACTTAATGTTGAGCCTAAGGTTTGGCAAACTATCTATGGCAAAGGGACTATTCTTATTATTTTTAGTTGTCAATCTGTTGTGGGTCTGTACTTGTGTAAAATACTATAAAAAATGAACTTGGATGTTGTGCAGTATAAAATTTCCTTCTTTAATAATTTTACTGTAAATCCACCATTTATACTTGCATATAATTAGAGGGTACAAAGTGATGTTACGATTTATGAATACTATGTGTAATAATTAAATGAAGCTAATTAACATACCCATCATCTCAAATACTTACCACTTCTTTTTCTCTTCTTGTTCATTTATAACTATTTGTGGTGAGAACATTAGAAATTTATCAAATCAATTTACCTATCAATTTCAAAATCTTTGAAATTTATCCAATCAATTTACCTATCAATTTCAAAATATACAGTATACTATTATTAACTATTATATGTTCATTATCTGTGCAATAGACCTTAAAAAAGGTTCACTCCTCCTGTGTTATTGAGGTTTTGTGCTCTTTCTGTTTTTTTGTATTTATCTCATTGTACACCAATAGCAAACAATTTGCCAGCTGACATAGATCGGGAGATCGCACGAAATAGCATCGGTTTAAAGACATTAAGCCCAAAGGCAATCGTAACTGCTCTATTAAATGTCTGTGTCTCCAGAAACAACTTGGGCCATGGGAATCTCAAGGTTGTAGACAGACAGAATCTCTTCCTCTTAGCAGCTGTTTGTCCACAGGAGTCTTATTTACCTGCATAGCCCAAGTTTCCGCATTTCTAAAATGGGGTTACTAACTATATCCACAAATCAGAGTCCACCTAGGAGACAGAAACTGCAGAGGCATTTTTAAGGGCAAAGTTTCACGTAAAACAAATTTTTAGACTATAACAAGAGATGGCTGTACTGAGGGATTGCCTGATAGGAAATGAGGAAAACTCTAAAGAATACAGGAATGATGGAGGTAAAGAAAGAGCAGTGGTTTTCCCTAGGGCTAAGAGAGGGTACCCAGAGCCCCCCAGAAGGCTGAGCTCCAGACCTCCCTAGAAAGGACTCCTACAAGGTTGTGGCTTACTGGGTGACATAAAAGTCACTGTGGTGCTAAGCTTGTAGAACTTTCTGGAAATCTACCTTCTGTGGTTCTAGGGGAATTTTCGGTGATGCTACCTGAGATGGGTGGGGTCAGAGAAAGCTTCCAGATGCTCACACATGGGAGTCTTTCTACGTGGAGCCTCGAGGTTCCAGTCTGTCTTCTGCCAGGTGTCCCCAGTTTCAGCTGTGCCTTGGTAAGAAGCAGGTCAAATCCCTGGGTTGAGTGTGACGAATTCTCAAGTCCCCGGATTTTTTTTTTTTTTTAATAACTTAGAGGCAGTAAAAAGAGAGTTAAGGAAGGTAGTATAGCTACTGATTAGATAATGTAGACAGGCCTTTCTCCAGGAGGATGTAGGGCTCATTTTCAGCAATATGGTGAAAATATAATTAGCTTAGTGGTTTCAAAGCTACACCCCAAAGGAAATATTAATTTGATTCATTTGGATTGCAAGAAATACAAACCAACCCTTTCTAGCTTAGAGCAAAAGAATTTATTGGAAAAGTACAATGGAAGCTTGTGAAATTTTAACAGCCTAGAGTCTGGAAGGAAAGGTCCTAGGGCAGTTCTGGGGTCACTGCAACAGCCGAAACTAATGTTCTACTGTCAATGTTTGACATGATCTCAACTTGGTTCCAGTGAATGTCAGTCACCAGGTCTCACCTTTAGGTATAGGAAAAAGGCTCTGTCTTATCCAAGTTGGGCAGGATTAAAACTTTACTGGAAGCCTCCATTAGTTGTCCAGGGCCCAGGGTCACACAGCATGGTCATGACCAATAGAGATTAGAGCTGAGAATCAGAGCCCAGCTCAGAAATGTGGCTCCAAGTTGAGCCAGGCAGCCATTTTTACCTGTGCCACGATGTTGCAGATAAAATGGTTGAGGGACTATCTGGGAGCAGCCAGCCCTGTTCTTTCAAGTGATAGCTGGTTTTCATTTGGGAATCTTCAATTTGTGACTAGCCAGATTTCCATTTCCATCAGATAAAGCCTGGCAATAATGAACACCTTCCTGATAACTCTCGTCATGCTTTTCCAAGGAGCTGAAAATGGTAATTAATGCAAAAGCTGTGTTTATTGGTTCGTGAAATTGAGTGTGTGTCGTCCTTTGATATCGTGTATTCTTGAAAGTGAAAGTTTGTGAGGAGGTGGGAAACAGTGCACATTAAAGACTCAATTTATTTGACAAGATGCTCCAACAAAGACAACCTCATGTATATGAAAATCCTGGGCTCTTGTTTGCTTTGCCGAAGTAGAGGCAACAGAGCAAGGAGCAGGTGTTCTCCGCCCCCTCCTCTCGGTATCCCACCCAAGCCTGCACAGCACTCCTTTTCTTTCTCAGCCCAGCACAGAGTGGGGATGACATTGTCTGTTTCACTCAAGGACACATTTCAGACATGGCTCCCCCAAACTACTCTCATGAAGAGGTCTTAGTGGCAGGCAAGGGGGAGCAATTTTGTCTGATCAATTGCTCAAAGCCCTTAGGGAAGCACCAAGGCATGGAGGGCCAGGAAGACCCCCTCTGCAGCAGAAGAATCTAGGAAACTATGCTTAATAAGGATCCTGGGAGTAGGAACTTCATAGCTGGAAGCTCTAAGTCTGCTCCTTTTTAGAAGCTTTGGTTAATGGCAAATCTGGATTTCATAAGGTTTGTGAAAGAAATTCTGAGGCTCCAGAGAATCTTAACATACACACACACACAGAATACACATACAGACATATGACATGTACACCTTTTTCACAAACACACACACACGTACACACACACACTACTTGCACACAGAACCACAACACCACACATACACAAACCACCCACAAATGCATGCACTCACCTTAGCACAGATACACACATCATCTATGTGTGCATGTTACACTACCCATACATACATAAGTCACATCCCCAACATACACATTCACACCTGTGCACATCCCTCCACATGACACTTGAATACACAATGCAGGTGTTGCTTAGTATCAGACGTACACTTGACATGCCCCAATGTTGATCCCTCCCACATGATACTGTTCTAACAGCCAGAATGAACTGAGCTATGCCTGTGTCATCCCTTCTGCTTGGCACCCCCTTTTCTTACCCTTCTTATTTCCACCATGTTTTTTCCTGTGACTTAGAGGACACTCTACTTCTATTTATTGTGTGAGTTCAAATCTAGAGTAAGCTCTTTTGAGAAGTTTTCCTGATAGTCCTAAAATCCCTTTCTCTGTCCTGACTTCCACTTCTAGCTTCCATAACATTCTATATTGACCTTCAGCTTGGAGATTGATTATCCCACTGTAAAGTCATTTTATATTAACCATAAATTGCTTGAAGGAAAATACTTATCCCCAGCACTTAGAGTAGTACCTGGCACGAAGCTTAAATTCAGAAATACTGGTGACTAAGTGACCACGCTCTGTGCTCCTGTGACAATTTGTATAGCATTTTCCTCATGGCTTTGTAATTATTTTGTTTCTATGTCTTTGTCTAGTAGAATATGGGACATTCCCAACCATTTATACTCATAAAATAAGTACTAGGAAAATGTTACCTGTTGTCTAACTTGAAATTTTTGCAATATTTCAAAATACAATTCAGTGCAAAAATTCACTTCAGAGCCTAATATAAACCAGGATATATGACCTGTTACTATTTTAATGGTGACCACAAGGTATAGAGATGGGTAAGACCTGGCACGAATTTTATACATGTTTTCTTTCTCTTTCATGGTTATTTTAATATTCTTAGATTTTCAAGATTGCTTCTAACAAATATAAGAAGCTGTACTAATGTCTTCCTAAGAGAAATGGAAGAAGTGAGAGGATATAAGAACAGGAAAAAGAAATTCAAAGAATGAGAAAAGGATGAAGGAAAAGAAGGGAAAGAAGAGCAAAGAGAATTATGAACAGGTATAGAAAACTTACTTGTAGCTCTGATATTTATCCAAAAACCAGAAAACCTTTTAAAATGTAAATTATTCAAGTGTTCTGTTTCATGAGAAAGACCTCAACATCTCCTCATTTATGTGTAAAACCACATATAAATATCTGTACGCTTGAAAGAGTTGGTTAACAGGTGCACTAGCTCTAACACCATGTTTAATTTTGAAATTGAATGTTTATTAGAGGAAATGAATGTGTTTTGTCCCCAGTATTGGTTGGTAGCACCCCTTGTGATGCACCACAGTTAAAGGACACTGTTGTGTCACTGTAATAAAAGAAATATTAGCGTTTCCAGGATATCTTCAATGCACATCGCCAGAAGATGAGAATAACAGGTGGTTTCTGAGGCATTTTTTCTCATCTGTTCAATTTTTGTACTTTAGGGAACATCTTACATTTACTGGTTAAATCTATTTCCTCATTGTGAATTATTTTCTTAAGGGAAATGATTAAGAATGAAAATCTCTCTTAGGGGAAGAGTGTGCAGTGATATGAGTTAATCAAACACAAATGAAAGAGGATTAAATTCGATGAAGCAGCTACATTTGCTAAATATTTTTTTTTTTAATCTGTTTCATCAAGGCCAGGGTCTTGTTCTTAAGAGGCTTGTAATCTAATTGGGAAGACAGAGCACATACATAAAAA
The DNA here is from genome assembly GCF_000181295.1 of Otolemur garnettii. NCBI lineage: Eukaryota > Metazoa > Chordata > Mammalia > Primates > Galagidae > Otolemur > Otolemur garnettii. The sequence continues at coordinate 4,168,290 of NW_003852437.1, read as the reverse complement.
GATGAATAGCTCTATGAGGAATCCAAATGAGTAGTTCAGACAGTAAATGTTTCAGATTTCAGAATCTGGAGAGGTGCCTGAAAGCTGAGGTGGCTGGGTCTTGAACTGATCTTCAAAGAAATTAGAGGGGGGATCTTCAAAATGGGAAATGTCTATTAAGAAGTATAAGACTTTTTTGGGTGATGATGAAAATTTTCAATAACTATAGTGAGAATTGCACAACTCTGCGACTTTAATAAAAACCTTTGAATTCTATAATATGTTTCCAATTGATAAATTGTATGCTATAGGCAGTCCCAGAGTTACAAACATCCTAATGACATATGACTCACATTTACAAACAAAGGCTATTACAGGTATTAGAAAAATGTACCTGCTCCTATTTACATACAAATTCAACTTAGGAACAAACCTACAGAACCTATTTAATTTATAATCTGGGGCCTGCCTGTATGTGAATTATAAACCTATATCAATAAAGCTGCTATCGTAAAAATATATTAGCTATGGTTGTGGTACCAGCTACGTAAAAGGGGACTATAGGAGGGGTGGGCATTATCTTTCCCTTTCTTTTCTTTCCTCTACTCTTTTTTCTGAAGGTCAGAAAGAGGTGAGAATCCAGGATGTCTCTTGCCCTCCCTTGCTAACATGAGGGGTATTTCTGGAACTGGTTCCATCTTCTCTGAGGCTATAGCTTCTGTCATGGTTCTTGCTTCTTCTGACTGAACTTAAATCTTGAACTTCCTCTCAAAACCTCCTCTTCTCATTCTTCCAGCCAAGATTATTTATTAATAAACTACGTGTTGCCTCTCTATCCCCTATGCTATAGTCTGAGTGTCCCCCAAAATTCATGCAATGAAACTTGATCCCTATTGGTAGTACTGAGAGGTAGGGAAATGATCAATCACGAGGGCTTTGCTTTTATGAAGGGATTAGTGCCTTATAAAAGGGTTGGAGGGAACTAGCATAGGTCCATTTTGCACTCCCACTTTTGCCATGTAAGGACACAATGCTTGTCCCTTCTGAAGGGCACAGTAACAAGGCATTATCATGGAAGTAGAGAGACCCAACTTTGAACAAACACCAAACTTGCCTTCATTTCGGTTTTCTAAGCCTTTAGAACTGTGGGAAATAAATCTCTATTATTTATAAGTTACCCAATTTGTTATACTTTGTTATAGCAGCAGAAATGGAGTAAGACACCCTGTTCACTTTTTAAGGTCTTCCATCACCTGTGTAACCAATTCCTATATTAAGTTCCTCTGTTTAAAGTATTACAAGTAGTTTTTTGTTTCCTGTTTGTATCCTTACACTGACATAGTATGAACATAACTAATATTTGTGGACTGAGTACACTTAGTATATGGAGAACTAGAAAAATTCTAAAAGCCATGAAAGAGAAAAGGAATGTAGGAGGTGTGGGCATTTAGGTGAAAATAATGAGTTTTATTTTAGACATGTAGAATCTGGGAAAATATGGTAGTAATGAAAGATTGCCTGAAGTACAGTGGAGGATTGGAAAGACAGTGGGTTGGAAAGACAAAATTTGAGATTTGTTTCTAAGAAATGATCTCTGTAGCAGAAGCAATAGCAACAGAAAAAATTAAAAGGGGAGAATTTATAGAAGATAAAGAGAAATAAAAGAACATAGAAACTTGAGAAGCCCTGGAGATAGACTATTTGGGAATCAATGAAGTATTAGAAGGAGTAGTAACAGAATTAAGGAGAGGAGCTGCTTAGCATTGACAACAACACCATGGAAACTAAGCAAGAATAATAAAGAAGGAGAAAATATGCTGGGATCCAGAGAAACAGTGGACTAAAAACAGACTACATGTGCTTCTTTCAATGAGAGGATCAAAAGTTGCAGGCAGATGCCTACCTACAAGTGGATCTTATTGGAAAGAACATTATAACACTCCAGAGACATGTAGACTGGAGGAGTGATTCATTTGGCAAGTTCAAAGGTATCTATGGCAAGGCATATACAAGTGGAGAAGGTCAGGAGGAAAGAACCCTGGGGTGCCATGCTTACCTGGCAGACACTGTGACCCAAATTGTGAGGGGGCTTCATCTACCACCACACACCTCTGGATTTATTGAAGAGCTGCTTGGGGTCTGTGTAGAAACATTTCACTGGAGAGCAGGTGGAGCAGAGAGCCAGGTGACTACCAGTCCCAGGTTTCTGTAGCTGATGCCATCCTGAACTCTCAAGTTCATGGTTCTCAGTCTGCTTGAGAATTAGCTTTGTAGTAACAGCCTTCACATTGCCCCCTCCAGGCCAGAGAGGAAGCAAGCAGATGCCCTGCTACTAGGAGCTGATCATCTTTCTCCCCCCGAGAGCATATGAGCAGAGGAGGACCCTGAGGAACACAGACACCACCTCAGAAGTCTTGAGGAACTGCCATAGTGGGATCTAGGTAGAGGGAGAACATTGGTTATTCAGTGCCCTTGACCTACCTCTGCAGTTCCTGGCTGCTGGAACCAACCCCTGCCTGCATAGCTCAGAAATCATAGTCCCTGATCCACCAGAATAGCTTCCCACTCAAGCATCTCTGCCTTTGTGATCACCAGTTATGTCTCTGAGGTCCTAGCTGCACCTGGGCCTGAAGCTCCTCCTCTGTTGTTTCATAGCTCCTGCCAAGTCTGTGACACTACCTGTGAGATTCCAGAATTGCACCTGGACTCTAAGACCTTAGTCCTGATGCTCCACCACTGCTGCTGGGCCTATGGAACAACCCCGAGGTTAAGAGCTCCCCCAGAGTTTGAGAAATGCTCACAGCCCAAATACCCATGACCACTGTATAAATGGCTTCACCCAGCTACCACCATCACCTCTGTAGGGAAACCCTGAGAGGAGCAATTTACCATGATATCATCTTCCATGGAGAAGATCTCACTCAGCATCCAATTTGAACTTCCAACAGTGATCTAGAGAACAACCTATCATTCCATATGAAGATCATCTAGCACTGGATTGAACTATGATAGTCATAGGAGAATGGGACAAAACAGAACCACTAATCTACAGGCTCTCAGTGCACCCATCTCTCCCTGGCTAGGTCAACATTCCAGAGTAAGACAAGAAGGTATTATCTTAGTACGTCCCTCTCTTCCCACTAAGTAGGAGAGTTCCCAGGAAAAGAGAATAGGTGTCCTGAAAACCTATTAATCCTGAGCCAAGAGAAGACTCAGATGAGAAGACCCCAGCAAAAGAACCCTGGCAGCATGAAAAAATAAAATAGTCTGACACCTCTAATGGATTACAATCAACATACAGTAGGGGACTCTTATCAAAAGGAAATTGTTGACATGTCAGAAATGGAATTCAGAATATGGATGGCAAATAAGATGAATGGAACTGAAGGGAAAGTTGAAAAACAGCAAAAAGAGTCCTCCCACCCAAATTTTCAGGAAATAAATGAAAAAGTCCCTAAACAGCTAGGCAACATAAGAAAGGCTATAATAGAACTTAAGGAAATGAAAGAGTCACTTAGGAAATTTCAAAACACAGCTTCAACAACAGACTAAACCAAGGAGAAGAAAGATCTCAGAGCTTGATGCCAAGGCTCTTAAACTAACCCAATCATTCAAAGAGAAGAGAAGAGAATAAAAAATACTGAGCAATCATTCAGAAAGGTATGGGATTATGCAAAGTAAACATACAAATTATAGGTGACCCTGTGGGAGAAGAAAGAACTAAAATTATGGAAAACCTAGGGAATTATTGAGGAAAACTTCCCCAGTATTTTCAGAGATTTAGACATCCAGACACAAGATGGTCATTGAACATTGGGAAGATCCAAAACACATGGTCATCAACCTGCTCAAAGTCAAAATGAAGGAGAAGATTCTACAAGCAACCAGATGAAAGCAACAACTAACCTACAAAGGAAGATCCATCAGGCTCACTGCAGACTTCTCAGCAGAGACACATATGCCAAAGGGATGGGGAACCCATCTTCAATCTTCTTAAACAAAACAACTGCTAGCCTATAATTTTGTGTCCTGCAAAGGAAATTTCATAATTTTTGGAGAAATAAAAACTTTTCCACATAAGCAAATACTGAGGGAATTGGTCATGAGCAGACCTGCCTTATACATGGATCAGCACAATAGACAGCAGTATAAAATCACCCAAAGCTAAAGCTCACAGCTCATATAAAACAATAACACAAGAGGGATAATAAAGCAAAATGCTATGCAACATGATGAGCAGAACAGCAACCCCCTTATCAATACTGTCACTAATGTTAATGGTCTGAATGTTCACTCAAAAGACATTGGCTGAGTGAACAGATGAAAGAAAAAACACAATCCAAGTATGTGTTTTCTCCAGGAAACAAATTTAAACCACAAGAACTCATGTGGACTTGAAGGGATGGAACAATATATTCCATGTGAACAAAAACCAAAGGAAAGCAGATGTAGCCATTCTCCTATCAGATAAAACTGACTTTAAGTCAACAATTGTAAAGACAAAGATAGTCATTACATGATGTTAAAGGAAGCAATTCAATAAAAGAAGTAACCTTAAATATATATTCATCTAATAGAGCAGCTCTCAGATATAGAAAGTAATTTCTATGAGAACTAAACAATGAAATAAATGATATCATCACCTTCTGGGGAACTGAGAAAGAAGAGTAGCTTGAGCTCAGGAGCTTGAGACCAGCCTGAGCAAGATTAAGATGTTATCTTTAAAAATAAAAAAGAAATTAACCAAGCATGGTGGTACACACCCATAGTGCCAGCTACTCAGGAGGCTGAGGCAGGAGCATCGTGTGAACCTAAGCATTTGAGGCTACTGTGAGCTAGGCTGATGCCACTGCACTCTAGCTGGCAGTGACTGAGTGAGATTCTGCCATATATGCATATATGGTAGAATCTTATATATATACATATATGCATCATAATTGCTGGCAACTTCAATAACTCACTGACAGCTGGACAGATCATCAAAGCAGGAAAAAAAAAACCCACTGGACTTAAACAAAACTCTAGGACAAATGAAACTAACACACACAAAACATCCCCCCAAAACTACTGATTATACATTCTCATCAGCACATGAAACATTCTCCGAGAGTAATTGTAACATGGACAGCAAAATATGTCTCAACAAATTCAAAAGCAATGGAAATCTGACAAGTACGTTCTTTTTTTTTTTTTTTTGAGTCTCATTCTTTCCCCCTGGGTAGAGTGCTGTGGCATCACAGCTCACAGCAACCTCCAACTCCTGGGCTCAAGCGAGTCTCCTGCCTCTGCCTCCCAAGTAGCTGGGACTATAGGCGCCCGCCACAATGCCTGGCCATTTTTTTTTGGTTGCAGCCATCATTGTTGTTTGGCGGGCCCTGGCTGGGGATTCGAACCCGCCACCTTAGGTGTATGTGGCTGGTGCCTTAGCCGCTTGAGCCACAGGCGCCGAGCCGACAAGTACGTTCTTAGAACACAGTGGAATCAATTCCAAGAGAAACGCTTAAATCTATCCAAAGTCATGGAAATTAAACAATGTGCTGCTGGATGATCCTTGGGTCAATGATGAAAGTTAAGGTGGAAATCAAAAGATTCCTTCAACTGAATGACAGAAGGGACACAACCTATCAAAATCTGTGGGATTCAGCAAAAGCAGTCTTAAGGGGAAAAATCCATAGCCTTAAAGACAGAAAGTCACAGATTAACCACCTAATATTATATCTCAAGTAACTAGAGAAAGAAGAGTATACCAAACAAAAGTCAGCAGAAGAAAAGAAATAGCAAGGCTCACAGAAAGTATTTAAATGCTAGATAATGCAGGGTAGTCAGTGAGTCAGAAGACTGAAAATATTTACTGAATGTGCTTATGAGGAGGTTATTAATGACCTTGAAATTGTGGCTTCAATAGTAATGGAATAGCTGATCATGCATTGCCAAATGGTTACATAGGTGGAGAAGAAATTGAAGTTAACAGTATACAGAGATAATCTGAGAATAGAAATGAAAGAGCTAGTATAATGAGGTAGATAGGTAACGTAGGTATTTGTTCATTTGCTTTTTAGAAAATGTAATGTCTAGATATATTTATATATGAAAGGAAAAATATCTATGGATATTGCATAAATGGTAAAGAATGAACTAAGAGGATGCATAATGGAAGAAAGTGAATGCAACAAGATTGAGGGCACAGGGCAATGGATACAACAAGAATGAAACAAGATTCAGGGCACAGGGCAGTGGATGCACTGGGCAACATGTGAAATATTTGTTTGGAAATAGAAAGAAACAGATATACTCATAGACATAATCACAGACACTATAGATGGAGAGCTGGGAAGCGTAAGCCTCTTGTTATAAGTAGCTTGGATGCCATCTGGGAAGATGACGGAGTCAGAATGGGACAGTGTATGAGCAACAGCTGCACTGAGGTTTTCAATGGATATTCAACCGCAGATGAATAAAATGTTGATGAGCAGTTTTGAAAGGTAGTTGAGGATAGAAAGCAAGAAACCCATGAACGGCAGGTGTCAGCAGGGAGGTGACTGGTAGGCAAGGTTAAGGAAATGCTGGTGGGAAGGGTGTGTTCAAGGAGTAGTGGGCAGGTGGAGAGTCGATAGCATTTCGTTGCTATCTGAACGAGTCAACACAGAAAATGTTAAGTGAGGGCTGAGAACAAGTTTACTGCATTGATAAAAAAAATCCCTTTGGGTGAAGTAGGTGAAAGATGATGAGCTTGGCTGCTGATATTTTTGACATTTTAAATTGGAGCAAAAATGTCTAACAGGCAATAGATTTTGGACTATATCTCAGAAGAGCAGATATAAATTGGGAGTCAATAGGAAAGAGTTGATAGTGAAGCTATGAACGTGCACAGGAGTTCTGTGGTAAACAGGGCAGAGCAGGAAAGGTAGAATGCCAAGGTTTAAATGTACAACCACATACGGGGATGAGGATGGAGAGAACGTCGACTCAGAGAACGGGATGTGAGGAATTAGAAACTTCTCTCAGGTGGAAAGTAGCAGTGCTTCTTCTTCCAGTTAAATTCCCAGCCCAAATGTTCCACAAGTAGAGCGACTATTTCTGCACATTTGCATACTAATAGATGCCTTCCAGAGCACTCTGAATGGCCCTAATGTTCTTCCATATTTAAGAAGATGAGCCCATTCACAGGAAAGCACACCAACCAAAAGGGAAAATTCTGCAAATGGTCTGTAATAGGCACAATCATGGGTGACAAAAGCACACAGAAAATTCCTAGAGTTGTCTGTGTGAGAGCTGAATGGACACATTTGTATGGTTGAAAGAGCAAACAACGGAACTGCCATAATCAATCTGCAAAGTTTTGCTTAAAAAATTAGACACATGACTCTTCTGTCCCAAGTTCCTTGAAATAGATTATGATCCTACCATGCTGTCTCAGAAATTCATTGTGGCCAAAGACTACCCTGTAGTAACTGAGCTCTTCTAGGGCATCTGACACATAAATGAGACACAATATTATTCATCTAGGATAAGCTCTTGGCAACGTGAAAAGCTCTGGTTGCTCAGAGGTGACACTCTCTTGAAGCAGCAGGAGACATCCTGGTAATAGTCATCTTCCATCCTTAATGGAGTAACGTCAAATTGCGTAGCCCAGAGGCAAGTATGGGGGATGGAAGTAGGAGTAGGGTTATGTCAGTTTCACATAAGAAACTTTCTGGAACACACAGTTCTGTGATCTCTCCCCTTTCTCTGCACCCCTCCCCCAAATAGAACCAACTTACATTTACCTTGGGATGCCTCCTTTTGATTATCCAAAGAGCCTATACATCAATAGCCAGTTAAACTATCTGCACTGAGGAACATTTCCTGGCCCAAAGACCTAGAAGCATCTGTGTATCAGTATGACAGCCATCTAGAATTTCTATAAGCTGATATGTTATTTCTCTTCTTCAGAATGAAATCTTAACCAGATAAGATGATGATGATGATTATTTTTCTTTGAGACAGAGCGTCACTCACTCTGTTGCCCTGAGTAGAGTGCTATGTGTCACAGCTCACAGCAACGTCAAACTTTTGGGCTTGAGCAATCCTCTTGCCCCAGCCTCCTGAGTAGCTGGGATTACAGGCATGTGCCACTATGCTCAGCTAGTTTTTCTATTTTTAGTAGAGAGAGGTCTTGCTCTTGCTTAGGCTGGTCTTGACCTCCTGAGCTCAAGAATCCACCTGCCTTGGCCTTCCAAAGTGCTAGGATTATAGGTGTGAGCCACTGTGCCTGGCTAATTCTACTTCTTGGTGGGGCTCAGATCTGCTCTCTCCTTTCCAATCTCACTGCCATGTGTGGCTCAGACCACCACTATCTCTACCCTGACTATCAGACTAATCTCAACTCATTCCTTACCTTAAATCACCTTCATGCATTTATTTTTATATTTCTATCAGAACAAACTTTTAAAAGTACAAATTTACTCATTTATTCAAAAAGCACAAATTCACTCATTTATTCAAAAAGATTTGAAGTGTGCCACGAAAGTTTAATTGTAGGTTCAAGTGTGCTAGGAGATTAAAAAAAAAAAAAGATGGAAAAACACTGAGATTCTCGATGAAGAAGGCAGCCTGTGCCCCAGCGTGAGAGGAGGAGGGCCCCTGGCACCTTTGAAGAGCTGAGAGAAGAAGGTCAGAGGGCAGTAGCCTGGAGAGTGAGCTGAGAAAGAAGGGAGGGGGAGAGGCAGCAAGGTTCAAACTGGGCAGTTTATTATGGATCCTTTTAAAGGTCTTTGGATTTCATCATAAGAGCATTGCAAAGTAATACGTTTGAAAGATGGTGAAGGTGGGATTAGATTTGCAATTTGACTAGGTCTGCCTTTGATGTGACTATCAGGTTGAAGGAAGACCAAGGCATCTGAGACCAGAGAGCACTTTATCACGATAGTTCAAGATGAGAAATAATGGTAACTTAGAGTATGGTGGGGACTGTAGAAAGGAAGGGAAATGGATGGGTTGGAGAGTCATTTTCGCAGTGATTTGTTGACAGGATAAATATGGGAATTAAGGAGATTTAATATAAAGGGTGCTGCATATATTTCTGGCTTATGGGACAACACAGATGACGGTGACATTCACCAGAATCTGGAGCCCTAGATGACAGCTAGTTTGGGAGGGAAACTACGTGTACTGAGTTTCGATGTATTGGGCTTAAAATGACTTGGATATTTCTAAGTTTACAGGTATTTACTGGCTTTCCATTGCCCAAAGAGTTAAATCAAATCTCTTCCAGATGGATTTATAAAACCTCTGTGACCTACATTTCACTTTCCTCTTCTCTCATACATACACATATTCCATATTTGACCATCCTGAGTTAGTGGAAAGTCCCAAATGCCCCAAACTATTTCATAGCTTCATGGCTTTGCAAATAACTATTTCTCCTACTGAGCAGTGCTTTATACTCTCTTGTAGAATGAATGAACTGTTGCTTGGTCTTTAAGACAGCTGAAACGTCATCTCCCCTGGGGAGAGTTTCCTTTTAGTTTTTCTCTGACCTTATGGATGTGTGAGTGTGTAGGTGTATATGTATGCCATTGTTTATGATGACCAATTTATTAATTGTTTCCACTCGATGGTGAGTGCCTCCAGACTCTGGAGTGCAGTGTAGTAGTGTAAGTGTAATAGTCAATAAAAGAATTCAATGATGAAGTAAATGGAAAAAAAAATGAATTTTGATTCTTTCTCTCTAGGAAATAATTTTAAAATATAGACTATTTTTGGTTACTATAAACAGGAACGACTGATAAGACTAGGAAATCAGAAATCATGTATCTAGGAAAGATCTACATTACCAATACTGAACTAAAGAGTCAATCTTTGTTTCCTTGGAGATTCAAAAGTAAAACCTCTAGTTGAAAAGTTCCGTGCAAAACATCCTCCTTCCTGCCTGCGTTCTAAGTAACACCATACGTCTCGTGAGATTAGGGCATAAAATGATGAGCATAACATTAATCGGTATAAGGGAAAGCAAAAGAGTGTCCAGCTCATATGGAACTCCAGTCACACAGAGTGCCACAGTAGCATCTGGGGGATCACTGACTTACACTGTAGAGTCACACAAACAAACTCACACTTACACACACACACACATACAACCAGAAAAAGTACACTCTGAACCTAGGATATTTGTTAGAATTATTTCTGTTTATTGTATAGCACTTTCAAAAAACAAACAAAAAAACCCCAAATATGTTTGCTTTACTTTTCTGTGCTTTTTTAAAAGGACAGCATTTTAAATCAGTTGGTATCAATTAATTCTAACATGTTAGAGTAGTTTGCTAATTATTAGGAACCTTTTCCCCAGACTAGTCATGCCTTCTCTCATTATTCACTCGGTTCCTTGGCTGAGGAGACATGAGACAGCAGTTGGCTGTGAGTTCCTTTGTGTAGTTTTGAAGGCAGCATGAAGGCGGCAGTGTGTCTCCTGCCCTGTCCATGTGTGTCTCATCTGGCCGACCGCTCACGCTCAGGTAGGGCGGTGGCATATACTTTACTCATGGCCCCAAATCCCTACGTTGCTTTCCTTCCCTATGAGTTTGAACGAATTTTGTGGAAATCTGACAAAGAAGAAAGCAATGACTAAACACCTACCCCGCCTACCCCTTCGGGTCCCAGCCTTAAATGCAGCACATGTGTTTTGTTTCCAAAACCCCTCTTATCCTGAAGCCTGTAGAAAGTTTGGAGATGAAGGTTGAATTACAAAGCCCCATTCTGGGGACATGGTAGTCCATTCCAGGGAGTTGATCAACTATTTCTTAGGTTATCCAGAGGATCTCAGAGAGCTATTCTACATGAAGTATGTGTAAAGCAAATGGGTTTAAAAATGTCTTTTTTTTTTTTTTCAGTAGGTTGTACTTTATTTTTTTACTTCTTATTGTTTCAGGGTGATTGAAGGTACAGAGAATTACAATGTTTGCATTTGTTAGCTAAAGGCCTTCTTATAATGGTGTCCTGCCCCCAAGAGGGGTGCCATATACCCCAACACTGTGCCCATGAAGGGGGAGCACATCCTAAAATGTCTTAGCAATGTCGTAGCCAAGTCTGGCCATAGGTCAGTAATACTTAGGCTCTTAGGAAAGCCATTGAGCAGAAGAGCCCAATGGTCCATTTGGAACTTTCTTAGCTTACACTTATCTGGTGTCATTAACTTTCATCCTCTATTATTCTTTTCGTATCATTGTCTTTGTTTCCCTTGAAATAGTAATTTTTTCATTATTCAGAATTGCATTCTTTCTACAGTTATTCCCACCTTCACTCCAAAATGTGAATGAGTTTTCATCCATCCTTGTGCTGTAGGGTATAGTAGAATATGCCATCCCCAAATATGCCATGTTGGTATAAAGATTATTTTTAGTAAAAAGCATTTTAAAAACAGCAGATGCCAAGAAGGGCATTCTTTCCCTTTTTTTCACTGAAAGGAGATAAAACTCCCAACTTTTTCCATCTGTTGCAGGAAAAGGAAGATGTTCTTATCGCCAGAAGTAGGGAGTCAAGGCCGAGAGACATCTGCACAAATAAATCTTGTTAAACTACCCTCACCTCCTACTCCCTCTCCCACAGTTAACTGCCCACGCCCCTTTGTCTTGTCTGCTTTTTACAGTTTACTGCTCTCTCTACATCTTAGCATATTTGCTTTTGACTCTAAATGCTCCTCTGATCTTCATTTCTTATGTGAATGTTCCCATACATAAAAATTACTAAGAAAGATTTGTATGTCTTTCTCCTGTTAATCTGTCTTTCGGTCGTCTATTGACAGAGTCCCAGTCGGAGCCCACAGATGGGTAGAAGAAAAAGGTTTTGCCTCCTCTAAAGTCTTCTTCTAATAATCTTATTTTCTTACTTAGGGAGAACTTAGTTTGCAGCATAAATCCAAGTGCAATTTTATGCTAAAGATGGTTGATTGTACTTACTGCCTTCCATACTATTTTCTAATTAAAGCAAGGTGTATTGCTTCAGTTTTTTGAGTATTATAAGATAAACATTTTTTTTCTGTTTAGCTTCTATTTATTTTTCACTGAAGATTAAAAATTGCATATGATTTTTATGCACAGCATGTTGTTTAGAAATACGTATATACTATGGAACGGCTAAATCAAACTAAGTAACTTATGCATTACCTCACATCCTTTTTTTTTTTTGTGGTAAGAATGCTTAAAATATACTCTTAGCAATTTTCTCATGCATTTAACAGATTGTTATTAACTACTGTGTTGTGCAATAGATCTCTTGACTTTATTCCCTCTATTTAACTGAAATTTTGTTTTCTTTGACCAATATTTCCCCAAGTCTCCAACCCACCATTGTTGGGTGTTGAATAGTGTGAAAAAAAAAGGTTTGTATCTATTTAGACCATTTGATCCAAATCAATGACATACAAAACTTTCATAGTTAAAACGAATTAAAGCAAATTAAAACTAATACTCTGGATAAAAAGAGTATTTCACCCCGAAGAGAAATATTCATAGTAGATTCTCTGATGTATTATCTAGATTCTCTCTTGAGGACCAAGGTACTTATTCATTCTCACTGAAAACAATTTCTAAGCATCTATTATATGGCTGAACAATGAATAAGACAGACATGGTCTTTGTCCTCATTTACCATAGTCTCTTTCAAGGAGCCAATGGAACAAGAAATACATTTAATGACTAGTCTGAGAAGAAACACAGGGCAATGCAACATACTTTTAATAAAGGTAATATCCCATTTTTACTTCTAGCATTACAGAATAATAAAAAGATAATTTCTTGAATTTGGAAGAGTTTCTTTCATTGCTGAATAGAAGACAAAAATAATATCCCTCTCAAAGGCATCCAACTTTAGTTGTTTTGCTATAAGCTTTTGGTTGTAGCCTTTTCCTGGTTGACTTCATCTAATTCTTCAAAGCTAAAGCTTGTTAAAACTCAGACCAAAACATAGTGTTTTGTTCATGCTAAACTGATAAAAAAAAAAAAAAAAAAAGGAGAAGAAAGAAAAGAGCCACAAGAGCTCTCTAACTTCTCCCTCCTCACCTAAAGCATAGGATAAAGTTATTCTCTGAAGTTTTCTTATTTGCCTAAAGTCTTGACCTACCAAAGAAAAAAGTTACCTCTGGTTTCTTCCATGAGTTTTCATTAACTCAATCCATATTGTAGGAAAGAAGACAGAGTCCATCAACAAACCTGGACAGACTTTTTCTCACCATATCTCCACTGTGGGCTAACAGACTTTCCCCCAGACTATTATATGTACTTCAGGCCCACTAAATTCTCCCCAGTAATCATTTATTGCTTCTCAACAGAATTCCTTTACTCCCTCCTCCCATAATCTGTTTTTCCAGGATCCAAGCCCCCCTTTCTTTCTGTAATCTCAAGATGGTATATCAGCTTCTGCACCCAGTTGGAGGGTTGAGTCTTCATTCTGAAGTCTCTCGTGTCATGTAAAATATGACCAAATAAGTTTGTATGCCTTTTCTCCAACTGATGTACCTATTATGGGTTGATTTTTCAGCAAACCTTCAGAGGGAAAGGAGAATGTTTTTCCTCTGCTCTTATAGTCCCATTCTAGGCTTTCAGCGTCAGCGTTTCTGTTTTCATCCCACAGCTTGCTACTATTAGTCATCACATGGCATTTACTTCTTGTCTGATTTCCATGCCACCAAATGGCTGGGCACTTCTTTAATTTACCTATGTATTATTCAACAACTATTACTATGTGAGACATATAGTTTGCTCTGAATAAATGTTTGATGAATGAAGAGATAAGCAAAACCCATGAGACAATGAGGCAGGCCTGAGTTTCTGGTTGTTCCACGGAATATGAAGGATGCTATCACCTGCTCGACCATTGTCTATTAAATTAAGAACATTGAAATTCCAAGAGACTTTATTAGTTGATTCTTAAAGGGTGTAATGGTCAGCTAAGTTTGGCAATCATTAAATTAAGCAAACTTAATCTAATTCCCTCACTGTGGGATTCCTCAGAGCTTTTAATCTCCTGATGTACGTGTGACCTTATAAGGGAGGTAAAGTGTTCAGAATTCTGAAAATTATTCTGATACGGAACTTTTTCTTTCAGGAAATATTTGAAATTCCATGGGATATAATTTGGAAAATGCTTGCTTACTTTGTAAGCAGGTAGGACCTAGTGACAGATCACAGAGCTTTGCAGTCTAGTTTAGCAGTTAGCAAGGGTTAGAATGCCTGGGCATGATTACAGATGTCCTCGGGAAAGCCCTGAGGGATGAACTGACCAGACAGGCTGTGCTTCTGGTCTTTTGGGATTGGTAGACTTTTGGGTAAAACTGGTTTGTCATAGCAAAGTCCTCCCCATCCTGAGTGGCAGCAAGGAAATGACCAATAAATGCCTTCTCTGTAGCCTTCTCCTGGTTGACTTCATCCAATTCTTCAAAGCTAGAGCTTGTTGAAATGCAAACCTTTGTTGAGCTGGCCTGTTGCCTCTGGCCCCGAGGTTTCCTGTGTTCTTCTAGGTTCACCCTGTTAACCTTGGTACCCCCTGGAAAACTCACACTGTGTTTGCTACTATTTTTTTCCTCAAACATGGTTTACTTCTTTCCCTCCAGTAATCCTACTGCATAGCAAGAGGTTCTTTGAGATCAAGAGAAGATCTTCCAACATCAGGAATTTGTCTCAGGGTCCATGCCCATGAGTCCCTGTCTAGTGGAGCTTTGCCCAGTGGTTATTTTCTCTTTAGGTCTAAACATAAGACCCTCTGTGTGATAGACACAGACCCATGGTGCAGGTCCATCTGGCCCTCCCCTTCTGCAGGATGGTCCAGTGGGCTACTTGTAGAGAAGCTCCCCCATGCTTTGGCCTCAGTGTGGCCACCTGAGAACTCCCCCTCTCCTGGTGGTACTTGTCTTGTAGGGTAACCTCATGGGACTCACATCTTTCTTTCCAGAGCCACACTTGTCAGGAACAGGGGGTTGGTGAATAGAAAGGAACCTTCCAGATGGTAGCCACTTCTGTACAGACCAAATGATGCCACTCTCATCTCCCAAGGCCTGGTGATAGCATTCTTGCCCATTTCCCCAGAGTGTCCTGTATTCATATATTACTGTGTAACAAAAGTTTAATCAGACACTAGCAACCATCTTCAAATTCTTCATGTGCTTCCATCCTGGTTCTAGCCTCTGCAGATAGCATCCAATCCTGCTCTGTGGAAATTAATTCCTCCAGCATGATGAGCGCCTTGTGTCACAAGAAGAGGTTACAGTAGGGGTCACTGCTTGTCCCTTTTTAGAAGCTACCTCTTAACTGCTGGCAAATTCTAGAGATGTAGCCTGCCACGGAGACATTTTGACGTTCTCTTGAGGCAGGCCACTTTTGCTTGGAGCAGCCAATATTTGCTGGAGCTATAAACAGAGAATATTGTATCCATCGGTCATAGGGTTGACTATTTCATTTTCATCTTTAAATTGAATCCAAAAGTCCAAAAGTATTGAAGATGTAAATAATAGTGTCCTCAAAGTGTTTTAGCCTCACGATGAGTTAAGATATTTTCTTCTTATAACAGGGTTATTGTGAGCATAGAGCAAAATATTTACCATGCCTTCTACATTACTTCACACATTAGATATTCAGTCAATTTCAGTTCGTTTCTCTTTCTCATATAATCGAATGCAAAGCAAATGAGAATATGTTTGCCTCCAGTGTCCACTTTTTCTCTGCCAGAGCGCTCGTGTTCCTGTGTCAGAATTCCAGCCGTTGTAAACCGTAAATTAAATTCTTCCATAGGTTACGCTGAGGGTTTTGAGCCATAGTGTTACACCACTGAATAAAAGTGGAAGAGTCAAACTGCACAGGCTGATTATTTACTTCCCGGCTCTCATTGACATGCAGCTGAGTTAATACCTTCTCATTCCTGGCCCTTCCGTTTTAGCAGCCCATAATCTTTTCTTTCTGCGAGGGAGGCAAATAGTATTCTTGGTCCTGATTACCTGGATTAATCCTGAAAACCCTCCTCAGGCTGATGTCCTAGAGAAAATTGAAAAAGTTCCCTTTCTATTTGAAATGACTTAAACTGTGAGGCTGGAACAAAAGAGTCGTCTCTTCGATAATCATCTCAACTTTTTGTCACTCAGCGTCCAATTAAATAAATGACAGGCTGATCTTCGGTCAATTGTCGGCAGATCTGGTTTTCACGGTTTAATCAGCCTGCACATCATATGGCCTTTGAAATTCTCTTTTCACCCTTCCCTTTGTTCATAACTATGATGAGAGTGGGCGGCGAAGAGGAGAGGCTTAAGAGTAAAATAAATATGCAGGTTCCTGTAAGCATTCTTCATATTCTAAGTCACCTTTTCTCTTTCCCCTGGCAAAAATAATTATGCCACTGATTTAACTTATCGGAGCCACTGAATGACTTCAGAATACTGTGGGCGCCTTCCATTCAGGAAGCTGTCTTCAGGACCCATTTTTTCTCGTTTTCACTTCTATTCCTATCTCGAGAGTACAGCGCTTCCATTTAAACAACAAAACACACTCTTTTAAACCGAAAATTGGTTGGGGGGGAAATAGGTGCTTGAAAACAGGGATATATTGTCTCTCTTTGAAAGATATTAGGAGTCCACGGGTGTGGTGTTATAATGGGGTTTTTATGCTGCAAAGATTGGATGAGAGATGATTCTTTTTCTCAAGAAAAAAGTCCTTGACTCACAGAGGGATGACTCACAGAGAGACGCACCAAAAAGGCAGACAGCAATGTCAAAAGAGAAGAAATAAAGATTCAGTAACATTCACATAGACGGGTCTGGGCGCTCATCTGCACTTATGCAGAGATTACCCTTCAGTCCTACCCTGCAGTACAGGCAGCAGCCCCATTATGAGGGAAGTTTCTGGAAGCTGAAGTATTTGCTTTCAAGAGTACAGATGTCGCAGCACCTGAGAGGGAAAAGTTTATCTGTCATCTTTTCTTTCTCTTCAACTCAGATGAAAATGGCAGCTTTTAATTACTGTGTGCCAGGACCCAGAGCAAAATCATAAAGGGGAGCTAAAAATAGCTTGTAAGACTTTTATTTTTAGTAATATGACCTACCAGGTATCCTACTACTTCCCCCCAAATGTTATTAGGTGAAATTTAACAAGACACTTTGATTGCATGGCTGAATTTTAAAGACAGAAAGGGAACACTCTGCAAGGAGAAAGCTGAAAATCAAATTGCTGAGCTCTCTGAAGGGCATTAGCTGGATTTAGTGACTAGGTATTAATTGCCCTTGGGAAGGGGAAACAAAAAGTTGGGCTATATCAAATGAGAAACAATTAACTTTGTATAAAACCTGGACCATAACATTTAGTAAAAAGATGGGTTGAGAACAATTATAGTGGGACCTCTGTAAGTTGACCAGCCAAAGGACTGTAACAAAGTAGTCGACATGCAGAGGTGTCAACCTAAGGAACTAGGCCCACTGGACTGATATGTACATGTGGTGCATGTCTGGTCTATGAAAATTAGGTCAGCTTAAGGAGGTGGTCAGTGTAGGGAGGTGATGGATAGGTCAGCCATGGATAGTTACCAGCCAAAGTAGACTCTGAGAAAAGCTATCTGCCATGGCCTTCCTGGGGGGTAGAAGGAAAAAATCACCTCTGAGAATTTGTAACCCGAAGTCTGGCCTCATTTTATTCACTGTTTTGAAAAGATAATGTTTACCGGTTAAGAAAACTTAAGGTGATAATGCATATTAGCATAGCTCCTGGGGATGCTAGGTAGAAGCAAATGGAAATTCTTACAGCAAGGCTATGCTCTCTACCCAGGCCAAGAGTAAGTGACATTGGAGGGAGCAAAATAGAAATTTAGGTCCTCCTAAAATGTCAAATAATAGGTTGCTGAGATTCATAAGAGTCATACTGCTATATTTTCTTTAAAGGAGTAATGATACAAATAGTCAAAGAAATAAAAGATGAAATAAAAATATGGTAAATTGATTGGACATTATACAGCAAAGCAGGTAGGTTTGGAAAAGAATCAAAATGCAACTTCTGGAAGTGAAAAATATGATTGTTGTAATCAAATATCTAATAGGTTGAAGAGTAAGTTACACACAGTGAGGAATTTGTGAACTGAAAGCTAGAAATAGGGCAATTGAACAAAATATGGCAAAAAGTCATAAAAAAGATAAAACACATAATAGATTAAATGACGGAAAATTGAATAAGAAGCTCTCACATTTCACATGCATCCAGAAAGGGGAAATAGAGGAAACAAGAGGGAATATTCAAAGAGATAACAAGTGGGGATTCTTCAAAATTGACGACAGATAGGAATCTACAACACAAAGATAATCCTAAGCCATACACATTGCTTTTTAAGACATCTCCATATACAAGCACATTGTCATGTGATGTCAGTAGGTTAGTAGACTAAAACTGTCACCATTTCTTTTTTTACTGAGGAATGTCATGTAATTTTTCTTTCCTTTTCAGTTAAATAGTAAGAATTGGTATTTTGCTACCAGTGAGGCCATATTCATTCAGTAAACGAATATTTATGGAGTTCCTGCTGTGTTCCAGGCACCATGTTTTAGGGAAAGGGAAATAGGGAAGTGAACAACCAAAAAAGTGGCAGAATCTCTCGTTATGGAGTTACAGCCACCTGTTAATAAAAGGTCATTCACTAACTGGCTGGTATGGGCAAGATATTTCTTTAAAGACACCTGAGCTTTCAAAGAAAAATAATAACAAGTTTGAGCCAGCAGAATTTTTTTTTTTTGGCCAGGGCTGAGTTTGAACCCACCACCTCTGGCATATGGGGCTGGCACTCTACTCCTTTGAGCCACAGGTGCCACCCTGAGCCAGCAATATTTTAAAAGTTTTCCTTTAAGAAATTTCTTTCTTTCTTTCTTTCTTTCTTTTTTTTTTAGAGACAGAGTCTCACTTTGTTGCCCTCGGTAGAGCGCTGTGGCATCACAGCTCACAGCAACCTCCAACTCCTGGGCTTAGGCAATTCTCTTGCCTCAGCCTCCCAAGTAGCTGGAACTACAGGCACCTGCCAGAATGCACGGCCATTTTTTTGTTGCAGTTTGGCTGGGGCTGGGTTTCACAATATCATCACAGTTTATAGCACTTTTGCTACTGAAGTAACGATACCTGAAACATTTCTGCCAAAACACCCACTGAGAGTTGAGGTACTATCAGGCAATTAAATTTATTTCATTAATTAAATTTATGAGGTAATCCTATCTTACTGGTTAAAGAAATGAACAGGAAATTAAGAAACTGAATCCCCAAAGTCTATTTCAAGTTGTCTGTAAATGTACCTGACAGCTCAAGGGCAGGGGCTTTGTCTGCTTTGTCTCAGGGTTCTAGTCCCAACATGTAGCGCAGCCCTGGCATGAATTAAATGCTTAATACACATGGATTGAATACCGGGATGTGAACAAGTGACTACTGCAAGCCAACTAATCCAAATTGTACCAGGACAGTCTGAAAAATTAAAGTCAAAACCAAATTGCATTTTTCTTTACTGCATTTTAGGAGATGGGGGAAAATAAATAACTACAACATAGGAAAATACTTTGGATTCTTTAAATAAAAGTTCCATGTGAGTGGAACTATGATGATGGTTACAGTTTTAAACTTTATGATCTGAATTAGTTCTCCACTCATTGGTATTAAATATCAGCATAAGTATAGAAAAGCTAGTGTCCGACCGTACTTGGCAAATAGAATCACTCATTGGCAAATGTTCTGTGTTTGGGATTAAATGGATAATGCGGGTGTGTATAATGTAAGAGAAAATTAAATACAATGGCTGTCTAACGCTGATAAAAAACATACCCCTAACATTTGCTGACCTCTTCAATTTTTTGGTAAGAAGATGAGCTCTGGATCAGCATAAAATGAAATGAATTTAAGGCGTTTCTGTGCCAGAATTTTCAGCCTGCATTTCTCAGCCAGGAATGATCATATTGTAATCCTACTTGAGATCAAATTAATCTCAAAAAGAAAGTCCAGAGGGACCAGAAAGTGCATCTTTTAACTTCCCATGCGTGCCACCTGGCAGGGCAGGCGCCATTGTGTAGGTGCAGCCTCCACCTTGTCCCTGGTGCTGCTGATGGTGGCAGATGAAAGCCCAGTTAAGATGCAAAACATCACAGCAAAACTTGGGCTTTAAAACAGCAAATCCTGTTCAGGACAGAAGATCCTTTTTAAAAGAATTTTAGGGTGAAAAAGGTTCTTAATAAATACTGAGGATCATTAGCAATTGCTTTGAACATAAAATATATTGGAAATGGATATGTTTAGACCTTAAGCTGATTTGAGCTTAAAAAATGGATGCTGATGAAATTTGAATGCATGGAATCATGCCCACAGCCAAGTTGCGGGAAAGGAAGAAATATGTGGCTAAAGTAATCTTAACACAAGACGCTAAAGCAATTGGGTTGGCCATGTCCAAAGAAACAGATGCTAAAACTGGCCATGTAGGCTAGTTACCCAGAACTATAACGCTTGGGGAAAAGCAGACATGTATGAATAAGCTCTCACTTGCCAATATGTAAAAGCAAATATTGTCAAAGATATTGGGGAGCTTGGAGGTTGGAGTGAGCGTTAGGGGATTATTTGTTGCCATTGGTGGGGTTGGGGGAGGCAGGGGGTGAGGTGGTATCTGCCCTGGCCTGGTATCCTCTGGGGACCATTTCTATATTGGGATATCTTCATAGACAAGGGCTGAGAAATGACATCTTAATGTTCCAAGAGAAGCAGAATAATCATAGGGATGATTAACTAATCCATTGTTATGAATATAGGTAATTTTTTCTCTCCCCACATAAGTGTATCCAACAGAACTCACATACTCTTTCGCAACCTCTCAATCACAGTCGTATTGCAACGACAGAAGACACATCGAGTTTTTAATTATTAGCAATCTGGCTAGCACTGCATAACAAAGTTTACTTGCTAATTCAGATGAAACGTGTTTTGCCATCAACAAATTGAAAAAATATTGTGTGTGCTTGCTACAATATTTGTTTCTCTCTTTCCCTCTTCTAATATGAAAACATCATTAGTCTAGCACCATTTGGTCATCAGAACCTCTCTGAGTTTCCTAGCAGTTCCAAGGGAACTGTGCATTCAATATGCTGAGCTCCACTCATTAATTTTAGAAATTAAATGGTTATGCTTATTTGCATGAGCTTTTGCCATTCTCCAAGCTTTGAAAACTGAACCGAAAAAATGGCATTACAGAATCCACACTGGGAAAATGTGAATAATACCAGTGTTCTTTTTCTATGGGGGAGGCATTCTTCAAGGGCAAACCAAATTGTTTCTGCTCTATATGCATGGGTTGGAGAGAAGCAGCTTATCAAAAAGACGGGAAATAAAAGAGCAGGGTAACTATTATAGAACTTCAATTTAGAATTTTGGAATTCTTTGTGCTCAGCCTATTTCTCGTGGTGGTGCATTTGAAAGTCACCAAGATCGATACCTGAGGGTTTTAGGAGGTACACAGCTTGACGGCCAATCTGCTGCCTCCAAATTCTGTAATGCCTCAGTCCTTGGGGCTGGGAAGGAGGTTAGTCAATACACATTTTTTTGGATTTGAATGTATTTCAGGTTGGGATACTGTCTTCAAAGGACCTGGGTATGACTTGTGCCACCTCTTGACCACAGTAAATCTGTTTTCTCTTTAAATAAATGAGGCTAGAGATGCCTTTGGAGTTAGCTTAGGATTGATGTACGCTGACACAGCACGGAGGAGGAAAAGCCATTGGTGAAAGAGTTTCAGATGAATCGTGAACTCCTTCTTACTCTCCTGACATCATCTGTTTTTGGCAAAATCTGTAGTCTTGAGAGTCAGGCTTTTTAGTTTCTGGCACTTCCTGTAAAGAGAGTTTATTGGTCTTACCTGAGGAAAGAATTATGCTGACAGGCAGTAGCCAGGAGTGACCTGAGCCGTTTCATCTTGCCGCACTGTCTATCATCTTTGGATCCAGAGTCATCCTGTTCCTTCAAGAAATGAGACTGCCATCTTCTGGTGGCCTTTAATGTCGTCAGGTGACTCTCACCAATAAAGGCATTTTCCTTACTTTACGGGTTACTCTTTTCCTATTTAGATCATTAAAATATGCTTGTCTTAGGCTTCGGGAATAAAAATTCAGGTTTGGTCAACAAAATGGAGGCTCTCTTGCATGCTATTATTTTTCTCAATTTCTCCTTTTAATGCTCATAATAACTCATCTGTCTTGTAGGTATCATAATGGGATAAAAAAAAGACCTGATGATTCACTGCGAAAGTCTTCGGGTTTCTCATAAAGGTAAACACGATTTTGTGCACACATGACACAGTAATATGAATATCACCAATGGGCAATGTACGTGGACGTGTCTATATAATACGGTGCACAGATGTGAAATAGAATTTCTACAGTGTTTCCTGATGATGTGAAAGAGAGCCATATGGTTGAATATATAAAGTTAAATGTAACATAATAGCTCTACTTTACAAAGGAGATAATTAAAACTCAGCTGAGTGCCTGAAGTCGTATATGAAAAGAAACAAACTGAAACGTATACTAATATATTCTGACTCAAACCCCAGTGTAAACCACTGCCTGCTTATCAGACTTTAAGGCTTATAAGAAAAGACCAAATGCATCAGAATGCAGCAATTTTCAATAAGATAAAATGTATCTGACTTCTATTTTTCAGTACTCGTATTTGTTGGCTAGTGTTGTGATTCCAAAATATTTCGTCCTTGTATTTGTTCACTCTCAGGACCTTCTGTTTTTTGAACAGATAACATATCTCAGCTCTTTTCTTCTCTCTTTTGCCACAGAGAATTTAGATAACATTATAGAAGCACAATTTGTGTTGGAAAAATAAAAAAAAGCTGCTTTAGTTCTCACACTGACTATCTGGCCACATGTATATAGTCACTACCTGGTTCCAGGAAGGATTTGAACTGCAGTATCCAACTTGAAGAACTGCTCAAGAAAAATCTGTGAAAACAGACATTAACAACAAGAAGCATGACATTTAATAAAACATTGCCCAGAAATCACGTGAATCACCTTTTATTAGGGCAATTAATATGGTCACCACTATACAAGGAACACCAGAAATGTACGTGTATCAAAGTTAGATTAATTACTGTCATTAACACTGATATAATAACATTATATCAAGGTGACTATAGGGTGTTTCAAAAAGAAGCTGTTAAGCGAAGGTACTACTTGTAGACTGGAGTTAGTCCAGGCCGTCTTCTGAGGTGCTGGTTAGAATTTGTAAACTGGGGTGATTTTTGCATAGTCAGAGTCCTTATAATCCAGGCAAAGTCAGTTAGATGGGTTAGTCTGTGGTTTGATCTTGGAAGTTATGAGTCTGAATGAGGGGCAACATTTGACTTTAGATCCACTGCTTGCCTGTATATTTCACCTGTCTTGAGAGTCAGAAGATGGCTTTGCCAGTTGTTCTATGCCAATTCTCAAAACTGAAATAATTTTATTGTTAGCAGCTTTAATTCTGTAGAGATGAAATTTGTGATTCCTCCTGCATACCCTCTAACTGTTATATATTAAAGTCATTCTTCAAATATTTATAAATTATCAGATATGTGTCAGGCACTGTGCTATTGCTACATTGCGTTTATTATCTAGATAAGCAGTGATTCAATTGTATGATTACAACAATCATAATTTGGCTTTTCCAGGAGTCTTCATTTAAAAAAAAATACTATTTCTAAATGAGTTACCCTCAATTCATGTGGGGAAATATTTGGAGTTTACCTACTATGGAAGAGACTGCTGACTGACCTAGCAATGTATATCTTGATTTATGGATGAGTTTACAGCTACCTGAAATTATAATTTCATTTCTCTACTTTCTGTAGTGAGATGTGGCCAGTTGATGAAGTTATGACAAGAAGACATGAGTGAAAGTGGTGTGTGCATTTCAGGACACATGTACAACACAAAGGGGGAATGTATACGCTCATCAAAACTTCCCCCTTCCTGATCCATGGAATGCAGATGTGATAGCTAGAGTTCCATCAGCCATCTTGGACCATGAGGTGAAAGCTATGTAATAAGGATAACAGAGAAATAAAATAGAAGAAAACAAAGTCTTTAAGGATCATTTAATCCCATGGACCACTTAATCTCCAGAGTTCATTTACTCCTGTAAGAAATATATATCTTTATCCTGTTTAAGCCATTTCAACTTCCAACTTTCTGTCACTTGTCAGTCTTTGACTATTTTATCTATTTTACTCAAGAGTAAAATAAGTGAGAATTGAAAGTATTTCATGTTATATGGACCCCTCAAGGGAAAGACAATGGTTGAAATATTGGATATTTTAAGCTTTAGAAAATTTTAATTATGAGATTGTTCCAAGCTTCTTATATGGCACCTGTAATATTTTAGAAAATTTTGCAGATGTGATCTAATTTGGTCCTTATGGCAAACCCATAAGGATGACAGGGAAAGTACTAATGACCTCACATTAGGGACACAGGAAACTATGACTCAGAATTATCACTTCCTGGGAGGGTTAGTGACGCCTCTAGAGCTAAAACTTAGGCCATCCCTGACTCAGAGATTTTTCTACCACAGCTCTTGAGCGAAAATTACCCTTTCTCTGGTACTCAATGATCATGAGGGGTTAATAAGGACACCCCATTTTTGTAATAGCAACTTAATTTTGAGTCTATAACAGACCAAAAAAAAAAAAGGAATTTTGTCCCTTTTGGAGGCACCTAACTAGAAAGGGTTAAATCGGGAGTCTTGTGTTCAAACTTGACTGCTTGTCTGCTAAATGAAAAGAGTAAGAAAATGTTGTCTGTAAGGGGTACACTTTCTCTAGGGTTTCACCCAGAACAGGTACTTTCTGACTGGTTACAAGATTCCAACCAATTACACGTTTGCTTTCTATATGAGGAGAAATCTTAAAGAATCAGAGAATGTTTGTGGGTTTAAAAAAGGATAATACTTCCACAAGATATTTGGGTCCATTCTATTACAGGAATCCTTTATCTCAGAATAAATATCACTAAAGCTTTGTTTTAAATTGAGAATAGCTTCAATTTCTGTTGGTTTCCATGGCAGTAGGGTTGCCTTATTTAGCAAATAAAAATACAGGCTTCCCAGTTAAGTCTAAATTTCAAGTAAACAGTGAATTCTTTCTTAATATAAGTATGTCCCTTGCAATATTAGGGAAATATGCTAAGAATTATTTGATATTAACCTGAAGTTCAAATGTAATGGGGTGTCCTTTGTCTGGCAATCCTCTGTGGCAGATACTACAGTCTGGCTCTTTACCTTTTAGTTCAAACTCCTTCTGGTGTCCCCCTACATCATGGAAAGTTCTGAAACATTTTCCATGTGATCTGTGTACTGTTCAGTTCACAACCAGGTTATACGGCAGGAGAAAGAGGATCGAAGCTCTATCTTATGGAGGCAAAGTTCTTCTGGAACTAACAGATGTAAACAGAACTGGTTAGTTTGTAAGCTGTTTCCCGACAATGGCAGGAGGAGCAGTCCCTTTGGTAGCCCAGTGAGTTGGGGGGCATCATCCCTGGAAACTCAGTTGAGAAGCTGTTTCTTTGTCTTGATTCTGTAATAAATTGTCTTGATCCTATAATAAACTCTACTCTGCTTAATGTACCTGGAATGGTTTCTCTTTTTTGTAACTAGACCATGACTGATATAGTTCCTAAATGATTTTACATATTAAAAGGAAAGGAAAAACTGAGATGTTTTATTCCATTTTTAATCTTATCAACAGTATGTGAAAAATAAACATTTACTAAAGAAAAAAACATAGCTTCCATCATCCTTTATTTCTACTCATCAAACAAATAATTTCTTCTGTTTCTTCCAGGCCTAGGTCATAGGCAGACATCATTTTTCATGTTGTAATCATGAAGGAGATGTAATTTTACATTTGACTTTTTTTCCCTTTAACATTTATACTGTAAATACTTTCCGTGTTTACCTAGTTTTCATAATTATTTTAATGGCTGTTTAACAGCTCTTCTAGCTGGTGTTATCCTAATTAATTTAATTATTCTCTCCTTTTTGAATGTAAAGATTTTTGCCACTATAAATCATTCTTTAGTTAATAAGAGTTTTTCCTTTCTTCTGAATGTTTTCCTTAAGATAAATTCCCAGCAGTGGGATAATTGGGTCAAAGTCTGTGAACATTCTGTGTCTTGTGAAATGTTTTTCCAAATTACTTTCCCTGAGGAACGTGACAGTTTTAACTGTGTGGCAAGTTTTATTGATGCCTGAAATAGGGAAAGTCAGTGCGAGCTAAACACCGTTCAGAGTGTGTATACCCCTCCCACCCACAAACACACACACGCAGGAAAAAGCATAGAGCTTGCAGTGGTTAAATGCAAACAAATAAAAAGCAGTATCTGATGGCTTTGTCCTTTACAGAACACGATTCTCTCTTTCCCTTTAAATAAAGTAAAATTTATTTACTTTGAATTTTTAAAAAATGCCTTTGTATTAGACAGAGCTTTTCTGACCTTATAACTCATTTTCCCATAGTTTACTTCTTATTCAGCAAACGTGGCAAAACATCAAGAATAAAATACGTTGATTAATGCTCATTAATACCAAGTGCTTATTATTTGTTTTCAGAGTTGGCTTGGAAATATTGCTGCTAATATCCAAAATATATAAGAAACTTCTCAACTCAATAGCAACCCCCCCCCCAAAAAAAAAAACTAGATTAAAAAATCAACAGAGTCACTGAGTAGACATTTCTTTGAAGAGGAAACACAATGGCCCATAGGTATGTGAGAAGGTGTTCCACAGCTGGAGTCATCAGGGACATGCAAATCAATCGCACAGTGAAATGTCACCACCCACCTGTGAGGGTGCTAATTATCACAACAACAAATTATTGACAAGGCTGTGGAAGAAAGACAACCCTTATGCTTTGTTGGTGGGATGTGAATTGGTTATAGCCACCGTGGAAAATAGTATAGGTTCCTAAAACAAATTAGAATAGAATTAGCATTTGATCCAGAAGTCCTCCTTCTGGGTATATATCCAAAGAAATTAAATCAGGAACTTGAAGAGATCTCTTCACACCCACATTCATTGCAGCATTATTCCCAATAGCCAGGATATGAAAATAGCCTCAGTGCCCAGCAATGAATGCATAGATAAAGAAAATGGAAGACACAAGCTAGACCCAGAAAGACAAATACTACATGATCTCACTTGTGTGAGGAACCTAAAATGGTAACACTCAGAACAGCAGAGAGTAAAATGCTGTTTGCCAAGGGCCCAGGTCAGGGGGAGATGGAGAAGTCAGAGCATGAGATTTTAGTTACAGGAGTCAAAGGAGGCCCAGAGATCTACACTACACAATGTTAATATCCACACTTGACTACACTGTATTGTAGACTTAAGAATCTGCAAAGGATGGGAGGCTGAGGCAGGTGGATTGCTTGAGCTCAGGAATTTAAAACCAGCCTAAGCAAGAATGAGATCCTGTCTCTACTAAAAATAGAAAAACAAGCAGGGCATTATGATGGGCACCTGTAATCCCAGCTACTCAGTTAAGCAGAAGGATCTCTTGAGCCCAGGAGTCTGAGGTTGCTGTAAGCTATGACAACACAGCGCTCTACCCAGGGTGACAGAGTGGGATTGTCTCAAAAAAAAATGTGCAAAGGAGATAAATCTTATTAAAAACATCCTTATGAAAAGTAAAACTAAATGGCAAAGGCAGGAGGAGAAAAAAATAATGCTGTTGATTCCACGGCAATGCACAGTCGGCTTTTTGGGAGAAAAAAAGAGATAGGAACTTTATTTTTTAAAGAATGAAACCATTTTTCAGATTAGTTCTAAAGATTTCCAGATTTGGAATTTTGTTCCGGTTATTGCATTTGATCTGGACTTAGATTAAATTTCCATTTTATTACTTTCGATGTAGCTTTTCAGGTGATCAACTCTAGCTAGGGGAAGGTGGCTTTGGGGAGTGGATGCCTCACAGAGAAGAACGTAGTCCTTCCTGTTGGAAAACAGTAATTTTGGTCCCATTTTGAAGCTCAAAATCAAAAGGCTTTCAAGTGTCAGATCTCCCTGTGACCTGATGCACACTGTAGGTGGAAAATTATAGACAAAACCAATTATTTAATTACGATGTAAGCAGTTTTACTCATAGTGATCCGACTCCATTAGGTGAAGGTCAACACTTTTTTTTTCTTTAAAAGGCCTGATAGTAAATATTTTCAACTTTTTAGGCCATAGTCTCTGCCATGACTGTGTACTCTGTAGTGTGAAATCAGCCACGGAGAATGTGTAAATGGATGAGGCTGGCTGTGTTCCAACAAAATTATACTTAAAACAACAGGCAGAGGACTCATTTAGCCAGATGGTCATAATTTGCTGATCCTTGACTTCAGGAACCTGGCTTCAGATAACCTCTAGCAGTAATCCTACTTTGTTTTAGAAATCTCTTAACGCTAATAGGATTAGCAACTCCACAGGGAAAGAAAAAAATGTCTTCAAAAATGGTTTCAAAATGAACTCTGATGATATACTAAAGAGAAATAAAGATTGTGTATAATTCAGAAGTGATAGGAAAGGACGCCAATGATTAGAAATAAACTTGTATTGGGAACACACCTATGGTCCATCTTACAAGGGTCCATGTGAATCTTTCTAAATGCATAATGTAAATGTCTTAACACGATATCTAAGAAACTGCCATGAAGGCTATGTGAACCGGTTTGGTGAAAATATTTCAAATTGTATATAAAACCAGCACACTGTATCCCATGACTGTATTAATGTATGCAGCTATGATTCAATCAAAAAAATAAATAACTGGAAAGGGCTTAGGAAAATGGATTCCCTTAAAGTGGTTGAACGGCAACTATCAGTCTTAGGCGTAACCCCTATGTCCTAGCTGTCTTTTTTCTGTACCACCCCCTCTCTGCATGTCTGAGTCAATTTAATAAGAGTTAGTTGTTCAGCAGAGTGAGTGGGTGCTGGACAGTGCTTCTCCCTGCCTAGAGTGAACCCCTGTCCTCGGAGCTCACAGGGCAGAGCCATGGCGCTGCTCCCTCACTGCTCACCCTGGCCTGGCCGCAGTGCACAGGCCCTGGGGGACGGACTGCGTGAGAGGGCTGGTCTCTGGGACAAGTTGGAACGGGGTGGGCAGTGGGAGTGCACATCCAACCCTTGAACCCTCTGGGTTCAGACGGCTGCCCGAAGTCACCTACCTCAACACGGGACATTAAAAGGCTTTTATATGGTTGTCATCCTGCCTCTTCTCGGTAAGGTAGGAAAGAAGGTCTTTTTCATTTTTCTATTACTTCCCCAGTAAGCAAGTAAACAAAAGTGAAAAATAGAATACTTTCTGCTGTTAGTAAAGGTCACTAGACTTCAGTGTTCTAGTCACCTTTAAAAAATGACCCATGAGAAACCAGAGATGTGATAACCTTTCTGCTCCTAAGGAAGCAGTGAAAGCAAGCCAGCCGAGAGGCGGGGACAGGAGGAGCCCCACAGAGGACAGTGGCTCTGCTCGCCCTGTCCGGCCAGCAACCCTGTACGCGTTTCTCCCCAGGCTGTGCAATGTCCTCTCAGCCCCTGGCTCCTCGCTGTCAGACGCCCTGAACGCTATTATTCTTCTCCTCTTTAGAAGTGTCTGGCTTCTCACCCCTCTCCCCTGAGACTGGATGTCTGTCCTTGGTTCCCCCACGGCTCGATCATAATTAGAGGTGTTAACTTTTCTTTAAATGAGAGTCACTTCCAATTTCGGAGTGGGAAGTGACTGGAGGGGTGTCGAGGGACTGAATGGAGACACGGTGCTGTCTTCTCTGCCCTGCAAACTTCTCCATGTCTCAAGAACGTTCCTTTCCAGAATTCCATAAGGGACTGACATATCAAAAAAATTTAGGTGCCTTTACAGCTTTGCCGAATTTAATGTTTTTCAAGTAAAGACATTAAGTAAAAAAACCCTTAACAGCAAAAAGAAATAATTACTACGACAACCACTATCATTTCTGAATTGAAAGGACATTTTAAACACCACAAGCAGGCCATCATCTCAGGAAAAAAAACAAAACAAAACAGTGGTTTAAAGTGAATTCATTTTGTTTTACAAAAATCTCACTACCGCGTCCTTCTATTTTTCATTTTGCCTCTGACAGCTTATAACTTAATTTTGAACTGGCCCCTGTCCAATGCCTGGTGTTTGGGGAAGCACTGGTGTAATGGAAAGAATCTTATCTTTGGAGTCAGGCAGATCTGGCTTCAAATTCTGGCTCCTATGCTTGACCTTGAGCCATTCAGACAGTGGGTCTGAGGCTGTCCCAAGGGAGAGTGCTTACTTGGCTCAGTGCTCGGGGTGAGGGAGCGTGTCCCCGAGTTGTGTCCTCTCTGTCTTTTTCTCCTTTATGTGTCACAATCCCCAAACAACAAGAAACAAAGCAATCTCACCCTGAAAGCTATTTTTAACTATTTTCTTTTTATTGACGTAGGCAATGTTATTTGAAGTGTAGCCTTTCTATAAATTCACAAATGCCAATTAATAAAAATGACTCAGGTGATTTTTAAATCATGCCTTATGATATTTTTAGCTGTTGGGAAACAAACCAAGATAAAATTAGATAAAAGCAAACATAGGGGTGACACCGATGCATAGCTCAGAGCCAGGCTGTGTCATCCGGCAAGGACTCGTGCCCTGACTGAACTTCTGTAAGACTCCTGTGAGCCCCCTTCTCTACCCAGCCTCATCCCTTGCCCATCAACCTTGGCCTCCTGGCCCAGCTCAGCAGGAATCCTGCCAAGCCAGTCAGCAGAAGACCCCAGCCTGTGATATCTAACCGAGTCCCTTTTAATTTTCCATTCTTTCCCTCACCTTGCCCACTGGCTATAAATCCCCGGCTGCCCGACTGTATCCAGAGTTGTGACCCACTGCTGCGGTGGACGTGAACCCCATGGCAACAGTCCAGAATAAAGTCTTCTCGGACTATTTACCTCTGTGTAAGGCAATTTCTCTCTGACATAGTCCCAACCCACACCATGTTGGGAAGAGGTCTTTCTAAGAGGGTGTGGAAGACCACATGAGGAATTAAGCTCAGGAACCATCAGTGGTGAGGGTTATACATTAAAATTCTTTATTTTGGGGATTAATAGCAGATGGAGTTGTTCTAATTTGACTATTTGGGGGAAGGGAGAAATCAGTTTCCATCCCTAGGTGATAAACCATTCATCCAGGAAGGGACTGGGCAAAAGAAGAGTCATTTCTTTTTCCTTCGTGAAATGTTTGATAGATGCTTTCTGTTATCATGATTATAGGACAGGTGTCCTCAAACTACAGCCTGCTGGCCACATGCAGCTTGCCCAGGACATTTATCCGGCCCACAGGGTGTTTTTGTGGCCTGTCCTGCTTAGCTGCTGCCTGTCCTTTTAGACTATAGTTCGGCCCTCCAACAGTCTGAGGGACAGTGAACTGGCCCCCTGTTTAAAAAGTTTGAGGACCCCTGTTATAGGATTTAGAAGAGGAGCAAGGAAGCTTCCTGAGGTGCCTTCACTGATGACAGGTTTGCTGTGAGTGTAATGCTTGTGATCAGAAGTTTTTCCTGCAAGTGTCAGCACTGATGCGGCTATGAGTAATTAACCCTCTCCAACCTGTTTCTTTCCTGTTGCTTCACATCGACTTTCTTAATCACCAAAAAGGAAGGAAGGGCAGCGGGGAGAAGTAGCTCAGAAAGGTCACTGTTCTCTACAGGGCTGCTGGGGAAGCCAGGAGATTTACTTTGTACCTTTTTTGCCCTAACGTGTTTTCCCCCCTGTAGCGGTTTACAAGTTGTTTCACAACATGGCAGGCAACAGCCTCACATGGTAGATCCTCTCGTATCATGCTGTGGTTTATGATGTTATTGACCACCTTAGGTTGATCTAATTTTCATAGACCGGACATGCACCGTATATTGACCAGGTTGTTACAGTCCTTTGGGTGGTCAAGTTGCAGAGTTTTTACTGTGTGTACGTACATATGTATGCGTGTGTGTGTGTGTGTGTATATATATGTGTATATATATATATATTTTTTTTTTTTTTTTTTTTTTTCCCAAAGTGAACGGGAGTTTTGCAGCCCCGAGAACACCCTGAGCACACGGTGGCCTGTTCAGTGGAGTGTGCTCATGCACCCACAGGCTCCCAGAGCAGCCAGCCGGCTTGGCCTCAAGACCTCTCTCTGCCTGGTTTACAGGATGGCTTTTCTGGTGAGTGGATAAGAGAAACCTGGGAGAAGACTTCATCAAAGGTGCTCTCAACTATCAGGGAACCGGGGAAGTGGAGGTAAATCAGATGTATAAGAAACAGAAGAGCTGCCAGTGCCGCCACGAAGACCTGCGGCCAACTCCCCGGGTAGTCGGCAGCTCCGTGCCTCCTGCAGATGGTCCGACCTCAGATGAACCCAGGAGACCCGGGCTCCCGTTTCGAGCTCCGTACTTGGCCCTCCTGCCCACTTCATGTCAGGAGCTGAATCTTGAGGGGGTTTTATTCCACTGTTGCAAAAGATCCAGGTAATTGTTTTTCGCATGAAAGCGTTGACATTTACTAGAACATGTTAGTGGAAATACTGGGCATGAATACCAGTGGGAAGAAAATGTTCTGAAAACTGGAGCCTGAGTGCAATTCCAGTCTTGGTTTGGTGCTTACATATGCATGAGGATGGCAGGACACTGGAAGATTTCTGAAGGTGATCTAATTTTTTAGGTGACTATTTCTTAAGTTGACCTAATTTTATGTATTTATTAGTGTTTTATAGTTTCTTAGGGCTGCCATACAAACTGCTATATATGAACTAAGTCACTTGAATAACAGAACTTTATTCTCTCACAGTTCCAGAGGTAACATCCCAAATCAGGGTGCCGGCAAGGCCAAGGCCAGGGTCTCGCTTCCCGGCTTCTGGCGGCTGCCAGCAATCCTGAGCTTCCCTTGACTCTGAGTGACTCTCATCTCTGCCTGTGGCATTACATGGCTGTCCTCCCTGTGTGTGTCTGTGTCTTCCTGTGGAGTTGTCTGAGCCTATTTCTGTCTTTGTGTCTCTGCTCTTTCTCTGGTAAGGACACCTGTTATGCTGGTTATCCCCACCTGCTCCAGGATAACCTCATCTGAATTTCACCTGGGGAAACTCTATTTCCAAATAAGCTCACATTCTCAGGTGTTAGAGGTGGGACAACAAATCTTTTTTTTTTTTTTTTTTTTTTTTTGTTTGAGACATTGGCTCACTTGATCACCCTTGGTAGAGTGCCATGGCATCTTAGCTCACAGCAACCTCAAATTCTTGGGTTCAAGTGATCCTCTTGCCTCAGCCTTCCAAGTAGCTGGGACTACTGGTGCCTGGCATAACACCGGGCTGTGTTTTAGAGCTGGGGTTTCACTCTGGCTCAGGCTTGTCTGAAGCATGTGAACTCAGGCAATCCATCTACCTCGCTAGGATTATAAGCGAGTGCTGGGGTTATAAGCATGAGCCACTGCGCCTGGTGATATCAATAAATCTTTTTAGGGGACAAAATCCAAAAATGGAGTATACCTCATTCTTTTTTTTAATACTTGCATAAAATTGCATGGCATTTCATAGTATTTCATTCATGCTCTGCATAATGACATTTTGGTCAATGATGGGCCACAGCTATGACAGTCGTCCTGTAAGGTTATAAAGGCATATTCTTTATTGTGCTTTTTGTTTATTAGATAACTTTAGCTACACAAACGGCATTGTGTTAGAATAATCCACGGTGTCAGTATAGCAACATGCTGTACAGATTTGTAGCCTAGGAGCAATAGGCTGTACCAGAGAGCCTAGAGGTGTGGTGAACAGCATCACCCAGGTTTAGATAAGTACAAATGCAAATGGTATTTGCTGCATGATGAAATCACCTAATAACACAGTTCTCAGAATGTTTCCTTATTAAGTGATGCAGATTATTTCTGATTTTTTACTGGTGCAAATGATGCTTCAATTTGTCTTTCAGTCCTTTGTTTATTTAAATATTTGTCTATTCATTTATTGTTTGCTCATCTCTCTATTTGACCACAAATGTCCTGATGTTAGAGACTATATTTCTGTTTCCCTGTAGTCATCTCAGCTCATGGCATGATGAAGGGCCAGTAGCCAAAGAATGAAAATGCCACTGTTGACTCATGAGAGCAGCAGGAACTTTTGGAGGTAGATTAAAACATTGTAAAGATGTTGCCAAGTTGTTCTCAAAATCAACTGTACCGTTCTGTCTTTCCATATCTTCCCTACTATATGTGCTTACCACACTGTACCTTCTCAGTATTTAAAATTTCCACCTATCTGGAAAATGGCTATTCATTAACATGAAATGATTTTATTTTTAACCTGTTTTGCAAACCTACTTGATTCTAAGCTTCTCAAAAGCAGCATGTGTTTATAACTATCCTGATGTTTTTAGCAGTCTGGGGCATAGTAAGTGCATAACAATAGTTTTTGAATGTACTTGGCCTCCATATTTGATCTTTTTATCTAATAATTTTTCTCAGTCCGCTATTAGTTTCCTAGAGCAGTCATAACAAATTATTGCGAACTGGGTGGCTTTAAACCCCAGGAGTTTATTCCTTCACATTTCTAGAGGTTAGAAGTCTGACATCAAGGCTCTGGCAGGCCATGCTCGCTCACCTCTTCCTAGTTCCCCGTGGTAAGTGGCAGACCTTGATGTCCTTGGGGTGTAGATGCATTAGCAAAATCTCTGCCTTTGTCTTCAGATAGCCTTCTCCCTGTGCCTGTGATCTTCCTAGAAAGACAACAGTCATTTGGTTAGGCCCCTCCAAAATTCATTGTCTCTGTGTAAGACCTGTGAATGAGGTCATTTTTGGAAATAGTGTCTTTGCAAATGTAATCGAGTTAGGATGAAATCATACTGGTTTGAATGGGCCCTGATCAAATGACTGGTGTCTTTATGAGAAGAGGGACACTATTTAATCCAGTGAAAGGCCTAAAGAATTTCTTACCTAATTATCTTCTTAGACTTTTTTAGTTATCCTTATAGCTGAAAGGCTTTCAGTTGTCTCTTGACACCAAGTATTAAAAGTCCCATGGTTTTCCTTTGGTTCCTGGTCACAACCCAAGGCCTCTGATGCCCTTGACTGTCACCTATTGCACAGCACTACCCAGCTTCTCAATTTTATGCCAAGGGAAATGGCTTTTTGCTCCACACAGCATAGCAAAAAACAGCAGCCAGATTACAGTGATCCCGGGGGTCTGCGTTCTTAATGTGTATTCCTCAAGACTGTCTTTCTTCAATTGGGATGAAAAATTTTCCTCCACAGACTTCTACCTCTTCCTCAGACCCGTGACCTTTGAAGCCTGGACCTGGTGTAAATGCTAATTTGAAATTAACATACAGTCTATTTCCTTTGCTAGCCTCCCTTGGCTTACCTCCAGCTCCTTAACCAGAGTGCTCCCACACCTCAGACGCTGATTGGCTTCTTTCTTAAAGAGTTCAAAACTCTTTTCTTCAGTTCATGCGGCACACATTTAAATCCTCTCTGGCTCTCATGTATGTGTGGACACTGGGGGCATAAGTGCACACACATAAGTGCACGTGAAAAGCGTAAGAGTCAGATGGGAAGATGTGTAAGATGTGTCACTACCTGCTTACCACAAGTGCCGACGAACAGTAGTAGAAAGTTGTCATCTAGAAGCAGTCACTGCCCGGACTAAAAAATAGCCCATCTGTTGTTAAACTTCAGATGTTTAGGACACGGCTCACTGTCCAGGGCAGGTGAGGTTCAACACACAAGCACTGGTGCCATAGTGCGCTGCCTCAAAGACCATCCCTTTTTCCCGGGCAGTGATATTTTCTGCCAGCTGTTGTGACTCTTTTCATTTGCATGTGGCTTCCAGGTACCTTTGCTCTGATTAAATGACCTCTTTTTGGACTGCTGCACACCACGTCACTAAAGCCTGCTCTGTTCTGGGCAAACCCCAGCTAAGTGATGTCACCTGAAGGCGTACTTCCTGTGACCTTGTGGGGGGACTTTATTGCTCTGATTACACGGACACTTCCCTTGTCAGCTCACCCAGCCTAATCAGGGTTCACTGTTGTTGGGGTCTTTCAAATTCCCTCTTTTCTCCCTTTCTTCTTCCTCACATATTTATTAAGCTTCTATTCTTTACCAGGCTTGGGGCTAAAATCTAGTAAGAAAAATTAAAATGAGACATAGGATTTGCCCTGAGAGACTGAATATACAATATATAAACAGTGACTAGATCATATATAACAATAGAACTCTGGCTTGCAACCTCTGTAGCAATCGCCCAGGGCCATCAGATTGTTTCTGGCTGTCCTGGGCTTCTCTATTCATTACCTCTGCTTCCAACACAAGATCAACTAAAAAGCCAAATGTGCTCCCCAAATCAGTCACATCAGAGGCACCACTTCTATTTAGTCTGCCCCTAACTCCTCCCTTGCCAATAACCTGAAGGTTTCCATTTTGGACTATAAAGGCTTACCACTGTCCTGACTGCCTTTGAATCTCTACAAATGCAAATGATGGTGGCTGTCTTGCTTGCTATAGCAAGCTCTGAATAAATGCCCTCTGCTTATTTTTATTTGGGTAGACTTTATTTCCAGAGCCCCGTAAGGAACTGTTAAAGGTAAACAAAGTCCTATTAAAATTTTAAGTTTATTTGAGCATTTACTGATTCATGAATAAGGCAGCCCCTGATTGCGTGCGGGTCAGCATTTTGCCACAGAGGCAGGGTAGGGGTGGGAGAAATGAGAGAGAAACTTCTGTAAGATGCTCATAGAAGCAAGAGGAAGAAAATACACTTGACTGGTTAGAGTGGACAGTCCCAGTTAATGGATAGTTGTCTGTTTCTGACTGGTGAAGTCTCTAGCTTGATTTTACCACGTTTACTGGGCTTCAGATTGTCTTATGTAGGAACTTAAAGAGCTGGAGATGCTCCAGACTAATGGCCTCCTGTTTCTTTTTTTTTTAATTTAACAATTCCCTCCTTTAATCAGCTTCTCACATATGAGAGATTGACCAAAACTTCTGCATACGCACCTCTCTTTCTCACCCTGGCAGCTGCTTTGTCTTTATCCCGGTGGGGAACTCTTAATTTACGACCTCAGGATGAAGATGTATTCCTTTTGTTCATCTTGGTTTTTGGCCCTCTAATCTCCACGAGGCCATCTGGTGTATGCTGATGGTTCAAACATGCACTTAAGACCCTTGAGAAGACACAGCACAGCAGGTGATGCGATGACTGTCAGAACAGTGCCGACAGACTGGAGTGTGCTCCTTAGCCAAGATCCCCAACAAACGAAAAACAAAGGCAAAGGATTAGAGCAAAACATAACCTTAACCTCAGCCTCAGAGTTCAGAGGGCAGTGACTCAAAACAATTTTTAGATTCGAGCTCAAAGCATGGTCTCCTGGCCT
This sequence comes from Otolemur garnettii, assembly GCF_000181295.1. Lineage (NCBI taxonomy): Eukaryota > Metazoa > Chordata > Mammalia > Primates > Galagidae > Otolemur > Otolemur garnettii. The sequence goes on along the minus strand of NW_003852437.1, from coordinate 4,130,903 downwards.
GCAGTCTGAATGGCTCCTGTTGTGGCATCAGACATCTTGGTGAGCTCTCTGAGGACCCAGCAAAGCAGCGGGTACAAAGCTTCTGGTATGAAATTCATATTGAATTGACCAGTTCCCACTTGCAGGGCTTCTGGAACAGGGGAGTTTATATGTAACAAAATTTCAAGACAATGAAGACCAGTAAAAATTGATATCTACAAGGGCTTGCTATACGTTTTTACTAAAACAATTTTTCCCCCAATAGTTGCCCCCATATTTTCCAAAGATGATTACAGTAAAACTAATTTGTTTGTAAAATAAGTCATTAAACTTGGCCTGATTTTTACATAAGCACAGCAGGATTGTGTAGTAGGAAGATGAGACAGGCTCTTTGAAAGTCTGCTTTGCTGGAACTTTTAACAAGGAATTGCAGATTCGGCTTTGAAAAGCCTCCTCAGGCTAGAAAGCCGTGCCAAGAACTTGCCATCAGACTTTCCCTGCAACACCTAAATATTTGGGTAAATTTCTTTCTTTTTTTTGTTTGCAGTTTTTGGCTGGGGCTGGGCTTGAACCCACCACCTCCGGCATATGGGGCCGGTGCCCTACTCCTTTGAGGCACAGGCGCCACCCTAAATTTCTCTTTTCTTGAGGTCTTCAAAATTTTTTAAAGATTCCTGGCCCTTACTTTAATAAGACCTCAGACCAGTATTTTTCCAAGAGGTTTTATTGGCTCCATAAAGTAAACCTTAGTTCTTTAAACTGTCTAGTCATATCTGAATCTATGCATAGTCTAAAATATGACCTTCCAGCAAAAACCTTGGTAATATAATTACTGTTTCCAATTATGTCCTGTTACAAAGGGAACCTGATTCTTATTGAACTTATGCAAATAATTACATTGCAGGAAAATAAGAATATTTAATAGTTTTTGAATTCTGGAGCAATCAGATAGGGAGAAAAAAGTAAATTCTTCAATTTTGACTCATAAAGGTATTCTTTACCAAATTGCTGTAAACTATAGATAGGTTAAGAGAAAAGAGAAAGATTTTCTTAAATCTGGAAGACATTAAAGAATAGCAATATTTCAAACAAAAAGGCTGCAAAAAATTGCAATTTCTTCTTTATCAGTTAATTCAGCCCCATGTCATTAATTCTTGTTCAGCTTGATGTGAGTTACCAGTTTTATGAACCAATCAGTTTCTTCCTTACAGTTCAGGAAAATTTCACCTGGTCCAATGGTATGATCCTTAAAGTTAGAAGCCTGTACTTGCCATAGTCCTTGTCATGAATCTGGTTGAAAATGAAATGCTTTAAAATTGTAGTAGCTTGCAAAAGCTTTCAGGAGGGCACCCAAGTACAGTAACACTGGATGGCAACACTTAAGATGGTCATGGTTAAAAATGTGATGAGAGTTCCTTTCAATGCAATTGACAAGAAGCCATCATCACTTCTGTGACAGTCAACATTTTAAGATAATAGCTAGAATTATGACTGATAGCTTTATATAAAAAGGGTCAGATTTCTAGGAATTCATATGTGAAACACACATTAATACCTCATCCAATAGTTAGATAAATATAAGTCAAAGAAAGTTAAGTGTCACCTATTATTTGACAATGCTTCCCAAATGATTTAACACATCAAATAAGTCTAGTTAGTTTAATATCTCTTTTTTTATAAGGAGAGAGAATAAATTATTTTGAGATATTCTTAGGGGCTCTCTGGAAGCTCCCAAAGTTAGTTTGAGGTCAAAAAGACTTAATTTGGAATTTAATTTTGGGAAGTTATCAAAAATGTCAAAAGGTTTAAGTACTTTCTTAAATGGGATCACAGGTCACTGTAACACTATAGTCATTCATTTAACCAGAGTGATAATTAAAAGACCTTAAAGGCTAATGTGGAGAGTTACATACTTGTGAAAATTATTAGCTCTTTTAAGAGAAAGAACACATTGTTAATTTTTAATTAATCAAAGCCTTGAAAAAGACAACAAAACACCAAAAATTATTTTAATAGGGACACACGATCTTTGTTTCCTATGCAAATTACTCAAAACATGAAGAAAACTCTCATAATTTCTCATCAAATGCAGGCCAATAGTTCTAGAAACTTTGCTCTTTTAACCGAGAGAAAAGAAGCTTCTGATTTTATAATGTACTTCGGGTATTAAGGCTTCATTAAAAAAATTGTAAGTAATTTTCTTTAAATCTCAGCCAGCTTGCGCACAAAAAATGCCTTTCCCATGATTCCTCTTCTACAAATCATCTACAACTTTCTTGTTTTTGTCATATATTCTTTTTCCCCCATTGTGGGATATCAGTTGTTCTACTTTAGGACAAAAAATTACTCATTTTTTTTTTTTTTTAACTAACAAAAGCGCATCATTTGTACCAAATAGCTTTGCTTACCAGAGACATGTTTTTCCTTGTATACAGAGTTGTTTCTCTGATTTCAATTTTGAATTACCATATATTAATTAGAATTCTTAACTGTTAGCAAATTTAATTTCTAGTGAAAATCATGAAGTAAGCAATCATAAGCTGTCTGTGACATCAGCATTCTGTAGATAAATGCCCTTTCATTTAGAAGGATCTGTTTCCTCAGAGGGTCATTTTTTATTGTGGCACAGGAAGTGTTTACTAACAGATCCAAATATGTTTATTTCTTCTCTTATAAGAGGCCAAATGTAGATAAGTTTAAATTTATGCTCAGTAATTAATTTCAGTAATTTATCTTATTTGTAAATGACTTAGATATTTAATAAATACTCATTATTTAACTCAGCAAAACTCTAATGGGATAGGATGTAAAAGATATTTGGAAAATTATTTTGGTAGACATCTTATAAAATGTAAACATTTTGCATTAGTTCTTATTTTTCCAACAGGTATGGATAACTTAATTTATATAATTTCTTTTTTTAAAGCAAGTTGAGTAGAGCCCTTTCATAAATTAATTTTGGCCATACCGCCTAGATGTAGAAAAATATATTACTTATATACATTTATAACATACATAGACATACATGAATACTCAGATAGAAGCAGGTCTCACAGCTTCCACTCTAGAATTTTAGCCATGTACCAAGAACCATAATACAACAGTCACTAGTTTATAAAAGAATATTTGGATCTGAATTCTGTTTCTGGCTGATGGAACAAGATTCAGTAATTTTGTTCAGGTGGCTAAAGCTTTTAACCTACGTTCTGGTAGGGACATACAGATATAAATAAAATATAGTAGAACCTCTGTAAGTTGACCACCCACAGACTGTAACAAATTGATCAATACACAGAGGGTCAATATAAGGAACTAGGCCTACCTGTATGTGGTGCATGTCTGAAAATTTGGTAACTTAAGGAGATGGTTGGTACAGAGAAGTGGTCAACTGTGAAACTTCTACTGTATATTTATTATTCAGTGGTGAAAAGAAAAATGGACTATTGTCAACTATAAGTGAAAGAATCTTAGAAAGGGCTGTGATGGAAAGAGAACCATCTGAGGGAGAGGAGTTTCCACATACTTGGTCTTCTTCAGGACAGGTCAGTGGTGAGCACACGGTCTCGCTCCAATGAGGTTTTTGTGAAACTGGATGTTGTTAAAGAAAATCTGGCTTCCTAAGAAGAGGATGATACAGATTTTGGCTTGTCATGCCTCCCAGAAATTGAAGCTTTCTGGAATCAGCCCATCCATCAGTCCGTGCGAAGCAAATGGCCTTCTCCTGCCATATGGGCCTCGTAATAGTTATTGCTTCTCTCACCTAGGTGCCAAGAACAAACTGAGTGTAAAAACTGAGAGTCTAAAAAGATTCAGTGGCTGGGGAATTTCCATCAAATGTTTTGACTGCCATGCAAAAAAGGGATGATGATGTGATGATTTCTTTGAGGGGATAAGAGGGTACAAGGATCCCTGAAGGCAGAACACCATCATCACTGCGTAGTGTTTATTTTTGCAAAGATGTTGTATGATTGCAAGCTAAGATGACCTAATCCACCTACCAGCACCTTTTGATGATGTCCACCTGGCCTGGGCAGGCAATTCCTGGGCTGGACACATTCCTCTAGGGACAAGGGTGGCCTGAAAATGCCAATATTGCGCTGAAGCTACTGACTCTCTCCTCCCATGGTGAACCAAGCCCCTTTCATATGGCACATTATGTTTCTTTGGCTATGCCTGTATCTTCTTTCTTTCAAAAAAGTAAAATGTGGGCCTAGGTATAAGTATTATTTTCTGAAGATGAATTTGCTAATTCTTTTCTAATCTTTAAGCACTGATTTTTAAGTTTAGCTCTCAGAGAAGAAATGTATTTCAGAGTTTGAAGGGATGCCTCCCTCCAGCCCACAAGAATTGTCAAGAACTCTGATTTAGAAAATAATCCCTTTTCTTATTCACTGATTGACCTGTTCCATAATTGTCAATTCTTATAATTATCCCTTGGTGTAGGTGTAAAAGATCAGAGCTGTAATGAATAAGTCTGAAAATTTTCACTCATATATTCTAGAAGGGAAGCTTGATGTTATATTCTTGTTATTGAATCTCTTTCTTATTTATATTTGAGAATTCTCAGTGGTATAGTGGAAAGCACTGTTAACCTGAAGCCTGGTCATGTGGGTTTTTCATTGTTTGATCATTACACAAATATCAAGCATGCAACATACAAACATCAAACATCAAGAGAGTGATGGTTTTGCTAATATAAGGAATTAAACTCCCTGAGACTCAACATTTTTAATATCTGTAAATGAAGATAATACCATCCAACCTGACAACCTCCTGAGGATCTTGGGAAGAAAAATGTAATTTGTTAAAGTACTTCATGAATAGTAAAGTGCCCTGCAGTCATATAATTTTATTAATAATAGTTTTCATAATCATAATTCTTAGAATATTTACTTTTTATGTAGCAAACATATTTTGTGGTCCTGCTCAGATTCCTCCTGCAGGATTAGAGCATTTATTCCCAGCTGCTGGAAGACCTGACCCAAGATGACACTCAGCTGTCAGTCTCACTTGGGAACTGTCTTAGTTAAGGTCATATCTCACTCAAAGTCATACCTCTTTCCAGGGACGGCTGACATCAACAACTAATTAATACAGTAATATGTAGGCTTCTGGCCCTGGCCTCAACTTGGGGCAACCCTAAAGGGCCATCCAAACTCTAGAGCTCCACTGAAGGTTGGATAATGTCTTCACTGGACTGCATCAACATCTCCCTCCCTCAATCCTCTTTTCTTCTGTTCCTTTGCACAGGTGTTGGCTCCAAGATATCTCCTTAATAAACCCTTGCACATTCATCTCTATGCCAATGTCTATTTTCCAGAGGACTTAAACTGCAAAATTGGGTACCAGATTCAAGAAGAGGGCTATTGGGTGGTGCCTGTGGCTCAGTGGGTAGGGCGCCCACCCCATATACCGAGGGTGGCAGGTTCAAACCCAGCCCTGGTCAAACTGCAACAACAACAACAAAAAAAAAAAAAGGAAGAAGAAGAAGAAGAGGACTATTGGTGGGAGGAGGGAGGACTATTGGTAGAAGGAGGGAAGGCCATTGGTGGGATCTCACCAATGTGCATAGTGCGAGGCTATTTAAGCTTGCCCCTCCCCCCACCAAGGGAAGGGGCTCTCCTACAGCTTGAGCTTTACCTTGGGAGAACAATGTAACCTAAAAATTTGTTCCCTCATATTAATTTGAAATAAAAAAGGAAAAAAATACAGTTCAAAAACAAACAAACAAGAAAGCAGATGCTGAGAAGGGATTTGGGAGCTGGATTGCCTACTGCCCAAGTGGAGCATGGAACTGTTTGGGGAACACAGATAGCCCTTGGTACTAAGTATGTAGCACAATTATTTAAATATTCACTGGTGGTGAACTAGTGTTATTTAGTGATGGAAGTGAATTATATCATTAGCTGGTACCATGTATCAGGTGTTTTGGAACTAGTAACTATAAGGACAGTAGGACTGGCAGGGATTGATGATATTGCACTCTGAAAAACGTTAATGCAAAGCTAAGTGGGATTAGTTGGCAATTAAGGCCAAACGACAAAGCCAGAGGGCTTCCTTGGGAGCACATGAGGAGGCTCTCATTTCCTAGGTAGAAAGGGAAAGAAAACAGAAGGCCAGCACTGGTCGTGTCATAAAGAGATTGAACTTCAGAGAAGGCTAAACTCTAAAGGAAGGCTGCTTTACTGTGCCAAAGCAACCTTTGGAAGAGGATGGCACCTTGGATGTGGGATGGACACATATCTGTTCTGATGTGTGGTCAATCTTGCATCCTAGATCCCCCCGGGCCTACAGAAGTGAGAGTCTGGCACTCCCTCTTTATCTGAGGAGCATTCAGAGGCCTCTCATGGAAGACACTGTATATTCCTTTGGGATATACTCCTCCTGAGAAGTAGATCAGGGTCAGGGATGTACAGCATCTTCTAGGAGATGGAAGGGAGTATACCGAGAAGGACAGGCAGACCTGGACGTTGTACTAGTAGGAGCCAGCAGAGCACACATGTGACTGTGTTCTGAGGACAAGAGGCCAAGAGGTGGCTGAATCTAAATATGGATAAAAAAGAACTTATCATTATGAATACATTTTCCCAGAACATAGACTTTAATACCCTGCAAACACCCAGGAGATGAGAGGAACCTCCTGCTAAGACAGCCCCAAGAAGCATGGAGAAAGATGTGGCCCTTACCAGGGGAGGTAGAAATGTCAGCATTGCTAGAGCAGATGATGAAAGATGGGAATTAAAAGGTTGAGGAAATTAGGCTTGTTAGAGAGGACATAAGATGCAGTTCTAGAAATTGTGCTGGATGACTGCATTCTGTGAGGGCGCCTGAAGGACATGCCGTTGGCCGTGGCAAAGAGTGGCTCATCGGTGGGCATGGAGGCAAGAATCCTCCATCACTGAGCAGGCCAGGAACGGCAGTGGGGGGGGGGGCATTACACTCTGGGCTCAGTAATGGCAAAGGGGATCACGGGATCCTGAAGAAAACAATGCTGGACAGTGGCACGTTACCATCTGAAGCCAGATGCAACTTATTATAATTAGTGGCAAGGGTGAACTGGAAACAGTGGGGGCCTGGTTCCCAGAGAGCCACCCCCAATACTGTACCACCCTTGAGAATACCAGTTTCAACTTGGCAAGTTGACTCCATCTGAACCATTCTGCCCTGGAAGGAGCAATGCTCCATCTTCACAGGAATGGGCAGAGAGTCAAGTTAGGGCTTCGCCTTTCTTGCCTGCTGAGTTTTTGCCTGCACCGCTATCAGGGGAAGACAGAACATTTAACCCCTAAGCAAAGATCCTGCTACATAAGACTGATAGACCGACTGTACAGCCAAAGAGGTGCAGGTGGGGGGTCTCCAAGCGCGGCCTTCATTGTTTTTGTGCATTTGACAACATGCAGTAGTGTCAGATTGAAAGAACAGAAGAGCAGCCTGTTGAAGGTGCAGCTGACGGGCTGTATTTCACGTGGTAATATTTTACCAGGATGAAGCTCTATCCTCTAGATACAAAATATCTTAAATAAAAATTTGTGTAATATGGACCCTACTAAATGGAGTATAGAGTCAGAAACAGGTGTGGAAGAGGAAGGAGTGACCCTGCTGGCCATCACTCCCACTGGCCCCTTTGGGAAACTTGTGCTTCCCGTCCTTGTGAGGTTAGAGATCTTTATCCCCAAAGGGGGAGCATTTCCCTCAGATAACACAGCCAATGTCCTTTTAAACTGTACACTAAGGCTGCTCTCAAACAGTAGCCAAGATGCATTTCCTTTTTGACAGAGATAACTGACTCTGATGGGGGAGGAGATAGGGCAGCATTACATAGTAGGGGGATGGAGGGATACATCTTGCACAAGCTGATTCATTTTTTACTTCTGGGTACTCTCTTGGTCTACATTGACAGTGAGTAGATAAGTGTAGCCACCCTGATCAGAGAAAGCCTTGGTGATCAGACCCCAGGGATGAGGGTCTAAGTCATATCATCAGATAAATCACTGCGATCAAAGGACGTACTAGCTGAGGGTAAAACTGCTTATATTAAAGTTATGTAAGACCATGAGGTAAGAACTGTGGTAAAAGTCTGATTTCTACAGAAGTATAGATGTAACTAAAAGTTAAGTAGCTTTTGATTCATTACTTGCCTTCCTGGAATTTACTTACAGCCTTTGAGTCACATATCCTTGACTGGCATGATTCGTGACAGCTTCAATGACTTCTACTAGATAATATCACTGTTTTCTGAAACCTAAGACTGGTCTCTGAGATATCTTCTGGTCTCTACATTAGGGAGGACCAAACTGATACCAACCAGTGGCCACACATGGGAACTGACTCAACAGTTCCTGTGATCCTCTACATAGAAACTGTCTCAGAGCAAGAAGACAATTTCTGTTTCCCAATCCTATGAGTTCTTCCCCAGGCAATCAGCAGACCCAATTCCCTAGCCCTTTGTCTACTAAACAACCTTTAAAAACCTTAGCCCTCGAATTCTCAGAGACATATCTGAGAAAGTCTATACCCTCTGCTGTCTCAGTGTCTTGGCTTTACCCTGTGCTTAGGCAAAGAACCTACCTGGCCAGGTGATAATGAGAGTAGGGGGAATCAAGACTGGATGGTAAAGGAGAGAGACAGGGAGTGTCAGTTGGGGGCCTGAGACTAGGTCTGATAGAGTTTTTCTCACTAGCTTTGCTCTTCTAAGCTACCCCAGGAAGAGAGGTATGCTGGAATCCTGGAAGAACTGCTCTGAATCTTTAGGAATATGTGGATTCGTATGGTGCTAGTGTGGCTGTGTAGATTGGGTGATGTGCTGTCCAGATGTCCTTTTGGGAATGAAGGACTTGCTTCCCTGCTGCTAGGAGCACTGCCCAAAGGTGGTGCTCAACTGCCAACCCTCTTTGAGAGTTCCTTCAACTGAAGAAAAGGGACTCATCCAAAGTCATGCCTCCTTGCAAGAGAAGGCCATGTCCAGTGACTGTCACATAGGGGGTATAATGGCCCTGCCTCTTGCCCCGACTCTGGGTGGTGGACATAGGACAGAGGCCATCATGGGCTTGCACAAGGTTCTACTTCTCCTTCTGTATAGTTCTTCTCTTCCCCCTTTATTGGCGTTGTTTCCACCACTTCTGTGAAACAGGGTCTAGGCTCGTGTGTTTATGAGTGTGACCCACCCTCACTGAAGAGGAAAGGAAGTTCAGACTGGGGAGAAAAGCTGAAATAATTGGGTCCTTTTTCACCTTCTTTCCTGTAATTGTGAAGTTTGGACCCTGAGAAACTGGAAGATTTAAGCTGTGTGGAGCAAGACGACAGGTCACGTAGAGCACGTGTGTGGTTGGAGTGGGCAGTGAGGTTGATAAAGTTAGAGGCAGGGAGATAGAGGGGGAAATGCATCATTTATAAGCAGGAGCCATGAGAGAGAAAGAGAAAGGGGGAGAAAGTGCCAGAGGGATATTGAGAGAGTCCTCAGACTTCCTGCTTTCTGTGTTTTAGCAGTGGTTACTGGAGGCTGAATTATACGTTTTTAATATTCCACTAAATCAAAACCCCACTTCTGAGATCTCAGACACATGAAAACAAACTATTTTATTGGCGTTAGCTTGAGCTGGTTAGCCTCTTGACAACCTAAAGAGTGTTGACTAGAGTGTTGACTAGAATGTTGACTAGAATCTTTAGTTTTTAAAACTGTTTATATACATATTTTTATATTACTATAAAAATTAAAAATCTGAGCTAATGCCTTAGATGCATAAAATGCACATGTGTTGACATTTGTGTTAGTCAGATACTGCCCCACAGAGAACACTCCAATACAGTGGTGTGTAAATTTTTGGCCTAGTAAGTGAAATAGAACTCAGACAGAATTACTTTTCACATTATTTTTCTTTTAATAGATAGCCTGGGTAAGTCCATGAGAACAGAAAAGCTGCCTTGTTTCTCCCTACTGAGACATTTTATAAAACTCAGATTGGGAGTTACAGGCAGAGAGGGAGCAAAAGTGATATCACGCTAATGTCAGTTAATAGGAAAAAAATGTTATTCAGATTTCTAACAGTCACTTCTGATTTCAAAAATTAATTTTCACAGAAAACATTTTAGTGATATTTAAGGAAGGACATTGTATACTTACTAAAGTAAGTGTGGGAAATTATTTTAGATGTTGTGTTAATATGCAAGAATTTGTCTCTGCAGCCAGGGAGTTATGGCATTCTGCGTGATTTCAGCATGCCTAGAATTGGCCACATGGGTAGGGATGACAGGAAGAAGGGAGTTTGTTGATAGATGAGTGGTTTTCAGTCAAGTCTCCAGGACAGCAGTGGTGGCAGCTGGCAGCATCTGGTAGTGTGTTGGAAATGCCACAAGACTCATCTGTGCAAAGCCAGCATGCCTCGAACCTTAACCTAATGAAAAGACTATCCTACCAGTCCCGCTTACTCTGTATGGCAGCTGCTAAGTAGATTTGGTTTTCTTTTCCCAAATTATCATAACTTTATTTGAAGAACTATGACCTCAGATCTTGGGAATATAGATTGTAAGTGTTCAATGCCTTGGGTTTCAGGAAACTGGAGCCTCATGATCTCGGCTACAGGTAGTTTGTACTTTGCGGTATCATCTGAGATATGCCCTTTGGGAGTACTCCCCAAGGGCCAGATGGTTCAAGACGGGCAAGGGGGAAAGGAGATGTGGGGTAGGAAATGTGGGGTAGGATCTTGCTTTTAACTCTTATTCATAGTTTATACATCCTTCCCTTTGAAACATAGTAATTTTTTTTTATAATAATGGTGAAAAACCCTTTCTGGGACAAATATTTTGATTATACAATTAACCATTCTTTTAACCAAATTTATTTTCTAAACATTTTCTATTAAAAATTAACTAGAACATATACCTGGCATGAGGAGTCTACATATGTCTCCCTAAGTTACTGAGTGGGAGCTTTCTTCTACTCGTTAGATCAGCTACATACAATTTGGGTCTAAAATAAAATTCACCAAGCTGAACTTAAATTCCAAAAGGGAGTAAAAGGACACAGAAGATATATCTGTTTCTTTTAACTTTTCTTTAAGTCTTCATAAATATTTTGGTGTTTTCTTAAACTTCTCTAACTGGAGCCATTTCTAATTATTACTCATTCGTGAGATGATATGGCACTGTGTGAGAAATATAGGCTTTAAAATGCATCTGTTATCATGACATAATGATATGATAAGGGTGAAGACCATTATGTCTTCATTAAGTCCTAAAGGGCTAGTGTATTAATAGATATATTAACTAATCACTAACATTAATAGAATTATTTAAAAAAAACTTTAGTCATTATAATCTTTTATTCCCAAAGCCACTTAGCATTACTTTAGAAGGGGGGAAAGGCTAATGGAATACAACTAAATATATACCATTAAGTCCTTTAGATTTTTTCCCACTTTTTTTTTTCATGTTCATTCTATGGGGCTAATGAGTAAGTGTAAGGTTGACTTTAACCTAAATATAATTTTTCTGTTCCTGAAATTTGACTGGTGTTTGGTTTTCTATGTGTGTACATAGAGTTGGTCGTCAAACATGCTGGTTTGACTAAGGAAATGAGTACAAGGTGTCATGCAAGGTCTCTGTTGTCACCAGTATATTTCATTCAGCTCTATCTCGTTCAGGTGTCCCTGCAAAGAACAGTCAAGTCCTGCTGGGTCCTTGAAAGTTTTCATGATTGGCTGGGCATGGTGGCTCACATCTGTAATCTTAGCATTCTGGGAAGGTGAGGCAGGTGGATTGCTTGAGCTCAGGGGCTCAAGACCAGTTTGAGCAAGATGGAGAACCAGTCCTACTAAAAATGGAAAAACTAGCCAGGCATCATGGCAGGCACCTGTAGTCCCAGCTACTTAGGAGACTGAGGCAAGAAAATTGCTTGAGCCCAACAGAAGACTGAGGTTGCTGTGAACTATGACAATGCCATGGCACTCTACGTGGGGCAACAGAGTGAGACTCTGTCAAAAAGGAAGGAAGGAAGGAAGGAAGGAACGAACGAACGAACGAAGGAAGGGAAGGAAGGAAAGAAAGAAAGAAAGGAAGGAAAGAAAGGAAAGAAAGAAAAAGAAAGAAAGGAAGGAAGGAAGGAAGGAAGGAAAGAAAGAAAGAAAGAAAGAAAGAAAGAAAGAAAGAAAGAAAGAAAGAAAGAAAGAAAGAAAGAAAAGAAAGAAAAGAATCTATGATCTTCCCCAAGCCTTTGTGATGCCCTGTTTTCTCTGTACACTTGTGTGTGCCATTTACTTGATACAGATCATACACTGCTTCATTTCTTATCTGTTATGTTCTGTCTAACAGCTGAGTTGCAAGTCTTCTGAGGAAGGAACATTCTCTTCTAACCCAGTATATCACGTGCAAGGGAGCCCCAGTAAGGCTAGCAGCAGAGTTCTCAGCAGAAACCTTGCAGCCATGGCACAGTGATAGGGTATATGAGGGCTCTCTGGAAAGTATTCAGCCATGTATGTCTCTGTTTTTTATAGGATATGGCTGGATACTTTCCAGAGAGCCCTCATATGCTAAATGATAAGAAACTTCAGCTGTCTTTCATACATGAAGGCTAAATGAGGACTTTCCCCCCAAAGCAAAAGCTAAGGGAATTCACCAGCACTAGACCTGCCTTACAGGAAACACAAAGGGAGGTTCTTTGAGCTTGAAAGAAAGCTGACTAGCTAGTAACATGCAGACATATGAGAATATAAAATTCACTGATAAAAGTAAATAGTCACATTCAGGATACTCTAATACTAGCCGCACATGTTAGAACCATAGAATCTTGTATAAAACATTATAACAAATGTAGTTCAGCTCCCTACTTACTTGGGTAAATAAATATTTATTATTTTAATGTACTATACTCATAACTCTCCTCAGACATTTCCTCGTAGCAAATATGACAAAATGTTTCCTCAAGAATCTCAGAAGTCATGCAATTCAGCAATATTCTAGACAATGTTATTCTCTGAGGCGTGCTTGAAAAGAAGGCCGTAAAGAGAGAAAAGAGAATATTACCAAAATTAAGCAGAAGTGGAGAGTGCCATGTCTCCAAAGACTGCATACATAAGTAAAGAAAGCCAGATGGTTTTCTTCATTAGAAAGATATGAAATTTGATACCAATGTGCGCAAAGAATTTTGGTTGTCAGCTTTTCTACAATTTTAAACTTCACCTTCAGTTGCAAGTTCAACTGATTCTGCTAGAAATTTCTTCTGTTTTATGATGCCATTGAATTTATTTTGAGAGGATTAAGCCACTATTGTCCTTATGTGTGTGATACTCTCCTGGATTAAAAAAAAAGTCTATCTTTTAAATTTACGTAAATCTGTAGTCAAATCTTCCTTCGTGTTCACTTTCATATTTTTCTCAATATCTAGAGCAGTGTTCTTCAACTTTTTTTTTTTTTTTTATCTCACTGCACACTTGAATCTCTAGTGAAACTTGTGGCAGGCTTAAATTATGTTGATCAAAAAAAAGGAGTGAAAAAAATATACTTACTGTGCTTTGAACTTCTGTTGAAAATAATTGAATTCGTGACCTTTACAAATTTTTGCAGCATACCTACAATCCTCTCACGATGCACCAGACGAAAATCACTGGGTTAATAGGTCAGAGTCCAGTGTTTCTCTATCTCAGCTTCTTTTTCTTTTTCTGGACTGTCTCTCCTTTCTTATGATTCATGTGTATTCTTGCTCTTGATGTCTTATGATACTGTGTTATTGACTTCACTGCTTAATGTCACTGTGATACCAAATTATTGTTAAAACCTTGCCATGGGGGTTGAGCAGCAGGTTTTTCTTTTAAGGTGAGATCTCATACTAAAGTAAAAAAGTTCTATCAAGACCTTATTTACCTTGGATGTTTAATGTACTGTACTCAAAATTCTCACACAGAGAAGTTAATGGTTTAAGTATCCCAGAAGCAATGTACTTGCCTAGGATTTAATAACTAAATATTCATGGGCCCCTAGGGAATCAACATATGAACTTCAAGGTACCCAGGGACCTTCTGAAATACAGATTTTATTTGTAATAAAATATTATTATCTGTGACAAACATTTGCAATTTTTGAGAATTCCAATAGTAGTAAGTTCATGGAAATTCTCTGCTTGTAAATTGGCTTTATCTAAATTTATTTTCAAATATTTGGAATATGCATCCTTTGCCATTCAATCTTTGTGGTGCTATCTGCCATGCTTAAAGTCTGGTTACGGGCATTTTGGGCTATTTCCCTCCATTCTCTAGGGGAATATCATCTCACTTCAGAGACAAATTTGCACCAATGTAAGTGGTTGAAGTTTTAAAAATCATTACAGTTGCTAATTTTCAGTGTTCAACTTCAGAGACTTCACTGGCATAAATGTTTCCAGAAGGGATTCTATTGTGATGAAGTTAGTAGCTAAATATCCATGAGCCCCAGAGGAATCAATGCTTGGTCTTTAGGGAGCCCAGAGACTTTCTGAAATACTGGTATTTGTACGTCTGCTTTCTTTGTTTTCTAGTTAAAGAATTGATTGTTCTATCAGATTCACAACAAGGTTAAGAATCTTAATCTTAGTGGGAGGCAGCATAGGACAACTGCATGGAAACTTCAATGTGAAAACCTCTGTTAATTGTTTGATATAAGATTCTTAGTAGTGACTCACAAGAATCTGGGTGCCCGTGCCATTTATCTTAGGAAACATTATTTCCAAATTTATGGGGCAGAGGTACAATGGTGTAGACAGATCTTACCATCTCTCATTTTGTGGAAACCTATCAGCACTCTGACAATGTCATTACTTTCTAAATTGACTTAGGAGAGGTAGGCTTAGAGGGAAAGAAAGAACCGCTACCCTTCCCTCCAAGTCACCAAAGCTAGTTCAGAGAGGACTTGCTAGATTTAGGAAAGATTTATGGAAAGAAACTGCTAGCACTTTTGCTGTCAAGAAGTTCAGCGGAAGATTCCTTATGTGGGTTCAAGATGGTTTGGTAAAAGAATCCAATCTTCAGGCAGAGGGAAACAGTGAAAGTATTTTCTGGATATCAGTCGGTTCTACACTTTATAAGAAATAAAGACTTACTGGAACTCTTCTGGCTGGCCGTTGGTGCTCTGGAGTTTTTCAGCTCAGTGCAATAAATAAGAGTCAAAGTACCATCCTGCCTACAGAAAGGAAGCAACCTAATATTTATAGGCTTTAGAACATTAGGATTTTCAAGGCATTAAGATTTATAGGCTGACTAAAGCACTCTGAAGTTGTGTGTGCTGTGTTCTTCTTCTCCTCTTCCTTCTTTTTTTCATTCCTCCTCCTTTCACTCCTTTTTGCCTGTAGAAAATTAGAGAGCTTCAAGGAGGACTTTGGATTTTCCCAATGGAGTGATAGGATAGTAACCTCTTGCTAAAACTACTACTAAGGTGTGAATCTATTCTAAAACTTCTTACTACACGAAGTTTTAAGATTGTGCTTAAACACCACTAAATGTACTGACCTGTGACTCTGAGTCTGGGGATGGTTCCTAGCCACCCTCTATGTAAGGGATGGAGAAGGGTCTGGGGCATCAGACTCAAAAGCTCTCAGGATGGTTAGGTGAATGAAGTTTAGCACATGTCTTCTCTTGATGTTGGCCAGTGTCCTTCAGATGACCCTGGAGCAAAGAGCCATCTCTTTGCCCACCTTCCTCAAATGAATGCTCACTTGTCTCCAAAGGAAGCTTAAGTTGCCCTTTCACTTATTCCTTCCTAGGTGTCCTGCACTGCAGCAAAATGTAAATAGCTGGAATTAAGCCCTGGTTGAACACAGGTGTCCCTTGGGAAGGGAATATTCCTTCAGGGGGTGACTCAGATGGATGCCCTGACCTTTCATAATGCTAGCCTGCTCTCTGATAATCCTCACCCTGTTCTAATCATCACAAACCCTTCACTAGTCAGCATTTCTCTATTCTGTCTCTGGACATGCTACATTCTCCAGAGTCCTTGCTCCGTCCCCTGTGCAGTTCCACTATTGTCCTTGGGTATCTGGGTTGAATGTCAGGGAGCTCCATCTACCCTAACAGGTACAGTTTCCTCATGGCTCCAGGATGGGGAAGCTGGGGTTGAGATAATAGAAGGAGCTTCACTTCTTGTTCTGCCCCTGCCCCCATAACAGGGCTGTGCTCTCATTTTCTCCTGAGGTTTTTGACACAAACAGCATGGTGACCATGATATTGATTTTTTTCTTTCAAAAATCTCACAAGTCTAGTTTACATAAGAAATATTTCTTCCTATCATTACAAAACAAATTTTAGTCACATTTCTTATGATATAAAACACTAGCCTTAGTATGTACAAAAATACATGATTTCCCTTTTCTAAGGATCCTTCTACCTACTGTCACAGCTAAGCACATGTTAATTGATAATGCTTCAGCATTTCTGAGATAAGTGGCATCTCATTCCCAAATTTCTCACTAGTGCTCAAGCTTCACCCTTTTAATGTGGAAAATTATATTGGTGCTTCCTGTTAAATTAGTATCTATGAGACACAGACTCCTTAGACAGTGTGATTCAAAGTGCTGTCAAGTCCTCAGTGGATTGGGGGGTTTAATCTCCTTGCTGGAAGGAGCTGAAGTGGGACTATACCATTGTCTCTTTGAAGTCTTGCTGTTCATTGTCCTCTTAACTTTTCTATGGTGGATTTATGGTTTGGGGATTCAAAATCAGGACTGAGGGCGGTGCCTGTGGCTCAAAGAAGTAGGGCTCTGATCCCATATGCCAAAGGTGGTAGGTTCAAACCCAGCCCCGGCCAATAAATAAATAAATAACAAAATCAGGACTGAGTCCTGAATCAAGTTTGGACTCTAAGGGAGGCTGTCGTGACATTTACCGTGATCCAGCCACTAGCCAGGGCTGTCCTCCTGGCATGCTCTCTCAAGGCAGAATTTGATCTACTTCTCTGGACATACATAGCACATGGAAATATATTTGTATGAGCAGATTAGTGCTCGCAGAACCCTTTTCAGAATGATTTAAAAAACCTACCTTGTTATAAATCTTGAGGGATGTTTGTAATGATGGTCATTGAGGAAGTTAGAGGAAAAGGCAGACTGATGGTAGGTGATAAGTCGTAAATCCACAGAGCGTATGGGGAAGGCTGACAAAGGGCTTGGCCATCCAGACAGTGAGTTGGAAAAAAGAGCATTGAGTATGTGGATTGTAAAATAGACTATCTTTATACCTGCATATAAAGGCTACAGAACCTTTTCATACTTTAGTCTGTCTTGTCTTTTTTTTTCTTTTTGTCAAGGCCTTAAAATTGACCCTTTTAAACAAAAAATAATGTAGGTAACTTTACATTTTCCCCAGTTTCCCCAGCTTGCTCTTTATGATGACTGGACATGTATGATTAGTATGTTGTGAATGAGTTGCTGTACTTAACACAAAGAGTTTCTAATAGTAAAATTTCATACACATTTTCTAAGAAATTTTAGTCTATGCAATAATAGCACATTCTCACCAAAGACAGTGTCTGAATCGATGGAGCACATTATTCACACTCTACAGTATAATAATCAGCACACCTTTGTGCTTCATAGGATGCCATGCCCAGTTGCAATACCTGTGATGATGAGATGACCACCGCCACAGATGCTCAGGGAGGGAGGAGGATGAATGTCGAACAGACGCCATCATCATTAATAACAAACACTGGGAATAAGGTAAGATGGTTTCCCTCACTACCGTTATTACATAGATCATAGATTTACTTTCAAAGTTTAAATTGATGACCACATAAAATTAAGATAGTGCGGACATGGGGCAGCGCCTGTGGCTTAGTGGGTAGGGCGCCGGCCCCATATATCAAGGGTGGTGTGTTCAAACCCAGCCCCGGCCAAACTGCAATGAAAAATAGCCGGGCGTTGGGGCGGGCACCTGTAGTCCCAGCTACTCAGGAGGCTAAAGCAAGAGAATCACCTAAGCTCAAGAGTTAGAGGTTGCTATGAGCTGTGACACTATAATACTCTACCCAGGGTGACAGGGTGAGACTCTGTCTCAAAAAAAAAAAAAAAAAAAGATACTGCAGACAGAAGCAATGTGATGTTTGTAAGTTAATGCATTACAAAAGCCTCAAAAACCAGCCTTTTAATAATTGCACTAACGCATGGCTGATATATTTGCATCTAGTGGTAACTGCTGAAAGGATATGACAGTTTATCTTCCAAATGGTCATGTGCAGCTCTAATGATTCCTGTGCACCCCCTTGGGGCTGCCTTTGGTCTGGGGTAGCAGGCAGGTGAAGACTATTCAAAATCCTATCTTCCCCTGAATTGCATTTGAAGACTTTTCTTCTCCAGGCAGCTTGCCTTGCTTCCTTGGCCCTAAGCTCTCTCAGTTCCCAAAGTGCTTATGATTTGGACTCAACCTTTTGGCACTTACTTCCTGACATTGACAGACCTTTCTAAAAAGATTATGTTTCTTGAAGTCAGAGGCTGTAAATTATGTTAATTTTTTTCATTCTCCAGGGTCCAGGCCCTTGTGTATATGGCAGGCACTCGATAAAACTTTGCTGAATTGTATGCAAATGACATAATAACCACATTTTCAACCTTATGAGACTTTGAAATCACTTAATTTAAGTCCTAGTTTTATGGGTGAACAAAGTGAAGCCAACAAAAGTTAAGTTCTTCCTCAAGGTCATATGACTAATGTATCATCTAATTTTAAAATAATCCGAGCACTTTATTTGCTTAGGAAGCAGAGGTTTCATTCATATTCTTATATTACCTATTTGTTTTCTTAATAAGTTTCACTTTTCACCAATATTGCAGAATTCTACCTCACCCCTAGGGACTGTTGGGATCAGTGAGGATTTGCTGTATTTGTTGTTCTCTTTAGAGGTCTGGTGCTGTGATTAATATGTAACAACCCATTTGCCAATGCCTATAAACTCTTTTATGGTTTGAGGCTTCATTATGGAGTCTCTATCCTACATTGCATTGAAAATGATTGCATCTCTACTCACATAAGAGCTTTGTTTCTGCTTCAGTTTTATTGCTTACCACAATTAGACCTGCACTGTGGCTTGGAGAATGGATGTTTGTCTCCCTGATTGTTCTGGGGTGCTTGGAGGGTAGAGAATCACAGAATGATGTGTTGGCTTCTCTATAGCACCTATCCCAGTTCTATGAATACAATAGAAACTTCATCAATGCTGAATAAATTATTTTGTCCATTCTAATATAATGAAATGATAGTTATAAAAATGTGTTCCTGAAAATCAGGCATTTTGCATGGAAATAAGAATGGTAACAAGAACTTATTATTCATTATTCTAAAAGGAGAAACGTTATAATACACATTGACACACAACAACCAACAATTTCCTAAAATATAACTAAACCAAGCAAATGAAATTTCTGGGTAGAAGTATTACATTAGGAAGTAAAATGCTTAAATATCATTTCCTGATCACCAAACCATTAATTAGGCTACTAGTAATGACTTTGTAGACCTTTAGAGGTACAGTTTTTACACCATATCATGGATATTATGTTTATGATAGGTCACAGACATGGGCATAGCAATAAATAAAGTTGTTAGGGAAAAAAAGCAAATAAATAGTTATAAGAAAAAGTTAATTTCTTGTAATGAACTCTTTGTCACTTGAGGCTTGAAATAGTTGAGAATGAATTTGGGAGAAGAGTTTTAACAGCTGTCCATCAAGGTGATGGAAGGAGGTGGTGTGAGGGGCTGCTGTGACGAGGTGGCTGTGTTAGTGTTCTTGGGTTGTTCTAGGAGAATACCATGGATTGACCGGGTGGCTTGTGAACCATAGGGATTTACTGCTCACAGTTTGAGACTGACAACTCCAAGGTTAAGTGCCAGCAGAGTCACTCTGGTAAAGGCTGGCTTCCTAGTTCACAGATGGTGCCTTTGCATTGTGTCCCATGGAGTGGAAGGACCAAGGAAAATCCCTTGAGCCTCTTTCATAGATCCCCCTCCTTGTGCCCTACCACCTCCCAAAGGCCCCACCTCCTCATGCTTGGGAGTTAGGATTTCAACATGTGATTGTGGGAGGACACAAATACACCATAGCAACCCACAAAAGGACAATTTTCGGCAAATTCTCCTATTAGAGGAACAGGTAAAGAGCCACCATATTTCTGAGGCTGCTCTAACGGGTCTCTAACAGAGGCTGCTGTCAATCTTCAGGGGAGCTGGCTGACGTTTTATGATGAAAAAATGTTAAAAGCAACCCCACTTTGCTAGTTTAAAAGA
>NW_003852437.1:4022918-4110616 GCF_000181295.1 Otolemur garnettii | reverse complement strand
GAGGCACAGGTGCCTCCCAAAAGAAGGAAATTTTTAACCAGGATTATTGTCACAGTGTAATGGATAAGTCCCAGCATAATGATTGCCAGTGGCTCTGGGTGTCACAGTATTCTATGACCCTCTCTTAGGATCTGCTTGTCTACTACCAGCAACAGCCAAGACCCTCACATTCCTTTACATTCTTTGTGATGCTGTTAAGACTTGTGTCTGCACACCAGGTCCTTAGTAATGTTGTTCTGAGTTTCAGTGACATCAGTATAACATTTTTTTCTATCATCATTGTTAACAGAAAAACATTGGGGCCTTTTCATGTTGAAAGATTCATGAGTTTTATGAAGTTTGTATATTAAAATCTATGAGAGGCTTTACTGGGAAATTGCTCACATGGGATATATTCTGTGGACTAAGAGTGTATCATACTGCTTTGTTCCACTTCAAGGGGTCTAAAACTCTTCCATGAGAAAAAAATTCTCGTGCAATATGATTTCAAATTAGTCAAGTCATTAAAATATTTACTGAGTACATAGGATGTTATAGCATCATCAAAGCATTGTGGAGGAGACAGAGGTGAATCAGGCAAGGGGTGTGAGATAACACCTGTCCAGAATCAACTACATAACTCCATAGGAAATGATCATTTCTGTTTATTTTATTTTTTATTAAATCATAACCACATAAATCATGTATACATTAATGCATTTATGGGGTACAATGTGCTGATTTCATATAGAATTAGGAATGCTTACATAACACTTATTAATATATACCTCATCTTATTTACTTAATTATTATGTTAAGACATTTATATTCTATACTAATAGATCTGACATGTACCCTTGCATTACTCACCATAGGTGAGATCCCACCATTTACCCTCCCTCAATCTGACCTCCACCCTCCCCTCCAATTCCCCCCTCCTCCCTCCTTCATCTTGGGCCATAGTTGTAATCTAGTCTTCATATGAAAGTGTGAGTGATTGTAAATTGGTTTCATAATAGTACTGAGTACATTGGATATTTTTCTTCCATTTTTGAGATACTTTACTAAGTAGGATATGTTCCAGCTCCATCCACATAAACATAAAAGAAGTAAAGTCTCTATTTTTTTTAAGGCTGGATAATATTCCATGGTATACATATACCACAGTTTATTAATCCATTCATGCATGGGTCAATGGGCACTTGGGCTTCTTCCATGACTTAGCTGTTATGAATTGAGCTGCAATGAACAATCTGGTGCAAATATCTTTGTTATAAAGTCATTTTTGGTGTTTTGGATATACACCTAGTAAAGGAATTGCAGGATCAAACAGCAGATCTACTTTTAGATCCCTGAGTATTCTCCATACTTTTTTCCAAAAGGGACATATTAGCTTGCACTCCCACCAGCAGTACAGAAGTGTTCCCTTTTCTCCACATCCATACCAATATTTGTAGTTTTGGAATTTTGTTATGTGAGCTACTCTTATAGGAGTTAGATGATATCTCAAAGTGGTTTTGATTTGCATTTCTCTGATGATTAAAGCTGATGAGCATTTTTTCATATGTCTATAGGCCATGTGCTTATCTTTTTCAGAGAAGCTTCTGTTCAAGTCCCTTGCCCACAATGAAGTGGGATTACTTGTTCTTTTCTTATTAATAAGTTTGAGTTCTCTATGGGTTCTGGTTATCAAACCTTTGTCAGAAGCATGACCTGCAAATATCCTATCCCATTCTGAGGGTTGTCAGCTTGCTTTACTTACTGTGTTCTTGGCTGTGCAGAAGCTTTTTAGTTTGATCAGATCCCAGTAATGTATTTTTGGTATTGCTTCAATTGCCTGGGGGGTCCTCCTCATAAAGTATTCTCCCAGGCCAATTTCTTCAAGTATTTTTCCTGTAATCTCTCCAAGAATATTTAATAGTTTCATGTGTTAAGTTTAAATCTTTTATCCAGTAATAGTCAATTTTTGTTAATGGTGAAAGGTGTGCATCCAGTTTCAGTCTTCTACAAGTCTCCAGTCAATTCTCCCAGCACCATTTGTTAAATAGGGAATATTTCCCCAATTTATATTTTTGATGGGCTTATCAAAGATCAAATGATGATAACTGTCCGGGTTCATCTCTTCATTCTCAGTTCTGTTCCATACATCTACATCTCTATTTTTGCGCCAATACCATTCTGTTTTGATCACTATAGATTTATAGTATAGTTTGAAGTCTGGTAGCATGATTCTTCCTGATTTGTTTTTATTTCTGAGTAATGTCTTGGCTATTTGAGTTTTTTTCTGGTTCCATATAAAATGAAGTACTGTTTTTTCCAGTTCTTTAAAGTATGACAGTGGTGTTTTGATAGAGATTACATTGAATTTGTAAATTGCTTTGGGTAATATGGACATTTAACAGTGTTGATTCTTCCTAGCCATGAGCATTGTATGTTTTTCCATTTGTTAACATCTTCAGCTATTTCTTTTCTCAGAGTTTCATAAGTCTTTTTATAGAAATCTTTCACCTCCTTTGTTAGGTAAATTCCCAAATATTTCATCTTTTTTGTCACAACTGTAAAGAAAATAGAGTCCTTGACTGTTTTTTTGGCTTGACTATTATTGGTATATATAAAAGTTACTGACTCATGAGTATTGATTTTGTATCCTGAGATGCTACTGTATTCCTTGATCACTTCTAAGAGTTTTGTGGTTGAGTCCCTGGGGTTTCTAGGTATAAAATCATATCATCTGTGAAGAGTGAAAGCTTGATCTCCTCTGACTCTATTTGTATACCCTTGATCGCCTTCTCTTGCCTGAATGCAATGGCAAAGACTTCCATCACAATGCTAAAAAGCAGTGGAGACAATGGGCAACCTTGCCTGGTTCCTAATCTGAGTGGAAATGTTTTCAATTTTATTCCATTTAATATGATATTGGCTGTAGGTTTGCTGCAAATAGCCTCTATCATTTTAAGAAAAGTCCCTTCTATACCTAGTTTCTTAAATGTTCTGATCATGAAAGGATGCTGGATATTGTCAAAAGCTTTTGCTGCATCTATAGAGAGAATTATATGGTCTTTGTTTTTTAGTTTGTTTATGCGATATATTATACTTATAGATTTACATATTTTGAACTAAACTTGAGACCCTGGGGTAAAACTCACTTGGTCATGGTGTATAATTTGTTTGATGTGTTGCTGGATTCTGTTTGCTAGGATCTTATTGAATATTTTTGCATCTATGTTCATTAAAGATATTGGTCTATAGTTTTCTTTTCTTGTTGGGTCTTTTCCTAGTTTGGGGATCAAGGTGATCTTTGCTTCATAGAATGTGTTGGGTAGTATTCCTTCTGTTTCTATACTTTGGAAAAGGTTAAGTAATACAGGTACTATTTCCTCTTTAAAGGTTTGGTAGAATTCTGATGTGAAGCCATCTTGTCCTGGACTCTTCTTTTTTGGGAGATTTTGTATAGTTGATTCTATTTCAGTACTTGATATAGGTCTGTTCAGCATTTCCAATTCTTTCTGATTAAGTCTAGGAAGTTGGTGTGCTTCCAAGTATTGGTCAATTTCTTTCATATTTTCATATTTCTGAGAATAAAGTTATTTGTAGTATTTATTAAGGATTTTTTGAATTCTGAGGTGTCTGTTGTTATTTCACCTTTGTCATTTCTGACTGATGATACTATGGACTTTAATTTTCTATTTTTGGTTAGGTTAGCCAAAGGTTTATCAATTTTCTTGAATTTTTAAAAAAAAAACAACTTTTTGATTCATTGATTTTTTTTGAATAATTCTTTTGTTTTTTATTTCATTTAATTCTGCTCTAATTTTAGTTATTTCTTTTCTTCTGCTGGGTTTGGGGTTGGACTGTTCTTCCTTTTCAACTTGCTTAATATGTCCCATTAAGTTATTGACTTCCTCTCTTTATATTCTCTTGAGGAAAGCTTGCAATGCTATAAATTTCCCTCTTAGGACTGCATCTGCAGTACCCCAGAGGTTCTGATAATTGGTGTCCTCATTATGGTTTTGTTCCAAAAAATTGGCAATTTCTTTCTTAATTTCATCTATGACTTAGTTATCATTCAGCATAAGGTTATTTAGTTTCCATGTCTTTGTATGAGTATGCAGATACCCGTTATTGGTGAGTTCAATTTTTATTGCATGATTATCCGAGAAAATACAAGGAATAATTTCTATACTTTTAGGTTTGCTGAGGTTAGACTTGTGACCTAAGATGTGATCAGTTTTGAAGGATGTTCCATGGGCTGATGAGAAGAATGTGTATTCAGTTTTGTTAGTGAAATGTTCTGTAGATGTCTGTTAAATTCAATTGTTGTATGAAGTTTAAGTCCAAAATTTCTTTGCTTAGTTTCTTATTTGAGGATCTATCCACACTGCCAAAGGGGTGTTAAAATCTCCAACTATTATGGTGTTGGAAGACATTAAATTGCTCATGTCTGTTAGGGTTTCCCTTATAAATTGAGAAGTATTAAGATTGGGCGCATAAATATTAATAATTGACATCTCATCATGTTGAGTGTTTCCCTTAACAAACATGAAGTGACCATCCATTTCTTTCCTTACTTTTGTTGGTTTAAAACCTAGTGTATCTGCAAAAAAAATTGCCACCTCTGCTTTTTTTCTAATTTCCATTTGCCTGAATTATAGATGTCCATCCCTTCCCCCTGAGTCTATATTTATCCTTGAAGGTGAGATGAGATTATTGTATACAACAGATATCTGGCCTGAGTTTTATTATCCAGTCAGCCAACCTGTGCCTCTTAAGAGGACAGTTTAAGCCGTTCACATTAATTGAGAGTATTGATAAGCCTAGTAGTATTTGGAGTATCAAGTTTTTTGAAAGTCCAGTGCACATTCTGAATCTTTTTACCACTGTGGAAATTGGGTTTTGGTCAAGAATTTCAGAGTGAATTTACTTTGGTGTTAGAGAATTGTGCTGGTCATTGTGGAAGACGGGTCTGAGGATATCCTGAAGAGCTGGTTTAGTTATGGCAAATTTCTTCAATGTGTCTATATTGTTAAAGTATTTAACTTCTCCATCAAAAATGAAGCTCAATTTAGCTAGATACAGGATCCTGGGCTGAAAGTTGTTTTATTTTAGGAGATTGAAGGTCAATGACCACCCTCTTCTGGCTTGAAAAGTTTCAGCAGAAAGATGTGCAGTCATTCTAATATTCTTTCCCTTTTAGGTTATGATTTTCTTTCATTTGTCTACTTGCAGGATTTTCTCCTTCATATTAACTTTGGTGAAGTTAAATACAATGTGTCTAGAAGATGTTTTATTTGGGCTGAGTTATGCTGGGGTTCTGAAACTGTCTGCTATCTGAATTTTAGTATCTCTTGCCATGCTTGGGACGTTCTCCTCAATTATCTCTTAGAGTATCTGTGCCTTTCAGACCATCCTCTTCTCCTTCAGGGATTCCTATGAGGCAAATGTTTGCTCTTTTGGAGTGGTCCCACAATTCTCTCAGGGAATGATCCAGTTTTGTTTTCCACTTCTTTTCCTCTTTGAGGATTTGGGACTGTTCAAAAGCTTTGTCTTCAATGTCAGAAATCCTTTCTTTTGCCTGCTTTCATTCTGTTACTGAATGATTTTACTGTATTTCTCAGATCTTTGAGGCCTGCAAGTTCTTGGCTCAATGTGTCAAAATCTTTGGTGATTTTGTCTTTGAACTCATTGAATTCTTGAGACAACTTTTGAATTTCTCCTTGAATTTCTAATTCCATCTTTACCTCCATTCTGTTAATCTTATTTGCAATCCAAATTCTGAATGCAATTTCTGACATCTCAGCCATTTGTTTATGAATGCTATCTTCTGTTGTGTCTCCTTTGTCATTCCTTGGGGGAGTTGATCTACTCTGATTATTCATGTTGCTAGAGTAGTTCTGCTGATTTCGCCCCATGATTATTTTTCACCATTTGGCTAGAGAAGCTGGCAAGGTGAAATTGAATTGAGGGCTCCTGGTGTTGTAATTAACCAGCCCTTTACCAAAGAAGTGGGACTGGTGATTACAGCTTTTCCCTTAGAGTTTTATGAAGGTCCCAGTCAGAAATACAGCCTGAAAATCTGGACACCTGCTTGGTGTGTTGGGGCAAGATGGTGCTGACTGGTATTCAGCTAATCTCTGTCTAATCCTAGTGAATCAGTGGCTTTGGGCTGAAATCTCACCTGTGGAGATATATAAGCAACTAAGACCCCCCCCCCACACACACACAGGTGACAAGTGGCAGGGGAGAATCCTACACTCCCACAACAACACAATCAAGGTACAACCATTTTGGGTCCCTGGGTGATCGGCTCAGGTCAAGAGTTCCAAACCAATTGTCCTAGTTATCACAAACACCAATCAGGTGAGAGAGTTCAAAAGGTCTTCAGCATCTGGGCAGCAGGGGTCCACTGGCAGCTCAAGTTGACCCCAGTGGGAGGGACGATGGAGCTGCCACCACTGTCAGGGGTGATGTCGCTGGTCTAGGGTACTGCTGTGTACAGGTTGCAGGAGCTGATGGGGAGCTGGAGGGTGTTGCCACTGGCAGCAAGGGTCACAGGAGCCAGGTGGGGAACTGGAGGGCTGAGCTGCTAAACCCCCCTGCCCCCAGCCTTGGAGCCCAGCATCAGGGAAGCAGGAGTCGTCACTACAGGAGGGGCCATGGGTCTCAGGAGCTGGGTGAGGAGCTGAAGGGCAGAGTTGCTGGACCTGGGCCATGGGTTGCAGGAGCCACACTGGAGGCACTGGGAGAGGGCAGCAGGTCTCAGGAACCAGGTGGGGAGCTGAAGGGCAGAGTCTCTGGCCGCAGGCTGCACAAGTCACAGGAGCTGGGTGGGAGTTGCTGGCTACAGGCCACAGCTTGCAGGCACCTGGCAGGGAGCCAAGATGCCCACCATGGGCTGTGAAGCTGGGGAGCCAGTGGGCCATGGTCCCTGGTGGTCAGTAGCATGGGACCAGAGCTATGCTCTTGCCAACATGGGGCAAGTCTCTCTCCCTTTGTCACTTCCTGCCTCTATTAAAGTTATAGTTTCAGCACAACTGTCCCACAGCTCATGAGGTGCCCTTCCCTAGCAAAAATCTACTAAATGCTCCAGATTTTGCAAGGGATAGTCTTCCAGACCACCAGGAGAGGGGGGAGGGGTAGATTGGGAGTTCAGGAAGGTAGGGAAACTATTAGATCCACTTTTGGCCCAGGCAAGAAACTTCCTGGGCTTGCAGTGGTATCTCTCTGTGGAGAGAGTCCCAGCCCTCAGTTGTTCTCTCCCCTTTGGTGAAACAAAAGGTCCTCTGTTCTTTACTCGCCTTAAGCTGCTCCCCTGGGTGGGGGAGGGGAAGGATTCTCATTCTCTTTGGGATGGGTTTTGTATCTGAAATTTGTTTCCTTGGAGTCCCAGCTTGTTGCAGCAGGGGTGATGTGAGTCTATCGATCCTCTCTCTCACCTCAGCTCCCAATTTTCTGCTTTATTGGGTTGTTTCTGGCCATTATTTCTCCCTTTGGATGGGAGCCTCTGCTGAAACCTGGCTTTAGTTGGCCATCTAGCCTCTCTCCTCTCAGAAAAAGCTGAAATGATCATTTCTAAAAGGAAGGAGTGGGAGCATGGAAGAGTGGAGCTTTGTGCCACAGAGCAATAACTATATCTGGAAGGAATTGGTAGCATCTTCTGTGACAGAGGTATAAATCAAGCAGGAATATGAGCAAACCTGCCTTCTTCTTTAAAGGCAGATTTGCTGTTCACAATTAGAGGTGTTCCTATGAGGGGGTGGGGAGAGGGAGGTTATTTATGTTTGTGAGTTGAGTTTTCAGTGGTAAGTGATGATTTTGCATTGAATTATGTGTCTCCTCTCTCTCAGGCTCTTTGAGGCCTGCAGCTGTCCATGGATAATGCTCCAGTCTAAGACTTTAACATAAAGAAAACCTAGTGGTCCCATAGTTAAGAGCTTCTGTCTCCAGGTCCTCAGAATACCAGAGACAGGAGTTGGAGGATTATAAGCACATCATAATATTATGACTATTGGGTGGAAAATTACAGTGACTATAAATTAATGCTGATTGAGTGCAAACTGGGAGACTTTAATTCTCACAAAGGACTCTGTTTTAAGACAACATAGATTCGTAGAATATAGGAACCAAACAAAACAGTAACTGGTCCCTCTCATCTGTGGTGAAAGATGCCTGTTATTCATTTCCCCTCCTGCATTTCTGCGGGCCACCCCCACAGCCACTGGGTATGTGGTTTGACTTCAAACCTATCTTAAGGGATGGGTTTTGACTGTCATAAATCTATCAGTGTGCCTCTTTCCTTCATTTGGAGTGATGGGATGAGGGATATTCGTGTTGTACCAGCAGGCAGAATTACATGTGAGAAGATGTTTTCTGGGGCAGACCTGAAGCAGAAGTTTCCTATCTCTTCAACAAGAGAAGAAGAAACTCCTCTTTCTCTCTTCTTTGGAAGACTTCTAAGGAAGTCAGGTCTAGAACTGATACAACATCTTTTATTGTTACTATTTTATTTTGTCTTGCTTTGTTTAAGTTTTTGGCTCCATAGTAAGAAGGATGTATGGGTGTCTTAAGATGGATCAGGGTAGGTTAGGGTAGGCTGGGGTAAAATGGATATCATGGTAAAGTACAGAAAGAGAAACTAGGCCATTGGTGATAATGTTAGGGCTACTGGATCAAACTTTACCTAAAGCTAGGTCCTGTGTCTGGACTTTTATGTTCCACGAGTTATATATTTATCATCGATTTAAAGTAACTTGAGCTGGATCTCCTATTATTTGCCACCAGAAGAATACCAATATTGCACCTGGTGTTAAGAAAACTAAATTAGCTCTATCCTGCTAACTCTTAGAGCTGATGTGGCAGGGATTATAAACTCCTTGGGAATGAGTAAGACAAGAAAATAAGTGAGCTGTGTTGCCTAATTGCTTCATGACTCATTCTGAATATTTTAAAGTTTAAAATTGTTAAGAATACCAGCTAACATCATGATTTCTTCTTCTTTTTTTGTCTTTATGACCTGTGACAGAGATAATGGCATCAACATACTTTTAGACACTCTATGCTTAGAGTATTTGAGATAATTGCTCATCGCTTATTCAGGCTTTGGAATTGTGTAAGGTAGACAACTTTAAAGCCCGTTTGCTATTGTTAGCTTCACTTATAATGGACCATTTATAACAGATCTTGTACCTTTTAAATAGAATGACCCCATTTCCCACATTAACCAAATCATTTAGAGTGATTCTGGACTGGTCATGGTGTGGGATGAAGAATATTCCCAATGCTGTCATGCTGTGAATCTCTTGACTCTGGATGTGTGTGTGCACACGGGTGCACACCTGAACACATAGGTACATAAGTGTTCAATGTGGGTGTGGACCCAACAAGGGACAATGAAATTTGAAATAAAGCTTTTGTTAAAATAAGCACAAAATGACTCTGAGCAGAGTGAAGGAGAGTCACCTTGTAGCAGAAGATGACTTGCCTTCAGTGTCAATACATTTAAAATGCCTTGGAAAATCCAATTGAATTAACTGAAAAATTTTAAATTAATGAGAACTCAAGAGAAATGCACACGAAAAATCAATAATTCTTCTCAATATCAGCAGCAACTGGTAAGCAATTGAAATAGGAAAAAACTCTATTTACTATAGTACCTCCCAAACATTAACTAATCATGATTTTTAGATTTTATCCCCAATATAATGCTAAATAAAAATAAAACATTACCTTACTTGATTTCTCAGCCTTCTGTTAATGGTAAGTTTCTCCTAGAACTCTATTCAATATCTGAAAGGACGTGAGGATTTACTTTTCTACCTTATGTGGAACTGTGGACACAGCTTCCCTCTTGAAGGGCCAAAAAGACATTTACTCATGTCATCTGACAGCAGCTTTCCTTCCCCCTTAGAGGTACTGGGTACTCCTCAGTCTACCAACAGAAATATAAAGTTGCATGGACTCCAAAAATTAATTTATGATGGATAAAAGACTTAAACTTAAGTCTGGAAACTAGAAGAATCCTAGAAGAAAATGTTGAAGAAACTCTTACAGATTTTGCCTAGGCAAAGAATTCAGGAAGAAGCCCCCCAAACAATCTCAGCAACAAGAAAAATAAGTAAATGGTACCCCATCAAATTAAAAAGCTGCATAGCAAAAGACCTAATCAAAAGAGCAAACAGATAACTCATAGGATGGGAGAAAATGCTCATATGCTGCACATCCTATAAAGGACTGATAACAGGAATCTACAAAGAGCTCAGGCAAATCAGCGAGAAGCAATCAAACAACCCTATTAAAAAGTGGGCAAAGACATGAACAGAAACTTTTCTAATGAAAATATCCTAATGGCCAACAACCTCATGAAAAAATGGTCAACATCTCTAATCACGGGGGAAATGCAAATCTTATTGCGATAAGATATCACCCAACACGGTGCCTGTGGCTCAAGGAGTAGGGTGCTGGCCCCATATACCAGAGGTGGTGGGTTCAAACCTGGCCTCAAGCCCAAAACAAAAACCAACCAACAAACAAAAAATAAGATATCACCCAACACCAAAGAGAGTGGCTCATATTAAAAAGTCCCAAAAGAGGGTGGCGCCTGTGGCTCAAAGGAGCCAGCCCAATATACCGGAGGTGGTGGGTTCAAACCCAGCCCTGGCCAAAAAGTGCAAAAAAAAAAAAAAAAGTCCCAAAACAACAGAAGCTGGCAGGATTGTGGAAAGGAACACTTACACATTGTTGGTAGGACTGCAAACTAGAGTAACCTCTATTTTGTATGGAGAAACCTCCAAGAACTTAAAATACACCTACCATTTGATCCAGCTGGATATATACCCAAAGGAGAAAAGGTCATTTTATAAAATAGACACTTGCACTCAATTGTTTATGGCAGCATAATTTGCAATCACAGAGATGTGGTAACAGCCTAAGTGCCCACCAGTACATTACTAGATTAATAAAATGTGGTATAAGCTTACTATGGAGAACCACTCAGCCATTTAAAAAAAATGGTGACCTAGTATCTTTTTGGACAACCTGGAGGGACCTGGAAACTATTCTTCTACATGAAACATCACAAGAATGAAGAAACAAACACATGTGCTCAATATCAAATTGGAAGTACCGAATCAACACTTAAGTGCTCATCTGGAAATAAATCTCAGTGGGAATAAGCTGAGGGAAGGGAGAGAAGGGGATGTGTGAACTCACAGCTATTGGGTAAGCTCACACTTTCTGGGTGAATGGAACACTTCATGTAGATAACTTTAATTCAAACTTTGATTCAAAGTGTATGTAAACAAAACATCTGTACCCCTTAGCATTCTGAAATTAACAAAAAATTTCCTGCCAATATATGAAGCCTGAAGAACATGTCACATTATCCTTCTGTTTGCCTTATTCTGCTTTATACAAACCATCTTGTGAGAATAGAAGAGATGACCCGAATCTGGCTGTACTCTGCTCTTTGAGTGACGTGTGTTCACACTAAAGAAAAACTTTTACAAGTATTCATGCAACAGACATGTCCAGAGTGCCAGCCACATGCCAGATAGCATTCTGAGTTTCAAGGAAATAAAATTATATTGGACAGACCAGTTTCTTAAAGTTTATGTGATTATATTCCAATTTGGAAGAGAAAAATAAAAAAGAAACACCTAAAAAGATAAACAATTTCACAGTACGTAAGTTGCCAAAGCAAGCAGGCAAGCTAGCTAGCTAGCTGTGAGAGTGATGGAGTGCTTTTTTAGATAGTCAAGACCCTGAGGCAGGAATGTGTTTAATAAGTTTGAGTAACAGCACAAAGGCTCTGAGGGATTAGAAAAGAGATGATGGGTAAATTTAGAAAGGAAGCCAGAGGTGGAATTGCAAAGGACCCCACAGGTCAATGCAAGGACTTGGGTATTTTTTTAAGGCATGACCTTTTTGGACTTGAGCATGCCAACAGCTGGGGAAATGACCATGGCAAAGGAAGGGCAGAAGGTATCAGCGGAGGGCTGATTGTCATATTCGAGAACCAAGCCATAGTGGGTTAGACCAGTCAGGGCTATGGACGTGGTCATACGTGGTGGGATTCAGAATGGATTTGAAGGTGGAGCTGACAGGATTTGCAATGCATTGGCTATGGGTGTGTGAGAAATAGGAGTCAGCAGGACTCAGAGTTTATGGAATTTATTATCCCAGCAAGTGGCATTTGCCTAGTTAGGGAATGAGGGGAAGTGAGCAGGTTTGGGGAAGGAAAAAAGTCCAGAGGACTGAGCGGGCTTTGTGAAGTCTGAAGTGCCCATCACGTTTCCAGACTAAGTTAAATTGGCAGTTGCAGACAAGGGTTTAGGTTTTGTAAGATCAAAAGCCTTGCTGATATGAGATGTTCTCTTTAATAAAAATAATATAAAATCACAAATCAAAAGCCAAGGGCAAATACAAAGTTAGGTAGAGTAAGAAAATAAAATCACAACAGATTATAAAAATTACAACATTTTAAAAGCTGACAAATACCAAAATAACCCTTAAGTTAGAGCATACAGCATTTTAGCTAAGTGCCTGAAATGGGTCTATAATTCATTTTACCTGCATATTTTATCTGCATGCTCTCTGATTAGATCTTTATAGCACATAATTTTGTAATAAGTAACATTTCCTAAAGAAAAGATAGTTTACTTTTTTCTCTAGCATGACCTAAGGTTTAATTAGAGTTTTAAATAAGTTAATGAAAGTCTCAAAGCATAAATTACACGACTATACACTCAAATACAGATGAACTTCTTATTTGTGGTACTTCTCTAGAATTGGTCTTAGAAAAACATGAATTCTGATACATTCTTTTTGTACAATCTCTACCAGAAAAGAAAAAAAGGTACCATCTATTTATTGTTATATATGCTGAACAATTAAGGATTTTCCTGGTAAAGGGGAAATTTCATTGTATCCAGACATCAACAAGCACTAAACTTCCAATTACGATTTTATATTTGACAATTGGAAGACTTTTCCTTAGACTGCTAAATGGCTTCATACATTTCTTTTGTTTTTCTTTCTTTCTTTCTTTTTTTCCCAGATAATAAAAAGCACATATTGTGGGAGCTTTGATGACTTTGACAAACGTATACACCCCTGTAGCCTTCACTGAAAATACAATAGATAACATTTCCATCACCAGAAACTCCCCCATCTCACTCTCTTGTCAATAATCACTCTAGAATCAATATCTACTTTGATTTTTATCATTACAGATTAATTTGTCCTATTCTACAACTGGGACCCCACAGTGTGTAATCTTTGCATCAGGCTGCCTTGGTTTTTAACATCCAGACATTTTTTAAATGTGTCTGAGGAGTCCATTCCTTTGAGTAATTCCCATTGTGTGAATATGCCCTAATTGATTTTTTCTTCTCCTCTGGATGGACATTTAGTGTTTTTAGAATTTGGCTATTATGAATAACGCGTCTATAAATATTTTGTATGAGGTTTTCCTTGACAAATTTTCAGTGTTCTAAGTTAAATATCTGGGATCAGTATGAGTAGAGCAGAAGGTGGCTGCTTTAACTTTTAACTTTAACTTTACTAGAACCTGCCAAGCCACAATTCTCCAAAGTGGCTGTGCTGTTTCCCACTCTCCCCAGAAATGTATCAGATCCATTTACAGAAATGTATTAGGTCATTAGGATTATTTCTGGGATTATCTACCAATGCCTTAACTATAACTGAAAGTAAGTTCAGACTCCAGAAATATAGTTCATTAACCACAAACTAAATATATCTCAGTATTGAATGCCTTTTAACAAGGTCTGCAGAAGTTCCTGGGAGAGATACCTTTTCCTGTAGCATGGTGAGGAGCGATTTTCTCTGACCTCAAGCTTCATGAGAGAGGATTCATAAAGAATGCTTGAGAATCTTACTATGTGTTGCAATGGCCCATTGTTGATTCTAAAAACAAAGACAGCCTCAGGGCTATCCTGTAGTGTGACTTGGTATTGCCCCCGCTCAAAGACTCCAAGCCTCTGGCGCTTTGAAGATTCTGTAAACCAACTAATAATGACTTTTGATAAGTAACTTTTCTGCTTGAGCTTAGATGGAGTAGATTTATATTCTTCTATCTGAAACTGAGAGGACAGTGTGCCCCAAAGTGCCCTTTTTCCTTCTCTTCTGGAAACGGATGCATAGAATTTCCAGAGCTAGATGACATCAAAACAGTGACCCAACTCCCCTTGCCTGTGAAGCGATGGTGACTGCCATTCATATGTGTTCCAGGCATTGAAACAGTTAGGCTTCTTATTTTTAATTCATAAGTGACAATTCTGACTTGTGCACAAGTCTCTTGTGAGCTTGCTTTATCTTAAGGGATGGATGTATTCACTGTGTGCTGACAAAAAAAAAAAAAATCAAGTTGTTGAATGTAAAGCTGTAATCACAACCTGAGCCTTGTTACATTTTTTTGTTTTGTTTTTGAGAGAGCGGACTCCTTGTTAAAGACACAACCAGGCCCATTTCTTGGTGACATTTTGATATTGCTATGAGATTTTCCTTTCAACATTTGCTGTTAATGTAGGTTCAAAAAATATTATCGATGTGACCCTTTTTGGATCTACTGAGTATATTAATAAAGTTTACTTTTTAAAAAAGATAAACTATTTCACCTTTCACAATTTTTTTTACATATAAAGTTTTAATTTGATCTAGGAAATAGGTCCCCCTTCAAGACCCTCTTTAACCTAAATGAAATAATCAGCCTTTTATTGAAGTCAAATTCAGGGTTATAGCTTTACATGCAGGGTGGGAAAGTGAGGCGATGGCAATGACAAGATGGATTTGAATGTGAAATAGATAATCCCCCCTCAGATAATGGGGCAGTTCTTCGGTGTGCAGAATTCTTTGTGCAGGAATGATTCCTTTTCAATATTTAAAAAATTGTATTCAGTTCTAGGGGACTCTTTGTACCTGAGTTACATTCTCTCATTTGGTCAATACATTGCAATTCCTTCTATATTCTTTCAAGTAATTGAATCAACTTAAAATTTTGCCTTGGTGACCAAGTAAATAAGAAACCGCTTATTGAGGAGTAATGATTTAGATTTGGTGATTGTGAGTCAGTCTCAAAAGGCTCTTCTATAAAAAGCGTAAAGTGAAAGTGTTCAAGGATACTTCAGGGAATTAACAGCAAAATTGAAAATGACATTAGAGGGAGTAGAAAGTGCCAGAACCTAGAAAAAGCCTGAAGAGTCATGTAGAAAGCATTAGAAGTAAATTTAGCTTCCAGAGAGTGGATGGTACTTTATGGCAAAGTTGCCCTGTAATAATCACTAAAACCAGGGCATTTCAGTCGATTGGTCTTAATTTAAATTTGATGGAGCAATGTCAGTTGATGGAATAATTTGGGAACATTTAAGTAGAGAGATGTGAAGAAGGTAGCAATCACATTTAGAAAATGATTTGACAGTATCTACTAAAACTAAACGTATACTTCATCTATAACCCAGCAGTCCTATGCCTAGGTATAGACCCAAGAGAAAGAAGGCATGCAGCTACAAAAATCCGTGTACAGCAATGTTCATAGCTTCTTTATTCACAATACCCCCCCACTGGAAACAATAAGTAAAATCTCCCCCAATAGGAATGAATAAATAAATTGTAGGATATTCACATAAGGGAACATTAATTGGGAAAAATAGCAAGATCTGCAGCTATGCTTTATAAAATGGATACATTTTATAGATATAATGCAAGTGTGAAAGAAGCTAGAAACAAAAGATGACAAACTGTATGATGATATTTTTATGAAGTTCATCAGTGGGCAAAGCTAGCTATAGATTCAGAAGTTGGAATAGCACTTACCTCTGAATGAAGTATTCACTGAAAAGGGACATGAGGCAACGCTCTGGACTTCTGATGTTGTTCTCCACCTTGACAGGAGAGGGGCCTCACAGGTGTACACACATGAAAAGTTTGCTGAGCTGTGCACTTAAAACTAGTACACTGTATTGTATGTTTTATCTCAATGAAACAGTCCTTAAAAACTCCCAGTAAAGTCAGCATTTAGAGGAAATAATGCAGTCACGTGCCACATAATGATGTTACAGTCAAGGACAGACTGCGTATACAATGGTGGTCCCATAAAATTATAAAGGAGCTTAAAAATCCCTATGCCCAATGACATCATAGTTGTGATAATGTCATAGGACAATTTATTCAAAAAATAAATTTAGAGTAGCCAAAGTGAACATTGCTTATGCAGTCTACAGTCACGGTCTTCACTCACGCCTCACTGACTCACCCAGAGCAATGTCCATCCTGCAAGCTCCATTCATGGTAAGTGCCTGTTACGGGTGTACCATTTGTTCCTCTTTTATACATTATTTTTACTGTACCTTTTCTATGTTTAGGTATGTTTAGATATACAAATCTTTACCACCCTGTTTACCATGACATGCTGTACAGATGTATAGCCCAGGAGCCACAGGCTCTATAGTCTGTGTAGTAGACTGTACCACCTAGGTCTGTGTAAGGGCTCTCTGTAATGCCTGCACAAAACCAAAATTGCCTAATGATGAATTTCTTGGAATGTATCTCCATACTTGATTACATCCCTCTTTCATCTCACTTGTCAGCTAGATACTCTCAACTTAGAAAATAAACAATTATAATGCCTAATAAACATCATGAAATAGGGCCAAAGGCCGCTTGATTTTCTAGTCACCACTCAGCTGGTGGATCGTTGCTAGTCATTGTTGGAAAAATACCTTGTAACCACTATATTTCCTGGACCTTAAAACTAGTGTTATCTCATACCATCTGCTTCTTCCTAAATAGTGTTCATTATAGTCAAAAACAATAAGGATCCTTTTCCAAGGGCATCTTCTCCTTAGTTTGACTACTCTGGTTTCGTGAGAGCATCACTCAGGTGCCAGACCCATGGCTTTGTCCATTCAACAGAATCTTGTCTCCCCTCAGAATTGCTGTGCATTGAGATAAAGTAATTTAAAACCATTTTCCTTGCATTAAAAAAACAAGCTATGTAGTTGATCTTAAGAATAAATCAAAGCAAAAACAAAAAGACCCAACTAAACAAAAAAGAGAAAAAGAAACATTACAAACTAAATTAAAATGTAGTAGCCTAACACCTGGGAGGTATTAGCCTTAGCTGGTACAATCTCACAGTCACTTGCTGGATGTGTCTTCCACGCAATTAAGTCTGGACTTTGATGCTAAGAGATAGCCATCTACTAATAGACAAAGACAGAGAAATAAAACACAAAG
Organism: Otolemur garnettii; assembly: GCF_000181295.1. Classification (NCBI taxonomy): domain Eukaryota; kingdom Metazoa; phylum Chordata; class Mammalia; order Primates; family Galagidae; genus Otolemur; species Otolemur garnettii. Next base: position 4,093,390 of record NW_003852437.1, on the reverse strand, counting down.
CTGAGACGTTAGTGTCATGTCTCAAGGTACATAAGCCTTGTGTATTGATGGCGTCAATTGGGGTTTTATACTGTTAGCCTGGGGTGTATTTCTGTAAGGAAAAAGTAAACTTGCATATAATTCTTAGAAATGTAAAATCTAAAATCTGTAATTGGAATGCAATTCCAAATGACCATAGATGTAGTTCTTCTTTTCTCTTTTTAAAATTTTTTTTGATATTTTTTCAAATTTTAGAGTATTAAGAGGTATATACATGGTTTGTTTACATACTTTGTTTTTATAGATTGAGTCTAAGATGTCAGTATACCCTTCACAGAAATAGTGTGCCCTGTCCCCAGCAGGTGTGAATTTACCCATCCCCTCCCTCCCCTCTGCTTGATTTTCATTGAGATTTATTTTTATCAGTGCACTTAAGTGTTGATCGATAAGTTCCAATTTGGTATTGAGTACATGTGTTTGCTTCTCCATTTTTGTGATGTTTCACTTAGAATAACATCTCCATTTTGAATGAAATCAAAATATCTGTCCCTCGGCCCGGTTCCATCATTTACTATCTTTATAACTTCAGAAAAATGACGGTCTACATCAGCTAAAAGAAGAGAAAATGGAGTTTCTAATTAAATATTTCAACAAATTGAACCTATTTATGCTCTTATTCACTTCTAAATCCTTCTAAGCCCCCTCAGTATCCATGGGAAATTGATTTGTTCCCAAATCCTCTTGAACATCAAATTCAAGGATGCTCAACTTCCTTATGTAAAATGTTGCAGAATTTGCATATAACCCATGGATATCCTTCCGTATACTATAAATCAGTGATTTTCAATTGGTGTGCTGTGATAGGATCTTAGATGTGCTGTGAAAATTTTTAAAGACCATTTTTAAAATAATTAAATTATTTTCAAAAGAAGTTCAAAGCACAGTAAGTATATTCCTTTTTCTACTCTTTTTTTGATCAACTTAATTTAAGTGTGCCATGCATGTTTATAGGTTCAAGTGTGCCATGAGATAAAAAAGGTTGAAAAACACTGCTTTAAATCATCTCTTGATTACTTATAACACCTAACACAATGCCTATACATCATTTAATTTAAGTAGCTTCGATGTGGCAAATTCAAGTTTCACTTTTTGGAACTTCCTGGATTTTTTTTTCTTGAAGATTTTTGACCCATGGCTGGTTGAATCCATGGATGTGGACCCCATGGACATAGAGGGACGACTGCCTATATAGAGAAATGAAGGCATGAGCTCACAAAGGCAAAGAAAATGGGAGAAGTATGGCCGGAAAGATATGCCAGCAAATACGTGGAGAAAGGAAAGCAGATGGAGGTGCCACCTCTGATTTGGCAGAGCAGAGTAAGCTGAAACCTAAGAAAGTGTGGGCAGAGCACCAAGAGGACGCAGGCACATTCTCATCACACTGGAACTGGACTTACCAATTCCTGAAAGACGAAGATGAGTGGTGGAGCTAAAAACAGGAGAATGAGTCCAAAGTTGTATCAAGAGCATGTGAATCTTTCTAACCCAATCCCATGTTCTATGTTGCCAGCCTCCTACTGCTGTTGCCCCTGGCAGGAGATGGGCAGCTTCTCTGGAGATGTTTAACCAGGAGGGCTGCAAGCTTGGAGCACTAGGAACATGAAAGGGTGTCAGTCATGTACTAAAAACCAAGAGATTGAAGAACAATCTATAAAACAGGCATTGAGTTCTCTACCTTACCCTGTTCCCAAGTACAGTTTATCAGCTTTGTGCCCTTCAGCTTGGCTTGACTGGCCCAGAGGGCGAGACCAATAGACATGGTCATTCAGGGAGCTCCCCCCAAATAGCCTGATTGCTTCTCAATCACCCTACAGAGAAGCAATTGTTAAATTTGTAGTGGCTCATTCATAAACACACACAAGTCACTGAGTGTGCTGGACAGTTGAGGAAAATTTCTAATATGAAAGAAACTAAAATAAACAAAATAAAACAGTTTAAAAAAAACCTGAACAATTAAAGTCATTAAAAACCTATAATTAACATTCTTCTGAGAAAATATTATCTCCATTAATTGAGAAGAAGATGCTGTAAAACAGTAGGGAAGATAAGAAACAGCTCTTAGAAAATGAAAAAACAGAATGTTAGAGGGTGGCGCCTGTGGCTTAAAGAGGTAGGGCGCTGGCCCCATATGCCGGAGGTGGTGGGTTCAAGCCCAGCCCCGGCCAAAAACTGCAAACAAAACAAAACAAAACAGACCAGAATGTTAGAAATTTCAAAGTGATCAATAGAACAATGAAACACAAAAGTTGATCAAATCTCCCAGAAAGTATGCCTAACTCACAAAGTTATGGAAAGCAAAGAGAGAGGAAAAATTAGAAGAAAATTAGAAGAAAAGAAAGAAGTGACAAGGTCTTACTAGCAGACATTTCAATTAAGTCACAAATAAAATGATAATGGTGTTTGGAGGTGGTTATCAAATAGAAAGTACAGAGTATGACAGTGATCAAAAGGGTTGGAGCCTGAGCAGCACATGGAATAAGGAAGAACTTCCATCATCACGTCATCCCCAAATACAGCTGAGGGAAAGCAGGGCTCACGCTAAGGATTGTGGGTGAGATTGACACTGGACCAACTTTTCAACAATGCACTGAAAGCCATAAGATAATTTAGATAATAGAATATCTTCTAGAATAAAGGTAATGGAAAATGTAGAAGGAAAATTCTTTTCAGACTAGAATTCTGTGTCTAGACAAATTAATATAAATGTGGAATAAATTCATTTTCATGTAAGCAAGGTCTCAAAAAGTTTTACCGCTCACACACACTTTCTTGCCAGGCTAACAGAACAATTGTTCGGTAAATGAGTTGACAAAAAGGAAGTCACCCACCATCCCATCATTGAGACATCCTGTTTACACCTATAATTTTTTTTTTTTTTTTGAGACAGAGTCTCACTATGTTGCCCTGGGTAGAGTTCCATGGTGTCACAGCTCACAGAAATTTCAAACTTTTGGGCCTAAGCAATTTTCTTGCCTCAGTCTTCCAAGTAGGTAAACTATAGACACCTGCCACAATTCCTGGCCATGAAATACACTGATTTTGAATAATTTAAGGAGTAAGTCTCTATAAGTCAATCAATCTTAGAAAGTTAATAGATAATAGATTAGAGACAAAGCATTTTCTTTGTTTAAGAATTTTGGGTATAGGTGGTGTTTTGGGTGTAGGTGGTACCCGTAGCTCAGTGGTTACAGTACCAGCCACATACACCGAGGCCTGCAGGTTCAAATCTGGCCTGGGTCAGCTAAACAACAATGACAACTGCAACAAAAAATAGCCAGGCATTGTGGCAGGAGCCTGTAGTCCCTTGGTGTCCCTCCTTCACAACACAGTTGTGCATCCTGGCTGAGATGATGGTGGTGAAAATATTTTGGAAAATGCTAAGTGCTATGCTGCTCCACAAATTTTCTCCTTCCCAGCCTCCTCCTCCGAGGACCCGCCTTATGTAACTGTGTCGTACTTTTTGTTAACCTGAAGTTTCCTCAGTCCTTCCAAATTTCCTTGGCTTTCGATATGAGGAGTGCAACTATTGGAATATCCTTTTCTCTGCCTCATGGCATTTTGATTTGTGTTTTCTGAAAAGTGTTCCTTTCCAAAGTAACCTCATTAGCCATCGTTTGGAAATGATTTGGTTTTCACATCATGTAACATTTGCTGAGTTTATCAGTCCCCTGGGGCCTCCACAGGACAGAAGTGGGGAGAAAGACAAAAAGCTCTTAGAAATGCCATTATTATTGTAATTATTCACTGAGGCAAAAGGTGGTTTTATCTTAGATGCAAAGCCTGGCTGGGAGGAGGGAGGAGGGAACATCACAGAGCCAAGGAGCCCATCCATATCTGCTGGTGAACACTTGGCTGGGGACTGTCTAGCCACACTGGGAGGATGGCAGGTTGCAGGATGTTTGGTCCCATTTCATCAGTTTGGATCTGAAGGAGGGGAAGTAGATGTGGTGACCAAGAATTCAGGCCCTCTGGCAAGACTGGCAATGGATTCAGCTGGAGCTGCCACCAGGAAAGTAGATTCTTCAGTGACTCAGAGGATACTGAAGTTGAAAACTTTTTATATAACAAGGTCCACCACTCTCCCCTCCCTACTCTTCTTCCCCCATCATGGAATATGTGTCATTTCCAAAATCTGCTGTGCTTTTTGGCCTCTGCCCCTCTGCACATACTGGAACCTCTGCCTGGTCAGCCCACCGCTAGGCCTGGCGAACTCTTGGTTTTCCTTCCAGACTCAGGATCAGTGGCTCCCGCCTCTGCGAGTCCCATAGAAAACTTCAGAATCTCAATGTAAAGCCTTTAGGGCAGTGGTTCTCAACATGTGGGTTGCGACTCCTTTGGGGGTCTCCTGCATATCAGATATTTACATTACAATTCATAATGGTAGCAAAATTACAGTTGTGAAATAGCAATGAAAATAATTTTATGGTTGAGGGTCACCACAACACGAGGAACTGTATCAAAGGGTAGCGGCGTTAGGAAGGTTGAGAACCACTACCTTAGGGCATTTATTCATCAAGGTTTGATTGGCATATCTCTCTCCACACTGGATATTGAGATTTTTGTGAACAAGTGCTTTCACCAAAGCTTGAGACCTTTCAAAGTTCATGTTGGAATATCAACCAATCTTTGTGGAATGAACGCATCACAAACGCTGGCAGTGCTATGAGTCTGGAGTTCCACTGTAGGGCAAAAATGCCAAACTACTGTTGGACTTTCCCTCCTTGGGTCCTAGTGATCAGGCTGCAGTGCAGCTGACAGCCAGGACTCAGGTGGGGAAATGTTGTCAAGGCTGTGCTGTGGAGGATAAGGTTCTCTCCTTGCAAGCCTGCTGTATTTGGGTGAGAGCGGAAAGGGTGGGCTGGGGAGGCAGTTAGAAAATGCTGCAATTTGAGGGCTCTATCCACTTCACTCAGCACTCTGCACATAGTTCTAAAGATCTTAATTTCAGCCAGAATCCAAGAGGTAAAGTGTCACTGACAGCTTGTGGCTTTGGACATATAAAGCTGTTTCTACCACCAAACGGGACTCTAGTCTTGAACGAGTAATACAGCCATATCCAATCTTAGTTTTCTAGTTTTATAACAGGACTAAATGTTCTTAAGTTGAGTGAGGAGTTTTAAAAATTGAAGATGTTAGACGTTAGAGGGCTCCATGGCAAAGCTCAGGCACTGACTGTAGGCCTAGGACAGTGTCAGCTTTCCTCCCTTCAAACACGAGTAAACTAGTTCCTGGATGGTTAGAAGCATCATGTGAGTGAAAACACATAAAACTTCCCATCACGCTGAACATAAGAACTTAATCAGTGTCATGTCATATTTTATTAGGACCATGTGAAGACCCAGAACTGAGGGAGTTTGGGATCACCAGATGAGGGGGTTCTGGTGAGAGGAACAAGTCGACGCTTGACACAGTCTGCATCGGGGCCTGGGAACTCTGGGAGGACCCCTCCTGAGTTAACCTCAGGCCAGTAGTTATTACCACCAAGCAGGAAAAAGTAGTTAAAAGTTACTTATCAGACATCAGCATTAAAAAAGGGGGAATATGGACAGTGTCAGACAGAATGTTTCCAACTTGTTTTTGCAAAATCTCAGACCTTAAGCAAGACCTCTGTCTCCAGTGTCAAGAGACCTTTGGAATCTAAAGAATCTTTACCGTGACCATGAGGCCTGGTACTGCCACACCTCACATGTACATTCCCCCTTGGAGGCCAGTTCTCTGATCCCCTGCATGTACACAACTCATAGGCCGTTCTCACGATTCTCCAGGTCTCTCAAGCAGGAAGTGAGTCTTATGCTAAAGATCTGGGCTCAGTTTTCCCTACACAGAACATACCAAAAACTTATCACATGGTAGCTCCCTTCCCTTTGAATGTCTTGAGCCCTATCACAGAGGTCAATTAATTTTATAAAGATCAGATAAATGTATGGACATGTAACTCCCCCTCCTTCCCTTCCTCCCAGTTGAGAGCATTTGAAGCACAGGTTTTCTCCCTGTTGGGCTTTGTGCAGCCCAAGCATCTGGTTCCTTCCATGGCAGGTTTCCTGTGCAGTATAAGGGAAAGGAAGCCAAGGCTAAGTGCTGTTCCCTGTGTGTTAAATGATCATGCATTTTCTTCTCTCCCAAAATGAATTAACAATTGTGAGCTTCACCATCTCTTATTCCTTCTATCCTCTGACTCCACTGACAAATCACGGCCACACCTCTACACTGGTGTCTGGGAGGAAAACAAATTAGGGGCAGCAAAATCCAGTTTAACTAAAAATAGAATTATAAGCTTTTAATCTGTTTTTGAAAATGTGTGGCAGGCATGGTAGGGCCTGGAGGAGGGACAGAGAGAAGCCGCTATTACCAGTTCAGCTGAGCTCCTGCCCCTTTTCTAAGCAGCACTTAAGTGCTGGGCTGATGACTGAGTCCTCTGCTGGGGACCGGCTTCTATGGTGCTGGGGCTCACGTGGGTCCCAACCTTTCTAAATCTAAATGAGCTCTTTCCCCTGGAGCCTGCGGGAAGCCAGAAGAGGACCTCTCTTCTGCAGTACAGGGTGGGCTGCCGGGTTCAAGGGATTAACAAGTGGACTCCAACAGCTTCAGCTTCAGTGGTTTGGATCTAGGCAAGACAGTTGGAAATGCTAGCTATTTGCTGGCTCATGATAACTGTGTTCCTTTTGATGCATTTTTACAGGCCTCCAGAAAAGTCTAACTTTGGTTCTTGACTGCTATAGGTTCCTATGTGCTTGCTCTAATTTTCTTAAAAACATTGATGGGGATAATGACTCAGGTGTAAGCTATTACAGCTCTGTTAAGATCCGTAATTGCAACTCTGTACAGATTTGGCCAATTTATCAGGAACAGGCTGCTCCCAAGTGTTAGGATGGCTTCTGATACTAATAAACAAGAGAAAACCAATCATGCAGTGTTACAGATTCATCAAACCTTGATTGTCACCAAAGCCATAGGTGTCTGTTGACTGTATTCACAGGGAAGGAAGACCGCAGAGAAGTATGCATTTCTGCTAAGAGGGTATACTGACAAAACTTTGAGGATTTAGTGCACATAACTTGAGAAAGAAGTGCAATGATGGCTTGTCCAATGACTAGTGAGCAGCAGCTCTTCGGAGGGCCCCCCTTTTATTTGCAAAGTGACTTTTAAATAATCTCCGTTATAGTCTGTTCAGAACAATTCTCCTTACCTAAGATGTTTTTGAAATCATGGACTGAGACATAAAATTTCACCTTAACAATTTTAGTTTCCCCTGGGTTCTATAATCAGTTCTGTCTCTCCCAGCGTGAGCCTGTGTGGTCCCCTTCCCCTCTCTGCATTTAGTTTCCTTAGTGTGAAAACAGAATTGGATCATGGTGGAACTAGATGATTAATCAATTTCCTTCCAGCTCTAAAAATTAAAAAGAAAATTCTTTGTAAATAGGTTGGAGTCAGACAGAAGAGAATTCATTTCTAAATAATGCACAGACACCAGTAAAACTGATCCACTCATTAGATCCCAGAATGTTATATATTCTCAAACCACTTTTGAAAAAGTAAAAGAGAAAAGGGTGTTTTGTTGAATGTTTATGAATCGGACTCCCAATCTCCACAGGAAATAGCCAGCACATTCAAATGGGCACATTTAGGAGAATTTAGATGAAGTACCAATTGACACAGATACAGGTAGGTTCAAAGAACACCAAGAAGGTATAGTAAGCAGTTCAATGAACAACATGAGAAACCTTTGACTCTTTTCTACCTGAAGAATAAAAGGAGAGAGTGGTTACTGACACCCAAAGAGAGGCCTATAACATCCGAATAGATAGGACCATGCACAGGTCCCGTGGCCTTGAGCAGGAGGGACACGGTCATTACCAACCCACGGCCTTGCTGAGGAGGAGATTTCCTCCCTCCCTCTGCTCTCTCTATTGACCAAATCAAACCTAAAGCCAGGAAATAGGGAGCCTGTAGATAAGATCGATATTATTCAGGATTCTCCAGAGAAACAGAGCCAACAGGATGTGTGTAGAATGTACATATCTGTGTACGTGTACACAAATCTACATATATGTGTGTATATATGTATATGTGTGTATATGTTATATGTACATATATACATATACAGATTATATACATATATAATGAGAATATGAGAATATGCAATAATATACACAGAGAGAGAGACAGAAACAGAAAGAGAGAGAGAGATTTCAAGGAATTAGTCATGTGATTGTAGGGGCTGGAAAGTCAAATCTACAGCTTGGCAAGCTGGAGACCCAGGGAAGAGTTGATCTGTAGTCTTGAGTCCAAAGGTGATCTTAAGGAGGAATTCCTTCCTTCCTGGTCTTTGCCTGATTGGATCAAGTCTATCTATAGGAAGATAATCTGCTCTATTCAAAGTCTAGCATTTGAAATATTAATCACATCTAAAAAAATACTTTCACTAACTGCAACATCTATGGTATGCTTCTGGCTGTCGTATGTTACCCAAGTTGATACATAAAAGTAACTAGGACAGTATCCGTCATGTTAGCCCATGGGGATGCAGAAGGTTGGGAAGCATAGAGAGAGGATCTCAGAGGAGGAGACACAAAGAGAACATCCAGCAGCCCGTATATGCAAACCCTACCAGACTTCCAAAGGGTGGGAGGTAGCTGTCCCTTGCACACTGCTGGCTTCCCAGTGGCTAACCCAATACCTGGCACGGACTGTAGTACATTCCTCAAGAGTATTAGTTGAATTGACTTGAATGCTACAGAAGCAAGTTCTGAGAAATGAGTCCTTAGGGAATTGTCTCTGGGGAGTTGCAATATCTCGGGAGCAATTTGCAAGAAAAAGGTAAATGCCATGATGATTTTCTATCAACCTTTGAGCATCAGACAATGCACCACATCAGTTTAATCAGACATGATCATCTCTGCGAAGGTTTGAGACTGGATGACATTTCCAGGCTTCACCCTATGCCATATTAATAGAATAAATTTAGTCATTGAACTGGATGATCTCCTGTGCTGGCAAAGGATCTTAAATTGCTCCTTTTGTAACCATGCAATTATATAAAGAATTGGCTATATTGCTAGGATGTGATGGAAGTCATTTATCAGGTAAATAATCTCAAAAACAATCTAGTCCTAATGGTTCACACCTGCCAGGATGTGACACCAGATTTACTCCCAACAAAGAAATGGGCTGGGAATCAAAATGCATCTTAGATGCCTCATGACAGCAAAGAAGGAATACAAACGGATAAAGTTGAAAAGACCTGAATAAAGTGCACCCTGGTTTATTTGACATGGTTTTCTTGAAGGCTCTGAAGTGGTTTTTCAAAAAACCTACTGAAATATTATCCTTTGAAAAATCTGTTATTTATTTATTTTTGCCTGCTCATTTCCACCATCCTAAATCCAGGAGCAGGGAAAGGTGGGAAGGAAAGCAGACAGTCACTGGGAAGAATGTCATCTCCAAGGCAGGGTGGTGTCACCCAGGAGCACCACAGTGATCTGTCAAAATGCCAGTCTGGCTCTCTGTGTGTCGGGTGGATCTGAGGAGAAAGTTTTTTCCTTGTTTCTGTTGCTTTCCTGTCAAAATGGGCAGGTCTTTTAACTGGAAAATCAGCATCTGAGAAGAAAAGTAAAAGAAATACAGAAATACTCCATGCAGGGACTGGAGGCTGGGGTGGTACCGCTTCTTCTGAGGTGTTACCCAAAAGATTGTCAACCAGGGAAGACAGGCAAAAGTGTGAAGTGACTGAAAATTATCACCAGAATATTCTCTTTCTACACCTGCTTCTGTTCCTACTCTAAAGCTCACGCCATCTCCCCAACGTGCCCCCAACACCACACACACACTCTCTCTCCCCCCCACACTCCTCCTGCAGCTCTCCTGGGTTGTATCTCTACAGGGTCTGGTGTAGCGACTTCTCAGCTAAGCCGGCCCATTGAATTGATCTCTGTGTCCCCAGGGCTTAGCATGGCACCTGGAACAGTGAAAGTGCTCAGTAAATCTTTCTCCAGTGAATGAAGCTTCAATAAAATGTTAGATAAAAGGGCCTCAGTCACTTCGGGGGCAGGAGTGTTAACAATTCAAAGAGAGATTCTGAAAGCTAGAATCTCTTATAGCAGAACTTTTGGAAATTGAGGAGAGGGGGACATGGGCATGCACAGCTGGCTTTGTCTGGCAGTGAGGAAGGCACATTCCACCCTGATTGTATTTTGTAAGCAGAAGACAACGCCTGTGTTTCTCGCACTCCAGGTTGTGTCACAACCAGGAGTGTCGAGTCACAGAAGGCAGCCGTGGCTGGAACCCGCTGTTCTCTGCTCCAGAATAAACCAGGAGACAGTGGGTGCCCTCTTTCCAGTCCACCAAGGGAAGCAAGTGCAGAGATGCCCCAGTGTGTGTCCAGTACCCGTCTTCCCCAGAGCAATCTGTTTCTCTAAGTTGACTCTGGCTCCATGAAGTTAGGCCCTCAGAACCTATTTCCTCTCAGAACCTAGCAGACTATCTAGCAGCTGTTTTTAAAGTTGTTAAATAATTGTTTTTCACCTGATTAATTTCAACTTGATGGTTGAACTATAAATCTTTGAACATCTGGTTTCCCTAAGGAAGTTACTTTTGTATTTTCTAATGCCTTTTTTCCCTTGTTAAAATATGTAAATGAATTCTTCTTCCAATATTCTCCCATGACTTCTTATTTCATGAAACAGTTCTTTCCTAGCCAATGTGCTAAGAATGGTGCCGGCATACTGAAATAGTGACCCTCATCCCAGCCCGGGGCTGTTCAGATGTGGTTCCAGGGAGTTCATGTTCTTGGCCCATTGCCTCTGACCAAGGCCAGCATCTCTGTTTAACTTGACTTACTGTTTGAATGTTACTCTTGTCTTCATATGCTATGAAGTAAGAGGGTGGGGGGAAACAGTTGAAAGGTGTTGCTCTTCAGCAGGACTTGGCAACATTTTTTTCTGTAAAAACCACATAGTAAATATTTAGGCTTGGTGGGCTCTATGGTTTCTGTCTCAACTGCTCTCTGCTGCTGTAGATGAAAGCAGCCAGAGGCAATAGTGAGCTGGGCGTGGCTACGGTCCAACAAAACCATTGACAACCACAGGTGGAAGGATGGGAATTTGGCCTGAGGGACTTGGTTTGCTGACCTCTCTTCCACAGGAGGAAGTTGACTCTCTTTGGTCAAGTTAATCTCAATCTCCTGGTGGTCTTGCTCTTCTCTGCCTCTTCAGCCTCATCTCTTCTGCTGGCTCAAATGTCCTACATCCCAAGGATATTGTCTCTCTTGTGTCCAAGCAGTTATGTGTCCTGCATCTGTGCTCCTATAGCAACACATTCATGTATTATCTCACTTTGACTTAATCTCACGTTGGAAAATTCTGTCTACTCCATCAGATCATAATTCTTTGTTATGGAGACTGTGTCACCATCCTATCTGTAGCCATTAGCTATGTCACCTTGTTGGTTCTCAATGTTTATTGCATAAATAAGAAGGAAACAGGATAGATAGAAGAAATAAAGAATGGAGGGAGAGAAGAAGGAAGGGAAGAAGCAAGAATTATCTCTCTGAGCATTGTAAGTTTCATTGTTTCTAAAGTATTTGGGCTAAAAGGAAGGTGCTGGTGATTAGAGAAGGTGACTAAGGCAGCAGAGAAAATGAGCAGATGGTATATTTAAGGAGAAAGTTGGGCTAAAGGAAGTAGGAAGTTGATTGAATTCTACCAAATTCACTGGGTGCTACTGCCTCTGCATTATGTAAGAGTTACTTGGTATTAGCCCAGATAAACCAACATCATAAAATGTGTATATGTCTTACGCAGTGAAATAAAAGGTTACTGTGGCAAAAAGCAATTCAGCAAAGCATTTGTAGTACCTCTGGGGCTCTAGAATTTATGACAAGTGAATGAACCACGAGTAAATGAATCAAAAGCCATAATAAGAAGTGACTGCAAACTACAATTTAGTTAATAATATGCCTCAATTAAGAACTACACTTAGAAACACTATGAATTAATTTCTTTCTCCTCTCCTCCATCCTTTTATTTTCAAACTTCTTCTGTGTTAAAAATAATCATATAATGGTATTTTCTGTGTGATTTCATTTAATGACAGACAAGAGCTAGACAAAAACTTTCTCATCTTAAAGAAAAGTTCAGAGTTTCATGAGCTAACCTTAAGTGTACCACTTTAAGCTATATGTTTCTAGCCTCTGGGGATTAACCCCCAAATATTTTTGGTAATGGGTAATATATAGTAAAACTTAGGACATAGAATTTATAAAATGCCAAAAATTACAGTGGCATTCTCATATTCATGCCATCATTTGTACCTTATAAAAACATACCTTCACATATAACCTTTTAATTTGTCCCTAAGACTGAATTTGTAGGAGTCTAGTCTATAGAAAATGAGGTTTTCAGTCTTGACTATTACCTTATCGTGGACTATTTATAGTCACTGAAGAGAAAGACAAAGCAGAAATTTCTTATCTCCCACTCAGACACCAAGTTCTTAGGAGTATGTGACACAGCTGGGAAAAATAAATTTATTCTACTTTATTTTATTTTATTTTTTATTTTATAGCTTTAGAGGGTACAAATGGATTTTGTTGCTGCAGAAGAAATGATTTCATTTCTTTTTATGGCTAAGTAGCATTCCATGGGGGGTATAGATTGACATGTGCATTGATTTCATATCTTTGCTATTGTAACAGTGCTGATATGAACACATGAGTGCAATGTCTTTGATATAATGATTCCTTTGGTGGGAGGTAGAGACCCAGTAGAGGGACTGTGGATTAGAAGATAATTCTGTTTTTGGTTCCTTGAGAAATCTCCATAGTGTTTTCCATAAAGGTTCTATTAATTTACATTCCTACCAACAGTGTGCATGTAAGTGTTCCCTTTTCCCCACATCCTCACCAGTAACTGGTTTTTGTTTTATTTTTCACTCTGACTGGTATAAGAGAACTGGTATAAGATGGTATCTCCTTGTGGTTTCAGTTTGCATTTCTCTGAAGGTACTGATGTTGAATATTTTTTCATGTGTTTGGCCTTTTGTATGTCTTTCTTAAAAACAATTTCTGTTTGTGTTTTTGCTCACCTTTTAATGGGATTTTCTTTTTTCATTGTTGTTATTGTTAGCTTGTTTGTATTTCTTGCAGATCCTGGATATTAGCCCATTGTTAGACACATAGTTTGCAAATACTTTTTTCCCTGCTGTGGGTTATCTGTTTTTTCTATTGACAATAACTTTTGCTGTACAAAATGTTTTTAGTTAATTAAATCTCATTTATCTACTTTTGTTTTTGTTGCATTTGTTTTTGAAATGTTAATTATGAATTCTTTGTGTAGGCCAACATCTAGAAGAGTTTTACCTAGGTTTTCTTCTGGAATTGTTATAGTCCCAGGTTTTACATTTATCCATCTTGAGTTAATTTTTGTATGCAGTGAGAGATAAAGGTTTAGTTTCATTTTTCTGCATATGGTTATATAATTTTCCTAGTTCCATTGTTTATACGTCATTTCCCCAGTGCATGTCCTTGTTGACTTTGTTGAAGATCAATTGGCTGTAGGTATGCAGTTATATTTCTGGGTTCTCAATTCTGTCCCGTTGATCTACATGTGTATATCTGTTTTTATACCAGTACCATTTTGATGTAGTTCCTACAACTTTGTACACATAGTACAGTTTGAATTCATGTAATGTGATGCCTCCAGTTTTGTTCTTTTTGTTTATGATTACTTTGGCTATTTGGTTCCATATGAATTTATAATTATTTTTTCTAATTCTGTGAAAAAAAAAAAGCATTGGTATTTTGATAGAAATGGCTTTGAATCTGTAGATTGCTTTGGGTAATATCATTTTACAGATATTGAGTCTTACATTCCATAAGCATGAGAAGTTTTTCCATTCGTGTCATCTAAAATTTCTTTCACCAGTGTCTTTTGTAGCTCTCATTGTAGAGGTTTTTCAGCTTCTTGGTTAAATACATTCCTAGGTGTGTGTTTTTTTTTTTTTAATTTTTATGGTTATTGTAAATGGGATTGACTTTTTTGATTTGTTTCTCAGCTTGATCATCATTTGTGTATAGAAATGCTATTGATATTCAAATGTTGATTTTATATCCTGAAATTTTACTGAATTTATTTATAAAATTGAGGAGTCTTTGGAGAAGTCTTTAGTACTTTCTATGTTTAAGATCATATCAGCAAACAGAGATAATGTGACTTCCTCTTTTCCAATTCAGATGCTTTTCCTTCTTTTTGTCTTGCCTGATTGCTCTGGTTGGAACTTCCAGAACCAGAAAAGGGGTGGCGAAAGTGACTGTCTTTATATTGTTTCAGTTCTTAAAGGTAATGCTTTCAATTTTTTTTTCCATTCAGTATGATATTGGCTGTGGGTCTGTCATATTTGGCTTTTATTTTGGGGTATGATTCTTCTATACCTACCTTGTTAAGAATTATTTTTATCAAATAGTGTTATATTTGATGCTGTAGTTTATTGAATTCTTTTTCTGCATCTAATGAGATGATCCTATGGCTTTTGTTTTTAATTCTGTTTATGTGCTGGATCATTTATTGATTTGCACTTGTTGAACGATACTCACATTTCTGGCGTAAAACCCACTTGATTTTGGTGTATTGTCTTTTTGATATGCAGTTGGATTTGGTTAACTAGTATTTTGTTGAGTTTTGCATCTATGTTCATTGGGGATATTGGTCTGTAATTTCCTTTTTTATCGTGTCCTTATTTATTGCATCATTTCCTGGTTTTGCTATCAGGGTGATACAGACTTTGCAGAATGACTTAGGAGAGATTCTTTCTTACTCAGTTTTTGGGAACAGTTTCAGTAGAATTGGCAGCAGTTCTCTTGTGTGCATGCATATCTGGTGGAATTCTGCTGTGCATCCGTCTGATCGTGGGCTTTTCTTCTCGGTTATTTTAGCTAGTGGTCTATTGATTTTGTTTTCCTTTTCAAAGAACCAGGTTTTTGATTCCTTGAAAAAAATTTTTTTTCATCTCAATTTCATTTGGTGCTGCTCAGATCTTTGTTATGTCTTTTTTTCTGTAAATTTTAGTTTTGGATTCTTCTTTTTTTCCTAGCTCCTGAGGTGCAGTATTAGATTGTTAGTTTGTGGTCTTTCTATTTTTTTTGATGTAGGCATTTAATGTTGTACAGTTTCCTCTTAGCACTTTTTCTGTATCCCAGGGGTTTTGATATTATATGCCTTCATTTTCATTTATTTCAAATAACATCTTGATTTCTGTCTTAATTTTGTCATTGACCTAAGAATTATTAGGAACATATTATTTAACTTCCATCTATTTGTATAGTTTTTAGGGCTCCTTTTGGAATTGATTTCTAGTTTACTCTGATTTGAGAAGATACTTGAGATAATTTTAATTTTTTAAAATTTAGTTAGACTTGTATTGTGAGCTGACATATATCCTACCTTGGAAATTGTTCCATGTGCTGATGAGAGAAGAATGCATATTCTGTAGTATTTGGTGATTTTTTTTGTCTTGATGATCTATCTTGTTCTGTCTGTGGAGTGTTGAACCCCCCATTATTATTGTATTTTTTTGGTCTCTTTTCTGGGGGGTCTAGTAATATTATTTATGAATCTGAGTGCTCTGGTGTTGGGTATCTATACATTTAGGATTGTTATATCTTGTTTTTGAACTGATTCCTTTATCATTATATAATGCCTTTCTTGGTATTTTTTTGATTGTTGTTGATTTAATGTCTGTTTTATCTAGTGTAAGTGTAGCTACTCCTATTTGATATTCATTTTTGTTTGCATGGGATATCTTCTTCTACTCCTTTATTTTCAGTTTATACATGTCTTTACCTTTAAGTCAGTTTCTGAGAAGCATGTGGTTAGATTGTAACCCATTCTGCCAATCTATATCCTTTAAGTGGAAAGCTTAATTTATTTATGTGCAAGGCTATATAGATATGTGAGGTTTTGTTTCCACCATTCTGTTAATTGTTATCTATTTGTTTTGTAGTCTCATTGGTGTAATCGTATTATAAGACTTGTGAGTTTTATACTTTCATGTGTTTTCATGAAGGCAAATATTGACTTCTTATTTCCATATTTAGCATTGCCTTGAGCATTTCTTAAATGATTGATCTAGTGGTGATGAACTGGCTCAGCATTTGCTTGTCTGGGAAAGACTTTATTCTTCTTCACTTAAGAAGTTTATTTTAGAAGGATACAGAGTTTGTGGTTGGTGCATGGTAGGAGCTTAGCTGTGGGTATGTAGGGACATGCAGAGTGACACAGTAAACATTGGGAACTCAAAATAGGGGAGAGGTAGTTCTTCAATTAGCTTCACATAGATTGTCTAAACACTTTGCTTTTTCTTCTCCCTTCAGGAACCCTTGTGATTAATAAACTTGGATGCTTTATGTAGTCCCATAGTTCCTAAAGAATTTGTTTCTTTTAAAAAACTCTTTAAAAATTTGTCTTTCTGGAATAATTCAAAAGATCTGTCTTCCACTGCTGATTACTGTTGTAGCTTTCCATGGTATTTTGTAATACCTTCAATAAAGTTTTCATTTCTGGAAGTTCTATTTGGTTTTTCTTTTAAATATCTTCCTTTTTGATAAGTTTCTCATTTGTATCCTGAATTGATTTTCTTATTTCTTTGTATTATTTTTTAGATTTCTCTGAGATATCACAGAGCTTTTTAAAAATAAATGTTTTGAATTTTTTATTTGGCATTTCCAGCAACTAGCAGAGCCACCACTGCTATGCTAAAGAGCCTGCACAGGGAAGGAGCAGCAGCCTGGGCTCCAGAGCCTGGCAGGTAGTGGTGAGACCCACCTAGCTCTCCTGCCCTGAGTCGAAGGAGTCCCAAACAGCCTGTGTTAAGATCATGAAATTGTTCCAGGCTGCAGAAGTCCCTGTCTGGGACAAAAAACATGTGTCCTAGGCCACATCCATCCTGGCCAGGTCCTGGGAAGGGAGGTGGGAAGCACCTAGCTTTGATACTTACAACAGGAGCTCAAGCCACCGTCACTTCTCAGTGCTGGTTGAAGGGGTTCTTCCCTTGCTTGAGCTTAGATCTCAAAGCCTCTCCCTCCTGTGATCACTACCCACAGTAGCAGGTATATGCCTACAAATCTTCTTTTCTGCTGGGTTGCTGCCTCTGCACCTTTCAAGATGTCAGGGTTTTTTCATTTTTTTTGTTGAGCTCCCATGTTCCTTCTTGCATGAGAGTTCACAGTATGCACCTCTGCACATTATTTGCTTTTTTCAGGTGGTCGAGACACAAAACCTCTAATCCACAATTTTGTAGGGGGAAAAATCCAGATTTTTTCTATTGATTATTTTGTGTATATTACTACATATTCTACATGCAGGGTGATGACTTAACATCAAACAACATGTTATAGTAATGTTGTACTTGATAAAAAGCTCTGTGGGTAGAGTGCTGGCCCAATATACTGAGGGTGGCAGGTTCAAACCCAGCCCTGGTCAGTTGGAACAGCAATGACAACTACAACAACAACAACAAGCTGGACATTGTGGCAGGTGCCTAATTCTAGCTACTTGGGAGACTGAGGCAAGAGACTCGCTTGTGCCCTAGTGTTTTTGGTTGTTGCTGTGAGCTGTGATGCCACAGCACTCTACTGAGGGCAACAAAGTGAGACTCTGTCTCAAAAAAAAAAAAAAAAGTTGCTTTTTGTATTCATTTCTGGTGCCGGTATCACTAATATTTTTTAGTTGCTCCAAAGAGTTCAGGCCTTTAACATTCAGAAGATAAAATGCACTAGCTAGATGGGACCACTTATTAAAATAGTAGAGTGGCATAATGATGAAATAGGATATGTATGCTTGCTCTTGTGCAGGAGTTATATGTTGAGATATGGTTGTTTAGCTGAAGTCCAGAGGGATAAGGCTACTTCCCTTTGCAGAGTGTTTATGGCTCTGCATTCTTAAGGGAATGGTAATTCTTAATGTCAACAGCAAAGGCAGAAAAAGGTTCTCAGATAAAAAATGAAAACTATGAAGGTAGAGGAAGAAGAATATTATTTTATTTCTCCTCTCTGAGTCTTGATCTCTTTGTCCTAAATAGATGTGTGTAAGGAACTTAGCTCTATGAATCCAGGAAAGTTGGAGGATATAATGGCACCACTTTCTAGAAGTAGACCTGGAAATAGAAAGAGTTAGATACTGTGAGCACAGCAAACAAGTATTATCTGTTAAGAAGTACTGTCCACATTCATGTTATTCTAAGAACACACTATTTTTATTTTTGTTATGGTGCAAGACTTTGAGAAACCTTGCCCAAATGTCTCAGCCTTGCACGAGCTAGATCCTTATGTACATGATCAGATGTGCAGTGATGCTGTTACTAAATATTTGCAGGAGTTTCTGGGTCTCTAAGATCAGTGTGGAGGCAGCAGTGGGGAATAATGAGAGCTTTCTAAGGAGGAAGTTGGATTTCCCTTGTCCAGGGAAGACCATCCCTAGAGACTCTTCTTCATCTTCCAAAGTTGGTTCATTATACAAACAGCCATGGCTGCTCAAGCCAGGTAGGGACTTTTCCAAAATCATATAGTCCATTTCACAGGCTCTAGATAGGACTGAAGCAAATTGGTAAGCTACACAGAGGTTGCAACAACAAATTGGCCTGTAACACAGTTTGTAGTCATTGTCATCTTGCAGTAATAATAGTGCATCTGATAATATTGAGCATATAATTTGATAACATATAAAAGCAAGCGTTTAAATTGTATTATCAGTTTTGAATGCTATTAGTTTTTCTTCTTAGCTTGATTTCTCTAAAATTTATTGCTACTCAAAAGCATGCCAGTGCACAATATTTTTTCTTAAAAGTCCATTTGTATGTTATATTGGTAGAAGCAAAACTGAATTAGTACACGAAAAGAGTACACAAAAATTTCCCCCAGTTATCCTCTATCAGTTTACCCAGGCATTTCCATCATTGCCAAAGGAAATAATAGTTCTGCCTTTCACTCATGCTTAACTACACCCTGCCACACCCACAATAAAACTTCTCTTTCATGTTTCTCAAAAATTGGGAGACTTGTTAAATTATTCACCACCAGGTAGAGAACACATTAAGCTTATGTTTTGCTAAAATGTTGTTTTACTTTATCTTTTTCTGCTGTCAGTTATGCCCTTAGGATACATTGGATTTGAGCTGAAGCAACATTTAGGGGCATTGGGGTAATAAATCTTCCTCCAGTTCTGAGGAAAACAGTATTTCACGGGCCAACTGAGATGTGCCTCTTATTTAACCAGCAACATAATGAAAGCAAACGTTTTCAGCATCAGTATTTTGTTTGGCTTAATATGTTTTAATGTTCTATAAACTTAGATGAATTTAATGGCCTTATGTTCTATAAACAAACACATTTACAAGATGCAAAGAAAATTTTCCTTCACTTTTTTTTTTAAAATGGTTGTTTGGAGAGATAAAAATACAATTTCTACATTTTGGAGAAAATATTCAAACCTTATCCCTGGGATCCATCAAGAGATATTCATTATTAGGATCTAATAGATAACATTTGTTTAACAATTACTATGTGAGAACATTGGTTTAAATGTTTTGAGTGTTTAAACATGTTTTGAGCCCTCATCACAGAGTCTCTATGACCAAATGCCATTATCTTTATTATCCCCTTATACAGGGCTTAATAGGTGAAGAAATAGAGATGTGAAGAGGTTAAGCAACCTACTCAAGGCCCTACTATCCCGAAGTAGCAGACTGAGTATTCAAACTTGGACTTGCTCAAGAACCTGTCCTCCCAGCCACCAGGCTACACTACATGCTACTTTGACATTTTGACTATTGTGAGCTGAGGACAAGTGACAAGAAAAGATCTTCCCTTTTTTTGCCTAAAAGCAGGATGTAAATTTGTAAAGATATCCCCACTGTCTTCTCTCCCAGGAAGGACAGAAGTAAATCATCAGAGACAAATGCTAGGCCATAAAAGCCCAGAGGAATCTATGTGAAAAACCCATTACCAGCTATCCCTTATGTCCTATTAGTTTCCCCTGCATATTTACCTTCCCATAATTTGCTGCCCTAGAAACTCAAATTTCTTCTGCCTCGTCATTTATCTAAAATCCATTATTCTTTTGCTAAGATGCTATATAAGCTCAGGTTCTAACCTCCCCTTTGAGTTACTCATCGTTGAGTGATGCAGTGCACCTGTTAGTAAGTTTCTGTTTGCTTTTCTCAGTTCATTCTGTCCTTTGTCAGTCTGATTTTGTAGGGCCCCAGCCAATGACCCACCGTGGGTAGTGAAAAAAGAATGTTTGGCCTTCCCTACAATACCAGGGACCAGATGCCTTACATGCATTATTGCTAATACCTGCCATGGCGGGGAGGTCGGTATTATTACCTTCCATTTTATAGATAAGGATTAGTGAGGCTCACCATGACCGGAGCTTGCCAGATCTGGGATGTGGACTGTGTGTTTATGCTAAATTTCATTCTTTCTAAGAGCACATACTTTGACTCAGTTTAGTGCTAGTAAGATGCTGAAAGTTTTCACTGTGTAGTCTACGATCTATGTTGGAAGGGGGAATAATTTAAGAGCTAATTCTAGAGCTTCCAAAGAAACTTTCCACAGCACTTCAAAGAGGAAACTACTAATTAAATTGAGGACTAGGTACCTTGGGTTCTTGTAATTGTGAATTGTAACCCAGAGGCAAGCCTTGAACTGAAGTCACCTTCCACTAGTTTCCCAAAAAGGCCCCTGGGAATGTAAAAGCGGGTGATGAAGAGCTGGGAAAGTACCTAGAATCAGGGTTAAGGGCCTAAGGAGGCCATGTACCAGGCTTAGGAAATCAGCTGAAAATGGGTCAGAAGCAGTAAATGCAAGATAAAACTTGCCCAGGCACATCTAACCATATTTGATTTGAGGGTTAAGCTTTAGGATAGTGAATTATAAAGCCAACTAGTATATCCCAGCTTCTTCATTTACAGCTTTCATACAAATAAAATGTATCATATTTCTCTTGAAACATCATCTTTCTAGAACAGATAGAAAAAAACCTTTACAACTACCTTGGGGAACATGGTGACTGTCCAAGTGAAAATCAGGGTTGTTTTATAAAGACAGACAGTTAATTCTATTTCAGGGTTCATTATTTATTCAATTATTTTCACAAGGTCCATTGATAATAGAAACTGCTGTAAGGCACAAATAAGAGAGATAAAAAGACAAATAGTTAAATAGTGGTGATACAAAAAACAGCAGGAAAAAATAAAACCACAATTAGATAACTAAAGTTAGAAAAAATTAGCTGAAATTTCCTATGCAGCAAGGTAGCTCCATCTCTGATGACATTGCCCTGGCTGTGCTGAACGAGAGCTGGGAGGATGTTAAGGAGCCTCTGTCACGAGAAACTTTCTATTTACAAACAGCGACACACCTGTGGTTCTGCAAAGGTGCAAAGGGGCAGAAATTCTCCAACTGGCAGCGCAGGGACGGCTTTAGGCGAATTGCTTAGCAGGTGAAGTTAACATTGTTTTTCCATATTTTCCCCCTCTCTCACTGGGTGGCTCTTCCCAAATGTCCCTTCCTTTACAGAGTGAACTGTAATAAAGTCCTTCACACGGAGCTGATAGAGATTTGAGTGTAATTGACTTCTGAAGACTTTAGAAAAGACGGGATTGAGGGTAGAGGTCAGTGTGAAGGGGCTAGAGAGGACCTCACACAGGACTCACTGTAGTATTGTTTGGATTGCTGGTCACAGGCCATTAGTGGGAAAGTGTTGTTTTGTGAAGCTTTTATTTTAGTTAGTGTATGTGTGTGTTGCATGCAATGAGAACTATATCTCAAACTGCGGTCACAGTAAAGAATCTTTGCAGGCCAGAGGAAGTACAGTTAATAATCTCATTCAAACCTCAGTTATGGGACCTTGGGCAAGTTTTTAAGCTCATTTGTGACTTGATTTCCTGATCTCAAATTGGTATAATACAGGGTCTTTTTCTGTTTGGGGTGCTGTAATAAATAACCACAGACTGGGACGTTTGTGAACAGGAGAAATTTATGTCTCTCTGTTCTAGAGGCTGAGAAGTCCAACTGAGAAGTCCCCAACTACCGGTGGGGACCTGCTTTCTGGTTCCTAGATGGCTGTCTCCTCATTGTAACCTCACATGGTGGAGGGGCAAGGGGGTCTTTAGGGCCTCCTTTATAAGGGTACAAATCCCACTCAGGGGGCGTTTAATCTCATGGCCTAATCCCCTTCCAAAGGCCCCACCTACAAAAACACTGACATTGGAGATTAGGTTTCAATATATGAATTTGGAAGGGATGGAAATATTCAGTCCCTTGCAGAAACTGCATCATGGGTTTATTGTGTAAGCTAACAGACACAAAGCATTTACAACAGGGCCTGGCGTAAAGTTAAGTGCTCACTGAATGCATGAGCTTATGATGGTCTTAGCACTGTTATTACTGTCACCTGGGTAGGTTGGCTGACATGCTGCCCACTGTCCTCACAGGACAGATAGAGAGAGTTTATCCTGAAACTAGTAACACTCAGGCAGGGCGCAGAGTGGCGGGGTTGCCCTATACTCATCCTGGGGCTGGATACAATAACTGGTGAATGTCCGTTTGTGCCTACGTGCTTTCATAGGCCAGTTTCCTTGAGCTTGATTTCTCTCTGAAGTAAACACAGGGGTTTGCCCACCCGCTTACACATGTGTCATGTAGCAGATAGTCAGAGTCCTCTTCTGTGTCTGGAGCTGGCCTAGGTGCTGATGAGACAGCCTTGAGCTGAATGGCTGAGGTTCCTGGCCTCAGGAATTTTTTAATGGAAGAAAGACAATAAACAAGCACATTTTAAACATGACAGATAGTGGGAATTGTTACCCTAAAATGACACATGTGCCATGTAGCAAATAGTCTGAGTCCTCCTCTGTGCCTGGAGCTGGCCTAGGTGCTGATGAGAAGGCCCTGAGCTAAACAGCTGAGTTTCCCAGCCTCAGGAATTTTTTAATGGAAGAAAGATACTAA
The DNA here is from genome assembly GCF_000181295.1 of Otolemur garnettii. Classification (NCBI taxonomy): domain Eukaryota; kingdom Metazoa; phylum Chordata; class Mammalia; order Primates; family Galagidae; genus Otolemur; species Otolemur garnettii. The sequence goes on along the minus strand of NW_003852437.1, from coordinate 4,070,355 downwards.
ACAAGCACATTTTAAACAGGACAGATAGTGGGAAGTATTATCCAAAAATGAAGCAGGGTGGAGATTGAAATGGGCATAGTTGCTGTCTTCATTGGGGTGGGTGGCACAGGCCTCTCTGCTATGGTGAGGTCTGAGTGGCAACCTGATTGAAGAAGGGGGGGCACATATCCAGGAGGGGGTCTTCCTGACAAAGTGAGCTCAGGCCTTAAGGTGGAAGGGTGTTTGGTGTGTTCCAGAAACATGTAAGAGGCTGGCGTGGGTAAAGCACAGCAGGTAAGGAGCAGAGTCGTGTGGACAAGGTCAGGGGATCGAGAGAAGTCAGGTCACGGGGGCCTTCAAGGCCACGAGAGGGACTTTTGTTCTGTTCTGAGTGAGAGGAAGAGCCAGTAGAGGGTTTTGATTGGAGAAATGACTGGGAAGGATCATTCCAGCTGCTGGAAGAAGGTGACATCAGGGCAAAGCAAGAGCGGGAACACTGGGAGGAGGCGAAATCCCCGGAACAATGAGAGTAGAGATACGGGGTCCTTCTGGAAGGAGCGAGAAGCAGTGGGACCCTGGAGACTCAGGGAAGAAAAAAACCAAAGGCGTTTGCTGATGGGCCACATTTGAGAGAAAGAGAGCGTGGGTAAACCCATGCATTCTCAAATGCTGCACCTTGAATGTGGTCCCCTGAGCAAGGCTTCTTAACTGCGAGGGGCAGCAAACGAATCCAAACTAACAAGTTGAAAAAAAAAGAAGAGAGAATGCAAATTAAAAAGCAGAGCTACTCTGGTCTCAGGGGGACATGCTCTTTCTGTCCCTCCCGCTTTGTCTGTGCTCAGCCACTTTCTCTCAGAGCAGCTTCTCCACGTGGGGGTGAGGAGCCACGGCTGTGGGGCATTTCTAAGCTTAGATACTTTACACTTGTACCTGGAGAGAACAGGAATGTTTTGGTTCTATCTGGGGCCGGGAGCCAGAGCATCTTTAAAGAAGAGACTTTTTGTTACTACAAAAGTATGGCCTACCCCCCTGAGTGAGTACCACTGAGACATTCCAAGCTAGGCCACCTGTCTCTGTGACCCCAACTCAGCTCCCTAATTAAGAACACAGAGCAGTTTAGACTCACAGCCCCTCTGTTTGGCACTGTGAATGTGGAGGAATTTCAGCTGTTTGGATAGGACAAGAATCTGAAGGAGAGGTGCCAGCCCTTTCTTTTCAGGGCTATGAATAGTCCAGGATAGGAAAAGAAATAGGAGGACATGGTCCCAAGCAAGTGAGGGCTGACGACGGAAACCAGCCTGAGGCCTGGTCTCGTTTCCCAAATCCTTTGATATTTTACTGATGTCCACAATAGTCCCTGAGAGTAAGGAAGGTAGGAAACTAGCTGTCACTCTCTTTGTCCCATGACTTGTCACGTGATTAGCCCTGGGCACAGAATTCATCCCGCCCACAGTATTTTATTAAACTCTATTCCACTGTGCACCTCCTAGGGACAGAGACCTCTTCCAATCTAGCCAGGAGCCTTGAACCATACTAGTGACTCATGAAATGTTTAGTAAAATTAATGTGAATGAGAAAGAAGGCATGAAGGTGTCCCTATCCCCAAATATTTGGCATGAAGGCAAAGAAGATTCAGCTCAATCTTCTGGTCTGGATATAGAGTTCTTTTTAATTATACAGAACAATATATTTGATAATCTATGTGTTCTCTAAAGTAAAATCCTGATATTTCAGTAATTTTTTTTTACAAGCCTTTCCAGAATGTGCAGGTGCTTTCTTTGACAAAGAAACCCAAAATGTGAAGCAAAGAAAAATCAGACGACTCTCAGAGTAAGAAACGCATGTTGCCAAAAAAAAAAAAAAAAAAAAAACTATCATGGGAGACGATTTTAAAAGATGTCGGAGAAAAACATAGCACCATCTCCAAGGAAAAGGCAACTTAACCCCAAACTAAAAAGGCTCTGTGGAAAACCAAACCAAACCACCAAAACTAAAAATCCTGTAAGGAATGGGAATGTGTGGGAAGGCTGGGTGGTCATCTTTGACCTGGGCAGCCCCCTCTGCAGAGCTGTGTTGCCCACAGCATCACCCTTTGATGTCAAGGGCAATGACCTGACCAGATGAGGCAGGTTAGTCATGCAAACCAAACTTTTCATCATGAGAGTTTGCGAAAATGCTCATTCAAGTTTGCTTGAGGCCCTTTCTGAACTGACAGCAATGATATACACAGTTTTTTAAGCTTTGTTTTTCGAAAGTCCAGACACAGTATGTGCATTTGTAAAAATACCACATGCAATTAATCTTCCTGTCGCAAATGGCTGTACCATTCACAGATTCTCATAAAGAACCTCTGAAATTTGCTAATGTGAATGGTTTTTCTCAAGCCATCATATTTCCAGTATTTATTTCTCAATTTGTTCACACCGTCACTCCTCACCTTAACTTCACTAAAGATTTTGTGAGTGCCTACTGTGTACAGGATTCCGGCTAGATTAGACAGGGTCTCTGTCCTTGAGAAGTTCACAGTCTACTAGAGTGTGAAATTGGGGTGGGGCCAATTATGTGGCCGATGGTATTCACATGGTAAGTCCCTGAAATGCTATCTTTGCCATGAGCTCAAGTTTTAAACAAAACATACAGACAGTCTTGTCAGGTAAGTCAGTTAGTCAGTCCATCTTAAAGTCTAACTTTCTCCTTTTTGAAATCTTTTTTCCCCTCTTTTAGAATTTTCATTTTCTCTCTAGTTATGACAACAATTTCAGCTTGGGGTAGAGATTTATCCACTGTGAGTGATTCTAAATAGACCTTGATCTGATCTTTTATCAGCTGGTGAAAAAGCCTGCCATTTATTCGTAGATGGCTTTTGATGTAGGTTTTACAGTTTCATATTTATTCCTTTGAAGGAGGTGATAATTGTTCCTGAGGATTCATTTGAGATGAACAAATAATGGTTTCATGTATAGCGTGTCTCTTTTGCTTTCCCAAGATTTTCAAGACTAATTTTCTAATCTCACTGCTTGTCTTTGTAAGTCCCAAAGTGATACTCACTATTTGGAAGCCCTTTCAGAAAAAGAAATCCTGCCGGGGTTGTAGGAAGTGTTTCCTATCTCAGGCAGTGAGACTGCAGAAGTAGTGAAGACAATTTCGGGGATGATAGTGTGCGGTTCTCTACGAATTAATGCACACCTCACTTATTGATTCGTCTTCTTTTTAATTTTAAAAGAGCAGTATTCAAGTGCCATGACATCTACCATGACTTTGAAGAGCCATATTATTTCTCGGCTTATTTGAAGTCAACCTACTGTGATTCTCAAACCTACTGAGATTCATTCCTCCTCCAGTGACGCAGGTGAAGGAGCTGGGGCTTAGATTGTCCTTTATTACCCTGACCAGCTCCCTAGGTCCATCCAATGAGCATTTAGATCATAGCAAGATCATTTTTAGCAGATTTCACAAATTTCATATTTGAAACAAAGGATTTATCCCTTTGTGGTAAAAATAAATCAAGCCAGGAGTGGTGGCTCATGCCTGTAATCCTAGCGCTTTTGGAGGCCAGGGCAGGAAGATCACTTGAGGATAGGAGTTCAAGACCAGCAAGAGTGAGACCCTGTCTCTACAGTAAAATAGAAAAAATTAACCAAGTGCGGTGGCATATTCCTGTAGTCCCAGCTACTGGGGAGGGTGAAGCAGGAGGATCACCTGAGCCCAGGAGTTTGAGGTTGCAGTGAGCTATGATGATGCCACTGCACGCTCGCCTGGGTGACAGAGCATGACGCTCTCTCTATCAAAGAAAGAAAAAGTAAATTGCCTTGAAGTATTGTCATTATTTTGACCAGAAAAGATGCCTATGACTGACTGCTTCATGGAATGGTATTTGCCATTAGGATTATTGCTCATTTTATAATGTGTTTGTGGAACACAGACAAGGGCTGCAGAATAATACTCTCCTGACATTATTTATGGTTGTGATAATAATATTGTGGTCTCCTTTGCCTGTGTTGCGATCATACTCCCATGGGACAGGGCAGAATTTGTCTTTCTGATATATTGGCTCACTCGAAATGTTCAAGCTACCTATCGATTTCAGCCTTATTAGAAGCATGGAACTTTAACTATACACTCGACTCCACCTAAAACCCTTTCTGCTGTTGCTCCTCTCTTTTCCCCAGTCACAATCTATCTTGACCTCCTCTAAAAGGTTCTAACCATGAACTCTAAGGAAAAGTGGGTTTCCTGAGAAGCCCTGGAATTAAAAAGAAAAAAAGAACTTATGTCCTGTGGTAACGCCCACTGGTGTTTTTTCTTCATTCATTTTTCTACTCTCCTCTTTGGATCTTGAACTTCATGTTCAAAGCTATCCCTAGCAGAGCAACAATGACACTTAGGACTAGAGGAGAGGAGAGGATCCACTCTGCAAGTCTATCGAGTAAAACCCTTTCTACACAAGAGGAATGAATTCAGTGTCAGAATCAAGGAAGAGTGGCCTGGGTCTTCCTGTCGTATTTGGCTGTGGGAACCAGAGATCTGGGTTATTTTACCTGGTAACAGTGTGAGTGAAGCCTTAGTCACCTTGGCAGTGGCCCCATCCTCTCACAAGATGACAGGCATCGGAGAAGCTGCTGAACACATTTCTCTCCTTGGGTGAACACACCAACATTTAAGGATAGATTTGAAGAACTTTGGGAGACGTACTCTTCTTTTTCTCAGAGCTGTAGGCTCTCAAATACACTTTAAGATGAATACTGAAACTGCAGTATCTAACTCCCATGTGGAATGTCTGTCATCAGTCACCAGCAACGTGTATTATGACACCAGACGCCGCCGTGTTCCTCTTAATATTCTCTGCTGTCATCTGTGACCACATCAGTCTTACAAGGTTATGTAGCACTGGGCATCTGAGAGGCAGTGAGGGACAAGTGTTTGAGATCCCTTTGCATCTTGCTTGTTTATCTTCTATTCTGTATCATATAATGTGACAAATATCTCCAAATATTTGAAACAGGTGTATCTAATGGGAAGAAATGTTTATTGGAGGCATGTAGTTATAACGCATGCTGTATGTACACTCCTGTATAATGTTTTCCCGGGGAGAATATTCAATACAATATTTTTCTTATGTGCAGAAGATCAAATGCAGGCTGTAGAGATGCAGGCATGTCTGAAATGAGACCTGGTAAAAAGGGAGGGAACGAATCTAACTATGCATGAATATCTAGAGAAACTTGCTACTGACTGGTTTGGCCTTCAGTAAAAAATAAATAAATAAATAAATCAGATTTTCTTTGTTTTTTCCATCCTTTTCTCAAATACAAGGGAAGAAATCTTTCGATATCTATTTTTAAAAGATGTTCCTCCAAGAGTCTATTTTGAAAAAATGTCAAACCTACAGAAAATTTGCAAAAATAGTGCATTCAGCACCCATATGTCATTTACTGAGATTTACCAATTGTTAACATTTTGCCACACTTGTTCTCTCTGTCTCTCTCTATTCAATGATCCTTTCTTGATATTATTAGTTGCAGATAATCATGGACCTTGAGTTCTTTAAATATCCTCCACGAGCATGAGCTTTCTCCTGAAAAACTATAATGCAATGATCAACTTGATAACTTTAATATTATTACCTAATTCATAGCCCATATTAACAATTACAGGTCAATCTTAATAATGTTCTTTGTAGTTTTCTTTTAATCCAAGATCCAGTTAAGGGCCATGCATTGCATTTAGTTGTCATGTTCAATAGCCTATTTCAGGCATTAGAGGAAAACCATACTCTTTGGAAATACTTCTCTCTGATACTAATTTTTTTTTGAATCTGTAAATGAACCTCCTTTATCCCAAATCACAAATAACTACTGGATTTGCTTGTTCTTCACATGAACAGTGCCCTTACCAAACAGCTTGCTTTATCCCTTTGTGACAGCTCTCTATCTCATTGTCAACTTAATTAATTCTGCCATTAAAGTAAAAAGATACTTATTTTGAGTTTTACTTTGATAGGACCATTATTTCTCCTGATGTGAGGAAAGTCATACATTTATCTAGGCCAAGGATTCAGAAATCTTTTTTTGTATAGGACCATGTCGTAATTTTTTTAGTCTATATGGACTTAAAATGGTCTCTACAAGACTATTTGATTCTGGCATTATAGCTTGAAAATAACCAGGGAATGTATATGAATGAACAGGTGTGATTATTTGCCAATAAAACTTTATTCACAAGAGGAAGCACTGGCCAGATTTTCTCTATGGAAACAAGAGTCTTCTGACCCCTCATCCAGGCTAACATAAGTTCATCTATTCTAGGCTAACAATAGGTGGCAACAGTTAAGTAATTATCCTTCTCGAATAGCTTTATTTTAGCTGCAGCATTCCATAGACAGTCCACTACAAGTAAAAAAGTCTTATCCAAACCTTGGAGAATATTTAGCCTGACTTCAAGATGTTCAATAATTTATTAAGTCTTAGTACCTGCAACAGAGAGACTTAGTCTTTATAACAACAGACTGCTCAAAGACTTTTGTCCAAATAAAAGAAAAATAAATTAGAAAATTCAACTGAAAACATTTTAAACCTGCTATCTTGACCTGCTGCTAGGTATGTTAGGGACTATAGGTTACTGGGAAGTAGGCTTTATTGGAGTGGGTGGGAGGTTTCAGCGAAACCCTAATGATTCCAAAATACGGTTGCCTACAGTGTCTACGCTGGAGACTGGTTTGGCTGGTTTGTGTCTGCTCTCTGCCTCTCTGCTGAAATACATAATGGCATAAAATATACAGACTGGACTAGGTATCTAGGGCCAGAGTCTTCTGTGAAAGAGGAGCCGTTTCATTTGCTTCTCTCATCCTTCTGTCCCAACATCTGCATTTGTTATATGTACTAAAAAATAGAAAAGTATTTTAAGTGTAATTTTTTCCAAGTTGAAATTTAGCATTCATATAAAAAACAAGCATGAATCATAAGTTGCACTAACTTTAGTGAAGTTTTAGTAAGGACACCTATGTAACCACTCCTCAGATCAATAGATAAAGCACGAAGAACACCCAGCTGACCCTCGTCTTGTCCTTCCCAGTAATCCCCTCCACCAAAGAAAACCACTATTTATTTCTATTTCATAGGTCAGTTTTGCTTATTTTTGAACTAAATATAATTGGAATTTTGTGGTGGGTACCTTTGGTGCCTCACTTCTTTTACTTGTAAGATTCTAATATTAGGAGATAGTAATTTATTCATTAACATTGCCGTAGAATATTCTGTTACCTGGACATTTCACACCTTACTTACCTCTGTTGATGGAAATGGAGTTGTTAGGAGATGTTGGTTGATACAATTAATGCTGCTATGAGCAAACTCAGGTCAAGTCTTTTGCTTTGTTGGAACATAATACTACACAAAAGCAGAATTGCCAAGTCCTATGTTGCATGTGTGTTCAGTATTAGTAGATACTGACAGTTTTCTAAAGCAATTATACCAATTTATACCCCCACAAGTTATATAAGCGTTACAGTATCCTTTTAAAATGAGGTTGTATATTTCTCCCAGTTGTATGAGAGTTACAGTATCCTTTTGAAATAAAGTTGTATATTTCTCCCTGTCTCTCTATAGGAATTCTTATATATCTTAGACTCAAAGGCTTTTTAGGATGTACATATTGCAAATGTCATCTCCCTTTTCATAACTTGCCATTTCATTCCCCTGATTATATCTTTTGAGAAGTAGTTGACCTTGATTTCGATAGCATGTATTAGTCTTTATATTTAATGTTTCTTGTGCTTTGTGAAAACTTTGCTCGCCTCAAAATGAAAAAAAAAAGATATTCTTCTATGTTTGCTTTCTAGAAATTTTATTGTTTTACCTTGCATATTTCATACTTTGAGCTACTGGGAAATAATATTTTTGTGTGATATGAAGTAGAGATGAAGAGTGCAGTGTTACAATGTGGACATCCACTTACCCTTGCTAGTTATTGAAAAGACTAATCAATCCCTGTTTCACATCTCTGTCAACTTTCTCAGAAATAAATAACCATCTATGATGCCCCATTCTGTTAAATTGGCTTATTTGTTTATGTTTGAGAAATGTCCACATATTCTCAGGACTGAAGCTTTCTACTGAGTCTGGATATCTGTCATGTAACTCTGTCAACTTTTCAACTTCAAAGCTGTCTTGACTTTTCTTTGTAATAAACATGAACATTTATTTAGGTCTTTAATAACTTCTACAACAATATTTTATCACTTTCTGTGTAAATTATCTGAAGTTCTTCCATTATTTTGCTTTTTTTTTTTTTTGGAATAATCTTATTGTTGTTTGTATTTTGACCATGTATCCAGTGTCCTTTCTTATTAAATTTAGTAGTTTTAGTTATTAATTCTAATAGTTTACCCCCCCGCAAATGTAACTATTATTCTGAATTCTATTACCATAGATTAGTTTTGCCTAATACGTTAACTTAATGCTATTAATACTTGGATTTTTACATATAAGATCTTGAGTTCTACAAATGATGACCCCTTGATTCATTTCTTTTCAATCTTTATGCTATATATGTCTTTATATTGCCTTAGTGCTCTGGTTAGAACCTCTAGTACAATGTCTAAAGAGAACAAAGATAGGTATCTTTGTCTCGTTTCTGATTGTTCAGGTTGAAAGCTTTTAATATTTTATCATTAGTCATGATGTTTGATGAGTTCTTTATCAGAATATGGACATTCCCTTTCATTTCTTGTCTACTGAGAGTTATTTTATCTAAAAAAGAATGCTTGGTATTACATTTTTTTTATTTTGTAAAGAAAACAGTTTATTAATTTTTTTTACAGAATTAAAAAGGCTAAAATTAATGACAATAACAATGTTTAACATAACAACTGAGGACAAAAACCTTATAAAGAATGAATAAAGATTCGTTCTTCATTCATTCATTCTAAACACATTCAGAAAAGAAATCAGATGATTGCTGCAATGAAATATTAAGCAATAATAATAGTAATAATGCAAAGAAAGTAACATTCACATTGTCAGATAGGAGTATGTCTATTATAGAATACTTTGATCAGTTAACTACTTCTTCTTATTTTGTTTTTTCCAAAGTCTCAAAAAAATAGACTACTAATATTTATAAATAAAAGTAAAAGATAATTTCAAAAAAACAGATCATGCCAAGTCTTATAGACAATAGAAAAAGAAATACTTCAAAAATATCCTACTTAATCTGGATCCACCTTATGTTAAAATTGGAGAAAATATATTGTCATAAAGGGAAAATTACAAACATATTTCACTTATAAATGAGGATGCAATATAATAAACAACATATTAACATGTTGAATTAAAAATTAATGTTTAAGTAATGTACCTCTCTAATTTATATGAGAATTGGTCACTATTTTCTTTCTTTTTTATTTATTTATTCATTTTTTTGGTATTACATTTTTATCAAATACTTTTTCTAATTGAGAAAATCATATAGTTTAGCTTATTTAAATAAATTAGTTGATTTTTGAATGTTGAAGCAAACTTGTATTCTTGGAATAACATGAATGTGGTCATAATATATTATATATTTTATATATCACTGGAATCAATCTATTAATATTGCATATAGAAATTTTGCTTCCATATTCATGAGAGAGACTAGCTTTTTTTTTTTTGCAGTTTTTGGTTGGGGTTGAGTTTGAACCCACCACCTTTGGCATATAGGGCCGGCACCCTACTACTTTGAGCCACAGGCACCGCCCAGAGAGACTAGCTTTTAATTTTTATTTCTTCTAATGTTTTTACCAGGTTTTGAACCAAGGTTATGGTGCCCTCAAGAAACTAGCTTTGAAATAGTTTCTCTTCTATTCTACCCTGCAAAAGTTTCTTTTGTGTGATGGTGTAGTTTCCTTCTTAAACATGATCAATCATCTGCTTCTGCTACCGTCTGAGTCTGGAATTTATTTATTGGAAGATTTTAAATTTAGTTATCATACCAAAGTAGATATTTCTTCTTGTGTCAGTTTTGATATTTGTGTTTTTCATGGACTTCTACTCAAGTTTTCAAATGTATTGCCATATATTTATAATATAATCTTATATTTTTTATGTTCATAAAATGTGTAATTATATGCCACTTTTATAACTAGTATTTATATTTTTTTCTGTTATCATTTTAAAGTAGTCTAACCTACCAGGTCTGACCTATTTTATCATTCTTTTCAAGGACCAAATTTAGCTTTCATTAATTTTTTTCTATTTCAAGTATTTATATTCTTATCACTTTTAAAATATTAGCTTCACATTTAATTTGTCATCCTTTTCCTAATTGCTTGACATAGTTATATAATTATCAGATTCTTAATTTCTAAAATATGCATTTAAGATTATACATTTTCCTCTAGATAAGGTATTGGTTGCATCACCTGGACTATGTTATATCATATTTTTTATTATCATTTAGTTAAAACATTGTCTAATTTCTTTCTTTTTGCAGTTTTGGCCAGGGCGGGCTTGAACCCACCACCCCCAGTTACATGGGGCTGGTGCCCTACTCCTTGAGCCACAGGCGCCACCCTGTCTAATTTCTATTATTGTTATTTGCAGCTTAAAAATAAGCAACTACGTTCTGGAAAACTGTGGTGCAAAATGTCAGGCTCACTTCTTTGAGGTTTTTTTTTTCTTCTTTTCTTGGAATCTTAAGTCCTGAATGCTTTTGTTTTTCTAAATTTCTGACTGCCAAAAGCTAAATCTACCAGTTCCTTCTCAGCCTCTGACTGTTGGATTATATATAAATCAGCAAATACCTAGAAAAAAGACATGATGTAACAGATCAGGCGACTCCATGTGCTTCCTTTCTTTCCAGGAACTGTCATGCTCAAGTCTTGGCGGCCTTATTTGCTATCCCATTTTTAAAAAACAGCTATTTTAAAAATATTTCATTCAGTTTTTATAGATAGTCTCAGTGGAAAAAATTGATTTGAATCAGATATCACAGCAGAAGCACAAATCACCTCATCAAGAAATTCCTGAACTGATGAAATCTTAGAAGTTAAATTGAAGTTTCACAACTGGTCACATGCTACAAATTGCTTGGTGACAGAGCACTAGAATCTGTAATTCTTAATTCCTTATAAACTGAAAAGCACACAGGGACATGGCTCTGGCGTCATAGATATAGACCTGGCAACTGGGGCCTTGACTTGGGAGGCAATCTTTTTCTAATCCTGCCGGGTAAATCATATCTATGAATACGAAAAGAATGGATCTTCAGACTGTACTCCCAAATTTCAACTGATGGATATCTTTCACCACATCCTAGGTTGTGCTAGGACTGTGTGTACAGAGATCAAAGCACAGGTTTTTCCTCATGAAGCTCACGGCCAAGTAGGGAAAGGAGGGATGTGAACAAACAAAAGGAAAATGATTTCCGTGGGGGGAAGATGTGATGTGTGAACACTACTGGAGGGGCATTGAGACGCCCGCAAGGCACGTCACCTAAACAAGTTCATCCACATATGGACTCCCTCCCTGATGCACGGTGGTCAGTATACCGACACTGGGGAGGCAGCTGAGAAAGGATGTGTGGTCATAAAGCAGGCAAATGATGAGGGGAAGAAACCTCAAATCCACACCTCGAGCAGTTTGGGGATAGGGTTATGAAGGGGCTGGATAGTGGCTGATGTATGAGAATCACTGATGGGTAAAGAAGTGAGGGGTAAAATCATGGGACAGGAGACAAAGAAACCACATTCTGGGCTGAGTTGCTTCCCTTCAGCAGCTGGTGTCTAGGGGTTGGTCTCAGCCATTGCAATGGAATTAAAGATCTGAAAAACCCTTTAAGCAATTTTGAAGCAAGAAGGTCTTAAGAGTCTAACATCCAAGATTCTAACTATAAGAACAATGGGGGAGCAGGCGGTCAGCATTCCACATACCCTTGGCTAGTTAATAGCTTCAGGAGAGTGGAAGGTAGTGTACCAACCCCCTGCATAATGTCTGAGTATAATTCTGCCTAAAGCCTGGCTTGTAATTCTTGTTAGCTCAGAGGGCAGTTTCAGGCAAAGTTGAAATAGTTCTCAAGGTGGACACACAGGAGAAGGGCAGTCCAGGAAGAAGAAACAGCTTGTGCATAGGATAGAGACAAGAAAGGGTAGGATATGGTTTGGGAAATTTATAAGATTTTTTGTCCTCCCCTTTTGTTGAACTTAAAGTATAAGGTTGGAGAAAGGCAAGCAGGAAGAGAAAGAAGATGGCAGACTAGAAGCAGCTCAGGAACCCATTTCTCTCAAGAAAAGAACTGTGAACTCTAGGCAGATGCCCAGCTATGGATATCTATTCATGAAAGGAACCCCAGAGAAACCTCAGCAATGGAGGACACTTGGAATGAAGGAGAAAGTGATAGAGAGATTCATTCAGTAAGACTTAAGGGATCTAAGGGGAGGCATCCACCTAGGGAGAAGATTAGAAAGACAGTGCTGGGGCATCAGCTCACCCCGTAGGGACCGTGGCTGAATTGTGGGGGGCTAGCTAGTCATAGCTACTCAGTAGGCTGAGGCAGGAGGATTGCTTGATCCCAGGCATTTGGGGCTATAGTGAGCTATGATCATGCCACTGCACTCCAGCGTGGGCAACCGAGCAAGACTGGTTTATTAATTAAAAAAAATACAGTCTAAAACTAGATTATAATGGGTTGAGACATGGGTAGAAGGAGAGCATATAGACATATTTAATATAATTCTTTTTTGCTTGGCTATAAGAAAAAAAGGGAATAGTTCTTAAATAAAGCTATGACTAAGAGAGTTAATTTAAATTTCATGAATATAAATTCACATTCTACCCTGGATTTTCAAAATTTAATATTAAGTGGAAATTGAAGTAGAACCTATTTTGGATCCCTGAAATTTCAAAAGTAACTTGTTAGAATGTTTGGCATCTAAGGCAAGCTCCCGGAGTGAGCCTGAATCTCTCACTGCCACACACACTCCCGCGTGCACTCCCGAGCAAGGGGCCCTCTTCATGCTTTCAGTATGGTGTCAGCATGTGTTGAAGGTCAGGCTTCGTGCCTGGTGCTGGGCATGCAACAGTGAGCAAAACAGACCCAGACCACACTTAGCAGACTCACAAGTGTAGGATTCTGAGGGCTGTAAGGAACCTGTGCAGGGCACTAAGATATCATTTAACGGGAGGATGTGAATTCATCTCAGGAATGAGAGCTATAGGCAGGGAAGAGATTCCCAGGGAAGTAAAGTTTGAAATCAGAAGGAAGAGTAGCAGTTAAGTAGGCAGAAGAGAGTGTGGGTGTGAGGACAGGAAACATTTGGGGCAGAAGAGAGAGGGAAATGGGCTATGGAGGGAGTGCCAGGAGCGCTGCAGCTGAGGGTGGGTAGTGTCAGGCTGCATGAGAGCAGGAAGAGTCTCATGTTCTGGCTTAGAAAATCAGGAAAAGGTTTTAAAAGAGGAATGATAGTGTCTAGTTTTAACTTTAGGTTAGTCGAGCATGCTGCTTTAGTCCCAGCTACTTACCAGGCTGGGGCAAGAGGATTACTTGACCCCAGGAGTTTGAGGTTACTGTGAGCGATGATGCCACACCACTCTATACAGGGTGACAGAGTGAGACTCTGACTCAAAAAACAAAAAAGAAATTCTAGGCAAAAGATGACTAATGGATTGAAGCGGTGTGGTAGTGATTGTGGAAGCAGATAAGTATAGACCAATTAAAATAAAATTTAGTGAAGTCATCAGGGCTTGATAGGTAAATGGGGAAAAATGTTTTAAGGATTATGATATATATATAATGAGCATAGAAGTCAAGAAAGTTGGAAATGCTGGTTCTGTTCTCTCAAAACTCTGAAGAACAGGAAATAACAAAATGAGCCACCACAGATATATTCATTGTATTTATAGGATTCTGTTTCTCCCCATTCGTATGCCATAAGATGATAAATTAAATCTAGCACAATTACCTGAGTATTTGGTTGGAAGACAGTCTCACAAAGGTATTCCTGCAGGGTTTTGGTTGGGCTTAATGAGAAGCCCTGAAGAGGGTCAGGCCACCCCCTGAAAGCTATACTCAGGCTTGGTCCTCAGCAGAACTGCCTAAACCTGAGCTGAGTGCTGCTTGCACCTCAATTAACAAGAACATCAGCAAAGACTGATATTTTTCCTTCCTTGACTGTGGATGCTTTACTCTGCAAGACCATGTTTACAGGACAGGTTGTCTGGTTCACCATTTTATGTACCTACTTCAAATGAATGACTGGGTTTGACTTGGCTTGATTGGATAATATAGAGCAATCTATTCAATGCAATGGCAAGACATGTTCCTTCTTGTAGGTGGATGTAGCTCTGGTGAGTGCTTTTCAGTGGTTGTTTGGTCAATTCAGTTCCACTCATTCAATAGTTATTGAGCATCTAATGCATCAGGCATTGAGCTATACCCTAGGGATGTGGAGATCTGCAAGATACAGTTGTTATCTTTGATCATTGTCTTTGAGGAAATTACAGTACAATGAAGAGAGAAATAGGTAATTCGGTTAAAATCATTTCTATTTATAGAGGACCTACTATGTGCCTACTGCTCTCATTACTGTATTGGTCATCAGTAAACCCATTGATTCATGAACTTAATCATGATAGAATGTACATCTAGACTGCTTGAACATCGTACATGTTAGAGAACTGAGTTGACGCCAGGCCTTCTTCTTCTTCTTTTTTTTTTTTTTTTGCAGTTTTTGGCCAGGGCTGGGTTTGAACCCGCCACCTCCGCTATCTGGGGCTAGCACCCTACTCCTTTAAGCCATAGGCACCGCCCTTCCAGGCCATTTTCTAACCTTTTTTTTTGCAGTTTTTGGCCCAGGCTGGGTTTGAACCTGCTACCTCTGGCATATGGGGCCAGCACCCTACTCCTTTGAGCCACAGGTGCTGCCCCATTTTCTAATCATTTCTATGACTGCAAAAGTTCCAAATAGAGTTATTTTGGGTGTCACTTAAAATGTAGTCTTTGATTTCTACGTCTGATGTCCATCTTTGACTCTATCTTTCACATGAAAAGTTTGGTATATGCTATTTAAGTCTGACAATAGTAAAAATACTCGTACCTCGTTCTTCGGTTCATGGCATGGGATGGAAAAGACCATAGACCTACAGAGAAAAGCCACACACAGGACACAGGGGAGAGAGAACACAGTCTCTGCCATCCACTGATGATGAGGGGAAGGTCTCACTTATGTTGGTAACTGGGGCCCTTGAGATTTTAGTTCCCCAGTGTTTTGAATGACTGAAATAATGTAAAACTGAACTAGGATTTTAGTTGTTCACACATTACCCAATTCTTTCCTGCTCAATACCTTTTCTTCTCACAGTAATCCTCAATTGCTGGTGTACTTTTTTTATTTTGTCAAGCAGTAGGAGACAACTCCAGGGTCACAAGAAAATTTTACGAGTTTGCGAAAGGAGAGGAAATAAATGCTTCTGAGGAAATTAGCTGCTGACATGCAGAAGTCTGGTTGCTCCAGATACTGAGACTCCAGAGACCTAGACATCACCCTTGTTCCTCTGGAGCCCTCTCCCGTACTCACCACATAAAACTTCCCCACTGGTTCATCTTCTAAGTGAAGTTTCACAAGAATGGAAAAATAAACACCACGTTTACTCACTATTAAATTGGAATGAATTGAGTGTCATATGGAAATAACACTCAGCAGAAATCAAGCAGGTGGGAAGGTGGGAGGGGGATGAGGGATGGTAAATTCACACCTGATGGCTGCAGTGCACACTGTCTGGGTGATAGGCACCTGTGCAACTTTGACTCAAACTCTACAAAAGTAATTTATGTAACCGAAATGTTTGTACCCCCCAATGTTTTCAAATAAAAATCAAAAAACAACAAAACTCTTTCCACCTCATGTTTATGACAAGGTAGATCCAGGCAGGAGATTTTCTCTCCTGTCTTCTCACTTTGACCAAATCAAATAAACCTTTCTCTGCCTCTAAGCACCAGGGTCACAACTTTTGGCTTCAGCTGGACATTGGGTACAGGAGCCTGAAATGGGGACAACACGTTCATAGATACTCATATGCTTTGGTGCCCATGTGCTCAAAATGCTGTTTGGGAATGAGGCTGGGTGTGAGTATGCCAGAGCCTGAGATCATGAACCTTCCTGCCCTTTGCTGCTGCCTCCCACACCTACTCATTGTTGTGTTTTTTCCAGTTGCTTTCATATAGGTTAGAAATTTGTGTTATCTGAGAGGTGCCATGATGTAGCAATTCTCCATCAGCATGGATGCCTTTCTAGAAAATGGCAG
Source organism: Otolemur garnettii (assembly GCF_000181295.1). NCBI lineage: Eukaryota > Metazoa > Chordata > Mammalia > Primates > Galagidae > Otolemur > Otolemur garnettii. Next base: position 4,054,099 of record NW_003852437.1, on the reverse strand, counting down.
CGCTCATCGTGCTTGTAAACTGCTGGTGATTCCATAATGAGAAATTCCAAAATCATTTGGTCCTCAATTACTTGGCTGTGGGTTAACCTCTCTAGAATCACTTACTATAATGTCCTTCCTTACACTGTGAGTTCCTCAGTTCCTGAACTTTGAAATCTCTGAACATGAAGACCATGTCGTGTCCCTGCCTTCACATAGGCTCCTTTGTCTGCCAAGAGCACTTTCTTCCAATTACTGTCCCAGGCCTACTTAAAATATCTCTTCCGTTTTAAACCTGCTATGTGGCTCACTGATATCTTTGATTCTTTTCTCCTTTCAGGAACATATGAGACTGTACTACCCCACCCCCTTTGAACTTATGCAGGGCACGTGACTTGCTCTGGCCAGTGCAGTGTGAGAAGTTCCTTTGCCACTTCCAAGTAGAAACATTTTGGAACTTGTGCCTGACTCTTGACACTCTTTCTTCCTTGTTGAGTCAACCAGGGAAGCCAGGTGTTTGAGATGATGGAGCCACTGGGCAGCAAATCTCCCTTGAGCCATGGACCACAGACCACACCACACCACAGTAGAACTGGCACATGTGAGAAATAAATCTCTGCGTGTTAAGGCCACAAGAGTTTGGATTTGTTTGTTCCCACACCACAATCTGCCCCATCGTGACTGAGAACATTCACCTCCCTCCTCCAGAGAGATTTACCTTCTAACCCCTCTCTATCCCACAGCATCTTATATGTGTGTTTCCCTCAGTAGCCTGTGACTTCCTCAACAATGAAGGCCACGCCTTATTAATCTGCATATCCCCAGAACTGAGCACAGTTTCCGGATAGAAAGGTGCTCAATACATATTTGTCAAGACTGAGCTTCTAACCTTGGCTTTATTGAACAATTTGTTTGATATCTATGTGCTCTAGGCTTCCTCTTGTGAAAATGTAGATGAGAATGACCACTCTGCCCTCTCAAGGTCAAGTGAGTTAATAAGAGTGAGAACACTTTGAAAAGTATAAGGACAGAAAACAATAAATTATTATTGCTGGGCACTGGGGCCAGGACAAGCAGCAGAGCCAGAGGTTCTCTGCAGATCATATGGGGAGAAGGCTCCTGCTCCCCCTTTAATTTTGCACAGTGCTCAAAAGTTTTTCTTTCTTTTTGGAAAACACTTTTTAAAGTGGAAAATAGAGGACAAGAGGAATAGCAGTTTCCTAGACTCTGGACTCCCTTGACAAAGTCCCCATCCTTCCGTTCCTGCACTGTCCGGCTAGCCTTTTGAAATGACTCTGTACACTGGAGTTGGGTCCAGCCCGGTGTCGAGACACTGTGCATGCCCTGCCCTCTCTCTCCACACTCCCTGCACACACACAGCCTCAAACTCCTGGCACCTCTAACTTTCTGCTATTCTGGATTCAGGAGTGCACAGGAATTTCTATATGAAATTCAGGCCCAAAGTTCCTTGGTGCCAGTAATACCCTTAGCAGAGGTCCTCATGAAATGATGGAGTACACAGAGGAGGATAAATACCCCAAGTTCTTCACCTTTTGGATGGGACCACTCTGCACCATGTTTTACAAAGTGGCTTAGAGGCCGCCCCGGGGACAGAGCGCTGCCCACCCGCCGTACCTGCTCATTAACCCTTCTCGCTGGCTTCCTCCCCGTCCTAGTTTTCTCCCCTACTCTTGTGCCAGTGGTCCTGAGGATCAACCATTTGCACTTGAAGCCTGTCTCTGGCTCTCCGTCTGGAGAACCCAACCTAGCCTTCTTAAAATATATCAATGAACACATATTAATTGTTATAAAACAAAATGAATCTATGTTTCAAAACAGAATAAGCATATGTAAAACATTATTAAATAATAGGAAGTTACAATTTACACTAAATGCTCCACAAATAGACAGTTCTTAGATTTGTAAAGGTTCTTTGGTGCAATGCTAGTGTGGAAAACACTCTGCTTCAAACACTGTCCATCCCAGGACAACTTTTTCAGTAACATCCTTCCCCTGCTTCCTTTCCCGTAAGGACTCACTGGGGACACCCCTTGGGAGGGTGAGGGATTATGGGGCCTGGGCTCATAGCTTCAAGAGGATGCTGACCCTTGAGGTTTATCACAAATAACACAGGTACCTTCATCCTTAAAACTGGAGCCTTCACCGGGGAAGCAATGTAGGGGACGGGCCCCGTGACTTTTTTCCGTCTTCCAACTTTGAAAAGGCTGATGAAAATGAGGAGAGGCTGCCCCTTATCAGTGTCCTGACAGCCAGGGCAGAATCATTCCTCAAATCTTATTACCTTTTGATCTCTAGCTTCTTCCCCAATGCTGTTTTCTACATTTCAGAGCATAAGCTAGATGCAGTTTTCACTGTGGCTTGAATATACACTGTGGGTGTTGGAGTTAAAGCTTGCCTCCTTACCAGGAAAGGAAGCCCCAGAGAAATAAGGCACTACGGAAATAATTTAGCCCCAGAACTATGGCAAGGAGAGCAAAAATACCATAGATAGTATATTAGAAATTTTAAAATTTGTGTTCATTTGGTAAATGGAATAAGTTCTCGTTCTCCATGAACTCTCTCAGGTTCCTATGTGTAATAAAGACTAATTATTGAAAAAAAGAAGCTTTGAGAGGCAGGCTGAGAGGGAAAATACATGAGCATTTGTGTGTGTGTGTGTCCTGGCCATTTCGGCCACTTTCCCAATCAGCACTGATGGCAGAGAGTAATTCGCACTGATTGCTGAACAGCTGAAGTGATTGCATCCCCGCTGAGCAGCAGTTCAGGCATTTGGGGTGAGAGAGCACTTGCTGTGTACAATGACCATTGGCAGGCTTTCAGAAATTCTTGCTAAATTTGAAAATGGGTTTGGGAACAATATCAATTTATGCCAAGCCAATTCAATAATTGGTGAAGAAACGAGAAGGGAGCCTGTTTTGGAAATAGAACATCTTCAAATTAGAGGGTTGACGTTCTTGTATCATCCTCATTCTGGGATTCTTTTCCATTTGTGAATTGTTTATTTTATTGTATGATTCTGCACAATTAGTATAGCCCTTGTAAATTGTTCACTAGGCATTTTCCATTTTATGTGTTTATTCATTCACTCTATAAATATTTTTAAGGACTTACTATGTTTGAATGCCCAGATAAAAGTATTGAGGACATGGACTATTCCATGCATCAAGTAATGACAAGCAATGGGCTGAAATAGACTAGCAGATTCTGCTAAGCTGGGCATAGTTCACAGGTGCTTGTGCAGCCCCCCTCTAAGACTTTAAATGTCCTGAGCATTCAGTGTCATCATGTGTGTAGCAACACTGTAACAGTGGAAAAATGCCCCCATGATTCGTGGGACTTAAGAATCTTAGGGACCTAAGTCACTGATTCTGCTAGTGGCTGTCAGTTTGGCTTTCAGCCAATAAATTAACCTCTCTTCATCTCAATTTCCTACAAAGGCGAGAACTTTCTCTGCTAGTTTTATTACTTTAGCCTCAGTTTGTAGAAGAGAGCCCAGCCCTGGTGGAACTTAATAAACATCACTTGAAAGAAGGAATAAAACAATTTGATCTCAATTATCTAGGGTCTGAGCTAGGCCACAAATAAGACTTATTTAGATCTCAAATATCTAGGGTCTGAGCTAGGCCACAAATAAGACTTATTTAGATCTCAAATATCTAGGGTCTGAGCTAGGCCACAAGTAAGGCCACTGTGAAGACTTAGTGATGGCCTCTGGCCTCTGGCTTACAGTAATAGTCCATGTATTTTATTTAGGAAAGGTAAGGGTGTCAGGTAAAAGGAGATGGTTTTGGTGCTGGCAAGGTATACTAAATCTAAGAATAGGAATTCATGTTAGTCTAAGCTGTTTGTCAGGGTATCAGAAAAAAAAAGGCACTTAATTAAAAATCTGGTGACATCTTTTCTGATTACGTTGGGCAAACTTGAGTGTTAATTTCTCTGCAATCTTGTTGCCTTCTGTGTGCCTGTTTTATTGCTAACAACGTCGTTTATTGTCAGTGTGAATTTGCCTATTTCACACTAGCTTATATGTTCCTAGAGACCAAAATGCCTAGGACATAGAAGATGCCCAATAAATGTAGGTTTGAAGGATACACTGTCTTTTCTGGGCATGAACATTCACAAATGCTACGTTACTGCCATGCTTCATGAACATGCATAGAGCTTAGTTTTATATTTAATAATGCTTTTGCTTGTCAGAAAATATTTGAGTGCAACTTACTCTACAAAGTGGAAGAGGGAAATGTTTCCTCACAGCTTTTCTTTGACACGTGTATTAATTTCTGTCCTTTGATGGAAATGATTAACCACTTCTCCTCTACCTTCCAACAATTGGTTTGTTAGGTCATCCACAAAATACACATCAGGACCATCTGAAACCTGATACAGACTCATCACAAAGGGAAATTGTGCAGTGTTTTATTTTTCTTGTTGTAACAATATTGCATTTGCGATTAACAAAATCAGGGAAAGGAAACATCATCTCTATTACAAGAGAGCAATTCTGATATAGTCAGGAAGCAGTTACTATTTTGGTTCATCAGGAATTGTCATGGAACAAAATTTGTTGTAGGCAAGGAAACAAATCTGTAAAGCATTGTTACAATTATCCATCTGCCAGTTATCACAGAAATAGCCTCTTTGTATCATACTTAAATTCTCTAGAACAAGATTCATTCAAATACATTTTAATATGTTGGTTGGCATTAAAAGTAGGAAGGGGATCTCCAAAACAGCCTAATTGTTAATTATTTGCCATGGGCACCATCACTAGGTAGTAATCATCTCTAGTGTTACTGGGAAATTTGATGCATTTGGGTCAGAGTTTGATTTCCTGTTCAGGGATTCTATTTGGCTGAGAACCACAGACCAGGGTGAGAAGGGGCTTCCTTGCTCAGGGGATAGGTCCCCTGATTCTTCCTGCCTTATTTCAGCATGCTGGAGGTTCTCCTCTGGAAACTGCTGACTCCCCCAGTTTCCCTCTTTGACAGCCTCAGGAGCATCTCAGTAGGGATGCTTTCTTTACTGGGCATAGAACTTCGGAGAGGGAGTACAGAGCATCTTTATTCCTACAGCTTTGAACTTGACTAAAACAATAATAAATGAGATTTCCTTCAGGCTGGGCATGGCCAGATGACCACTCTGAGACTGAGAATAAATGTCTTGTTTTTGCCTCTTTATATTACAGAGTTAGATCCATCAGTTTAAACAACCAAGTGTTTAAACTCTTAGATTTAAGAAAAAAGTCTGACGAGAAGGAGTGACTTTTCTACTAATTGTAAAAATTTTTATCAGTAAAGTTTGTGAAGAAATAGCCATTAAAATGTTCATTCAACAAATTTGTTTCAAAAGCCTATTATGAGCTAGATTCCATGCTGTGTTCTTTAAATGCCAAATCCCTGGCCTGGACTAACTCCTGATCTCTTTGAGAAGGTTCTATAAGCCATAAGAAGGTTCTGTATAAGCCAGCCAAGCAGGGTGCTGAGTAATAATGACTTTAGTGCAACAGAGGTGAGAGCATTGCGAAGGGCCCAAACTCAATGTCACCCGAGTTTCTACCTGTGTCATGTTCTCCTGTGCACTTTACGTATATTATCTCTCTGATAAAAGATCTAATGTAACCAAGGAATTGTTGAGATAATAACAGGTATTTTAAAAATAGTTAAGGGCTAGAAAGGGCTTTGCATTTTCTTATACTCAGTATGTTTAAGTAATTTAATAATAGGTGACCCATGTAAGAATACATGCTTATTCTTTTTCCCAGTGGATGAAGAATAACCCAATATGATGGTGAGTAGAGCAATACAGGGCGCTAGAAACAAAGGGCTTGAGAAAGGGGTTGCTGGGAACTCTCGGGTCAATGTGAGCGCTCAAGGGTATCAGGTTTCCATTTGTTCACCACCCACTCATGTGTGGACCCCCTGTATAATGCCATTCATTTAAAAATAGAGACTAGGCCAAGGGGAGGCTGGTAAAAAATTGTTTCTTTATATGTAAATTGGGGCCATTAGCGTGAAGGGACAGGTGAATTTGGGAAACAATCAGTTTTCACTTTTCCTGCCACAATCTCCTGTTTATCAGGCACCAACCCTACGGGAGGCACTAAAGCTCTTAAAAGTATTGAGTATATTAACTTAATTCCATGACACTCGTCCCAAGCTATCATCACAATTTCTCTTACAGGGGGAGGGTGTGGGCCTTGAAGCACTCAGTGAAGTGTCTCTAGACTGACTTTAGTGGTGGAGTTGAGCTATAAACCCAGATCTGTCTGATATCCCTCCCTGCATCCCTCCACCCCCTCAAATTTAGCATCAGATAATGACTACAAAAGAATTTGCCCAAGCCGTGTTTGCATGGGGAAAATACAGAGACGCCCTGGGCGGCGGTGAGCAGAACAAAACGTACTCAGCTGCATCGTAAAGGAGTGGGACGATGAAGTCCAAGGTGTTCATTTCTGCTAATTTGCTTTTGTCTATAATCTGAGTATAGCTGGCCTTTTGTATCTGTGGGTCAACATCCATAGTTCAAGCCACTGCAGATTAAAAATATTAAAAAAAAATTGCCTCTGCATTAAACATGTACAGACTTTTTTTTTTGCTATTGTCATTATTCCCCAAACAATGCAATATAACAATTATGTACATAGCTTTTACATTGTATTAGGTATTATAAGTAATCTAGAGATGATTTAAACTATAAAATATATGAGAGGGTGTGTACAGCTTGTATGCAAATACTATGCATAAACACATATGTATTTATATCGGGAACTTGAGCATCTGTGAATTTTGGTGTCTGAGGGAGGTCCTGGAGTCTCCCAAAGGATGACTGTATTTGATAATATAAACACTGTCTCTGCTAGAACACAGAGATAATGAGATTGAAATGACAAGGGCTATAAACAATTAGAGAGGTTTTATTTAACACTAGCATGTGAAAATATATAAGAAATAAAGTGGTATATATTTTTTTCTTTTTTTGCAGTTTTTGGCTGGGGCTGGGCTTGAACCCGCCACCCCAGTGAATGGGGCCAGTGCCCTACTCCTTGAGCCACAGGCACTGCCCATAAAGTGGCATATTTTTTAAAGCTAAGCTTTTAAACTACATTTTTCTTTTGCAAAAATAGTGGCTCACACCCATAATCCCAGCACTGTGAGGGGCTGAGGAGGGAGAATTGCTTGAGCTCAGGAGTTCGAGACTTGCCTGAGCGAGGGTGAGACCCCGACTCCTAAAAGAATGAAAAACCCAGCTGGGTGCTGTGGCGAGCACCTGTAATCCCAGTGGCTTCCAGAGGCTGAGGCAGCGGGATGCCCACAGCCCGAGTCTGAGGTTGCAGTGAGCTACAATGCCACTGCACTCTGCTTAGGCATAAGGTGGGATGCTGTCTCAACAACAATGACAAAACAGCAAAGAAATAAAAATAAAAAATAAGCAAGGATATAAAAAAAGGAAAAAACATATTTAATATTCTATTGATAATAGTGTACACATTTTATGAATAGTCATGTAAATAAAAATTCCATTTTTCCATCTTACTCTTACATTAATTTTATCATCTTCTTTAATTGCTAGTTTCTATAATTGTCTAGTGAAATAATTAGTGAACTTAGGTGCATAGCGAAACTCTTTAGAATTAGGCACTCTCTTGACAATAATACCACGTCAATTCAGTCTTTTATTTAAAAATTGTTGGCATAATGCTTGAGTCTGCTTCAGGTGTCCTCAAACTATGGCCCGTGGGCCACATGTGGCCTGCCTAGGACATTTATCTGGCCTGCTGGGTATTTTGCCATCATTGCCTGTCCTGCTTAGAACTGACTCGTCCCAGGGCCCGCAGTCCAGCCCTCCAACTGTCTAAGGGACAGTGAACTGGCTCCCTGTTTAAAAAGTTTGAGGATGCCTGGACTCTGCTTTGTAATCTTTGTCAGTAAAAGGGTTCTTGAAGTTACATTTTTTTCCCGAAATATTTGACATCTTTCAAGGCTTGTCTTCAGGTCAGTTATTTGCACGGTGGGTTATCTGTAAGATCCCTGGCTGTGTATAATTTTTGTTTTCTGTAGTATACTCTTCTGTTTTTTCATTTGAGATGCAATTTCCTTCCAGGCAATTGAAAGTCTTGGTCTTTAAGATTGTAGTATAACTTGAGGGTATATTTTGACTAACCTTGATGATGTGGTGCCTGAAGAAAAATAAATAAGAATAGAAATTTGGCTTCCTGTTTCCCAGATCAGGATGTTTCATATTCAAGTTTGATTGAATAGACAATTGGACTTACTCTTTCAAATACCCATGCCATGAGATGATAAGAATTAGCAGAAAGACTTCTAGAAGGGGTCTTGCTGCCTGAATCCAATCTCTCTCTGCCTTTTTGTCTGGATTGATTTCAGCATTCGGCAGGTCTCCCTCCCCAGAATCCACTGATAGGACTCCCGCGTCCATGATTGACCCCGTGTGTGCCCTATCTGCTCAGCGGCATATTGACAGGCTGAACTGTGTCCTCGTTAATCAAACGGGAATTCAGAGGCCTTCCTTCACTAATTCAGAGCTCATCATTTCTGTATGAGTATTTGTTAATAAATCATAGGAACTGCCGCTAACCCAAACATCATTTTACGTATTTGGATGCTAGTTATGTGTGTGGGTGCACGTGTGTGCGTGTGTCTTTATTGGCATGAATCTGGGAGGATGAATAAATGAATTTTTCAAAAGTCAGGTAGAAATACAAATGAAGCAAAGGCAATGATTGAATGGCACAGCACTGCACACCAGCCCCCTTTCACTTCGCATGCTGGTAAATAAAACATATTTGAAATATCTGGGAAACCTGCCAGATGAGAAACATTGAATGTGTTTTCCAGTTTTTTTCTTTTTCTTAAAGGTTAGATTTAGGCTTCTAACAAAACATCCTGCTAGAATGAGAAACATCAATCAATCTTGTGCACATTGTGTGTTCAGGATGCAAAGCCTCCAGTCCTGACGGAGTGACTAATGTTCACACTTTCTCCCATCCTACATGCTTAGCCAATATCTGGAATCACGAGCATGGAGTCTGACTGATAAATTCCATAGTATTGAAACACAATCAAACGAAAAAGAGATGATGTCTGTGAAACACTCTATAAATTGCAAATGACCACATAGACATGAAATATTGTTCTTAATTAATGACTCTCTTAACATTAACTATAAATAATAAGATAGGTGATAAATGGCAGTTTTATTGGGAACTTTCTAGCTGATTCTAATCTTTTGCTCTGTTCTTACCTGCTGGGCCCGAGTGAGGAAGGACGAGGAAGGATGCTGAAGACAGGATTCTGAGGCCACTCCCTTCTCAGACAATCCCTGCATTTCTTTGGTCCTAGCCTTGGGACCATGTTTCCTTCATGCTAAGTTTATTAAATCTATTTTGAGCATAATTGTTGGAAGCCTAAAGAGAACGAAACTTAGATCTTATCAGAAGATCAGAGATCCAGGGCGAGCTGGGTAACCCCTCTGAGCCTTCTATCCTCACCTGCAAAATATGGTATAACATATTTATCATTGTGTATTTTCTGTAGGGTCCCGTTCTGGTGCTTTCTTACCTGAATGCTTCCTCGATGGTATTTATTTTAAGCAGTATTCAGTACTGGTCTTAACATCTTGGCAATACATAGCCTCCCTATCTCCACATAATAATGATGGCATTATTTTTTAAAAATAGAGGCAATAACTCTACTCTGTACCTTTACAGAGCAAGTCATGCCACATATAACCAATATTCAAGCAAAATATTCTTACTCGGCTTTCACACTCATCTCTCCAACCCGTCAGATCAACCCACGGTACAGTAAGAGGAGTATGAAGGAAATGTGCAAACCATATGTCTGGTCCCTGGAAAGTGCCCACATGCAGGCAAGACCCCAGAGCTCTGGGGATTCTCTCTGTCATCGTGACCACAAGTCACCTCTGCAGGCTGCCCTTTCATTCCCGAGTACTCAGCCTCTTCACTTACACTGTTCCCCTCCCATCTGCTTTCTCACCGCCTGCAGACGGGTTACAGCTTAAAACACACATCTCCCTCCACTATGGCTCTCTCTCTCTCTGAGAGGACTTTATATGACATGGAAATACCTAGTGGTACAGTGGGAGGCATAAGAGTGTGGATCGCTTCACCCTCATCCCAGCTTCCCCAGCAGTACTAAGTGAATATTCTCTCAATCATTATATGACTCTGAGGAACTCTGAACCCCCACTAAAGAAAAAAGATATGCTCCCAGATGACCTGGAGTCTTGAATCCGCAACTAAGTTTTGTCATCACTCTTAACCCAAGTGTTTCAGGAAAGATGAGAAGTAGATGGCTAGGCAGACAGACGGTGACACACCCAGATCTGGAGTGGGGTACATGTGGATATATGGCCATAGATCCTACATACAGTCATGGCTAAAGAAAGCCCTAGCAGTGGGCACAGTGGCCTTCCTAGCACTCTGTCAGGCTGAGGCAGGAGGAGCCCTAGAGCTCAGGAATTCAAGACCAACCTGAGCAAAGTAAGAACCCATCTCTACTAAAAATTGAAAAATTAGCTGGGTGTTGTGGTGGGCACCTGTAGTCCCAATTACCCTGCTTTGGGAGGCTGAGACAGGAGAATTGCTTGAACCCAGGAGTTTGAGGTTGCTGTGAATTAGGCTGACGCTGCAGTACTCCAGCCCAGGTGACAGAGTAAGACTCTGTCAAAAAAGAAAGAAAAAAAGAGAGAGAGATAAGGAAAGGAAAAAATAAAGCCCTAGGATATCTTCTGCCTCACAATTACATCCTACATCCTACATGAAGGCTGCTATATGGGACCATACGGTGGCCTTTTTTACATGGTCCTGCAGGAGTCTTCAGAATGTAGGTACAGAAATTTAATTTTATCAGTCCAGGCCATTTTCTAGACTCATGAAACACTGCGTTTAGGATTCTGAATGTTAACATATTACTCTAATTATAGCTAAACCTAGAAGAGAGGATGGATTGGCCAAACGTAGAAGGTATTTGAGTGGCCATATACAAGTCCACAGTAAGAAAAACACCAACATAGCATTTGCAATAAAAATAGTTACACCAAGAAATTAAGCCTGGGGTCATTTGTCTTTGTACTCTAAGGATTTACATCTCAAGATGTTTTGTTTCAACATGGGACAATTCTGTTGGTCATTGCAGCCCCAGAGCACCCTGTGTGGTCAGACCTCAGACCTGCATCCCACTGAGATTTTCATCTGCTCCACCTGCCTCTGATGTCAACTGGAGCTGGCCCTGTGTGTTTCATTTGTTTTTCATGCCTGTTCATTCCTAGCCATTCTTTTTTCTTTCCTCTGGAGCTCTGTTCACTTTGAAGACTGTTGCTATTAAGACAAGGAATACCCAGATCCATCCCTTAAATGTTAATCTTTCTATAGGTTTTAATATGGAAGTTCAAAATCTATTCTGATTATACTAGTTATCCTTTAGTGGAGCTATTTTCATTTCACAGACTTGGACTTAGAGAACTCGAACTTGGTATGCAAATCTGGGCAAAAACATTTGACTGTGTTATTTTTCATTTTGATTTGGAAATGAGAGTGCTTTGAAGATCTGCCTGTAACAAGGGCTACCCATAAAGAAGAAAATAAACCAAATGTTAGTGGAACACACAGAGATTCTGAAAGCAAAAGAAAGTCAAGAGATTTACCCAAGGTCAGTGAGCACATCTGTTGCAGAGCTGAGAATAGGATGTCACCTAACTCCTTGGCCGATGTCCTGTACAATAGATCCCTCTGGTCAATATTTCTTATCATGCTGTGAAGGGCAGTGGCGAAACCAGACAGACCTCTTTAGTATAACAAATGTGAGTCCTGGTGCCTGGGCTGTTTACTTGAGTTCATTTCCATCCTTAAAATCTTTTCATTCAATTCTTAGGAGTACTTCAGTCTTAAAGTTTTTTTTTTTTTTCTACTTAAAAAACTATATAAATAGATGGCATTTAAGAAACTAAAAATGAGGAGACCTCATTTTAAAAATTATGTATGAAATTTCCATCTTCCATGCAAGGTACAGTTCAATTACTGAGCAATTTTTGTCATTATTACTCCAACCTACCAAAATTAATTATCATGCCTTCCATAGTTCTGTAAGTTCTTATCATTTTTGTTCTAATTATCTGGGTATCTATCTAGTTTCTTTGAATGCAGGTGATTTTTTTTATTCCTACCTGCATCTCTCATCTAGTACTTAGTATGCATTTCATATAGTGTGAATTTAATAAATGCTAAGATGAAAAAATGCTCATATACACCTTTAGAACTATTTTTGTTCTGGTTTCCATTTTATTTTCAGGAAGTATCATAGTAGATGCAAACATGGACCCAACAATTCAACCCATAATAAATATCACACTTGGGGCTTTCCCAGTGTTCACTTTATGTGACATTTTGCTCTTACAACTGTGCAGCAGGGAAGACAAAACTCCCTGGGGTCTGCCACTGGTAGAGTGCAGAGCAGAGGAAGGGAGAAGACTCTCTGCCTTATTATTTCCTTTCAGCACACGGGGTAGAATCATTTATTCATTTGCTATTCATTGTTTCCGCTGAAATTCAAGACATCTGGGAAAGTTCAGAAGAAATGATGGCATGAAAAGAGAAAGAAGGTTCAGAAGATTACTGAAATTTCAGGATTGACATTCTCCAGAAGAACAGAATGTGTTTAAGCTACTTCCAAGATTTGCAAGGCAAATTCAAGCCACGTGGACACCACTGAGTGGTTTCTGGCACTTCTGCAGATCTGAGATGGCTGTTATCTAAAGATAAACTGTGACTCATGGCTGATGAGGAGCTGAATCAGTGGTCAGTGCCTACAGTCGCTGACCTGAGAAGCAAAAGCAGGGATGAGGAAGGGAACAAATCAAGAGGTCAAAGCGGGTTGCCATCCCGGGTTATATGGAGGAGAGTAACTTAGAAAAGGGGGCATAAAAGTAAACCAAGTTGGCTGCATAATATGTACTGATCTCTGGGTATGTGTGTGTGTGGAGGGGGGTAGTTCATCAAGCTTACCACACATAGGAGTGTCTGTGTTAGGACACTGACTACTGCAGCGTTAGAAATTTGCACTCTGAAAAGCATAGTGTTTTGTGCTTTTTGTTTTTTCTGTATATATTTACCTTATCAGGGGCCCTTTAATTGTTAAAATAAGAATTGTATGGAAATATTGTTGTCTGCAATATGCTAAGGGAACTGATGGCATAGAATTTTGATGTGGTGACCTTCAAATTAATGTGATTGATTCATTGATTGGTTGATATGTAGTTGGAACCCTCAACTTTAAAAATAGACCCAGCAAAGTCTAATTAAAAACAACAGATCACTGCTGAGCTACTGGGACATAGGGTTGCTGACCACGTATCTCCCTAGACTGCAAGGAGATTTCATTCCAGCTGGACTGGCCTTCTGATTCCCCATTTTCCATTGAAAACACATCCCCTTGTAGTGATGTGGCGTATCAGCTTCATTAGTCTACTGTGTTCTGAATTCTTAAAAGGTTTTTGGAAAATTTCCAGGGTCACGGATCACAGCACATTTTCAGAGTGCTTGAACCTATCAGCCAACTGTTCTCTAATCTATTTGTGCTGACAACTGGCTGAGTAAGTCTAGTTAGGTGGCACTGACTCACTGGTGCAGTGCCGAATTTGTGCTCTGAAACTTCTGCATTTCTGCCTTTCTCTCCCAGCCTGCCCTTTCTCAGGATGCCCCTCAGGGTGTCATCCTCCAGGGGACATCTGTCTCAGATGACGAGACAACCCTTTCCCTCAGGCTTCTTTTAAACATTTTTCATCTTCCAATTTGAAATGAACAAAGGACAGTTGGGAGGAGAATATTTGTGCAGTGTTCCCTACAGGGATGGAAAAATGAAAGGGGAACGAGCCAAGGGAGACCCCCAAAGAGACTCTCTGGGAATGTGCCCCCCTCACATTATCCTCCTAGAGCTCGTCCCCACTCCAACTTTGAATGGTGAGTTGTTAGTGTGTCTTCAGATGGGATAGTTTCCCCTCGTAGAAGTCCACCTTATTGTAATTTAAACGCATTTTAGTTTAGGAAACAAGCAATTCTCTGGCACTTTATGTTTTTATTAAAATCCACCAAACATTTGGCCATGTGTGGCTTGAAAATAATGGTGAAAGTTGGAATTTCCCTCTTCTTTTCTTGGAAATCATACAAATTGCACAAGGAGAACATGAAACAGAAACACAAATTCCAGATGAAACTTGGAACTACAAAGTAAGTAAAGGGGCTTCCAAAACAAGTGGAAATTGAGCAGAGGATGTGGGTGGAAGGATACAGAGAGGTCCCTTGTGTTAGAAGGTGCTGGCCCGTTACACCTCCCTGAGGGGAAAAACACAGACCATCCCGAGTGTACACCTGTGGCAGCAGGGAGCCTGTGTGGGAGTTCCCCTTCAGGGGAGGGACATGTGCACTCAGGGACTAGCCCTGCAGTCCTGGAGGAAGGCAAAGGCTTTACACTGCCCACAAACCCATAGCTGCCCATCTTCATTAATGTCCAAACCAGCTTACCTACAAAACCTGGGTCTTGAAGCAGTCTCCTTCCAAACTCCTCCAGAATTCAGGCCCCTCTCCTATATAAATCTCCTTTGATCCTTTCTCCAAAGTTTATGGCATAGTTTATTTTTATTTATTTTGGAAGTTCCCCTTCCCTTTGTTGTTTTTGAATTTTTAAACAGTGTTAGACAGGATGGTGTCCAACTTCCCTTCCTTGACTTTTGTTTTTATCTGCTATCTCTCTTCTTCAAAAATTGTTCAGCTCTTACCAGGCTACCCATTGGTTTTGCTGTTATCTGCTGCTGCTTCCCTTGATCTAGTTTGGCTTTAAGGCTTGTTTTGTTTTTTACTTTTATTAATGTTTGATTAGTTTATACATCTGACAGATTAAAATTTCTTAAACATTTAAATATTGTTTGCAAATGTGATTAAATTGTTTTAAACAATATAAATTAAAGCCACTAAAGTTATAAATCTAGCAAATTAAATTTTCTTAAATTTAATAACATTTGCAAACTTGACTAAATTCTCTGAAGCATTTTAATCTGTTACCAAAAGTTCTGCACTTGTACCCAAGGCTGCACCAGAAGAACAAGAACAAGTGGTTTGAAGAGAAGGAAAGATAAGTTCATTAATTTGCAGGCAAATGAGGAGATTGGCAGACTTCCATCTCAAAGTACTGGTGTCCACCTTCTGAGCAGAAGCACAGAGCTTTTAAATGCTCCCATTAATTCCCTAATCCCATTTTGGGCTAAGACAGTCTTGTGACCTCCACCCAGATTTATCCTATCTCCTGTGGCACAAAGAGCAAAAGGGCACTCCCTCGACCCTCCTGACCACTGGCATGAGGCAGGGATGTAGGGTTTAGTTCTCAGAAAATGGTAAGGAAGTTTTTAAGAGACAGAAAATATTTTTGTTCTTTTTTCCCAAGGCATTCTGTCTATCACATATTCCCACTGTCAATTTTACCCTTCCATATCTATGGAGAAAAAGGTGATATAGTACCTACCCCGGGGTGCTAGGAAGGGTCTCTCACAAACTATTTCTTAGGGGCTTAACTTTAGCCTGCTTCTAAAGGGCTACCTTTATCCAGAAGACAACTCACTTTAGGTGGGTTTTATGTAATGCTCATTCTAAATACAGGGCTGGCTTTAAGTTTTGCTTAATTGTAGCAGTTTCTGGCTTTAAAAAATGAGACCTACATTTTAACCAAAACTAGATCAATTCCTTAAAAGACAATTCACCAAAAAAAAACCAATTTGCTGAAGGGTCAATTTGTTGAATGACTGTTCTTTGCAAATACAAAATTAATCGTTTTATAAAACTTTTAAAAGAGAAAAAATTGCTGAAATGTATGCAATGGATAAGAATATATTCTTCTTATGACTGTGACAATATATTCTTCTTAAATATATTCAATAAAATATTATACGACTTGCTCTCTATTTAGGCAAATCTTAAGGAATATTTAATGTGTTAAAATTTAAGGGTAGTATAATTATGAATATATTCTTCCTTAAAATATAGTCATGAAACTTTATTGAATATATCAAATATATTATTCTTAGGGAAACATCCTCACTTTGAGCACTTTATTTTGAATTTTTCAGTTTCAACCTGTTCTTTTTTATGAGTCTTTTGAAGTCACTTTCTGTCTTATTAGTATTATGGCATTTTTAGGGTTCATATTTTATTGTATGAGTAATGACCTAATTTATCAAATTAAACAAAATAATTCTTTTGACTATTTATAAAGCATATAACAATTGGTAAGACATGCAATATTTGTAACATTCGTCACGGGTTTCAGTATTATCGTTGCATATTGAAGTATAACATGAACACAGAAAAATGCATAAATGAGGCTGGGTGCAGTGACTCATGCCTATAATCTAGCACTTTGGGAGGCCCAGGAGGGAGAACTGCTTGAGGCCAGCAGATCAAGATGAGACTGGGTGACAGACAGTAAGATGCCATCTCTGAAAATATACAGAATAATTAGCCAGCCATGGTGACACACAACTGAAGTTCAGCCACTTGGCAGACTGAAGCACAAGGCTTACTTGAGCCAAGGAATTTGAGATTGATTTGAGCTATGATGACATGATGATGATGATGGCTACTGTACTCTATCTGGGGCAAGAGAGTAAGACCTTGTCAAAAAAAAAAGCAAAAATGATAACAGTATAGTTCAACAAACCTCTTGTATATATGCCTACCAAACCAGGTCAAGACATAGACCATGTTCAGCACCCTGAAAACCCCATCCCCTCTGTCGCTGAAGGTTAGTTTATTCTGCTCATAACAACTTTTTAAGGAATGTTAAATTTGCATCTATTCTGATTCCCTACTGCCTCAGCTGTTGGGATCAGGGCAAAGCAAAGGAACTTCTTGCTAGTGGAAAGACAGGAGCTGCTGGTCCCAGGAAAGGGAGTGATGAAGGGTAGAGGAGGAGAGGCAGAGGCAGAGAGTGTGAAGGTGCTGCAACTCTGGAATCTTGTTTTTATACTTCTCTCTTAGACCCTGCCAATGTAGCTGATAGTATTATAAGCATCATAAAGAATTAATAATATAAACTATTGATAAGTAAATGTGGAAAATTGATGATTTGATGAACTGATCATTTAGTGCACTGCCTCTCAGTGAATTATTCAGTGGATACAGATTTAAGGTGAGACACTCCTAGTCCACTGTATCCTCTGTTATAATAGCCAAACTATTCAACTGATTAAAGGCAAGAACTGGAAGGAAGGAATGTGTTAAATGCATGGGCTTGGAGAACTGCAAGTCAGTACAGTTCTTAGTTGAATTTCTTCATCCATCCAAAGATAATAGTAGCAGAAATAGACTCAACGGGTTTATAGAAAGAGGAACATATTAATTCCTGACCCATGAGAAAGTTGGGCAGGATGGCCTGACAGACCTGGTCCTAAATAGCTGTAGTGGGACCATGAAGTGAGGATGGCTTTGCATAGCTCCAGGTAAAACATTCCTGTTTGGCATCAGATCATTTTTCACAGTGATCCTGATTGTTGTCTCAGACCCTGTGAAAAATCTGATCATAGACTGTTTCTTTGTGAGTGGGGTGGGAGTATAGGAACAAAGGCAAGAGGAAAACAAGGACAAACTCAGAGTTTTCAGGCTTGATCAACTGGGTACAAGGTAGTATCATTCGCTAATTGGGAAAAATAATGATTTGTGAGCAAAATAGAGACCTCAGTTTTTATGAGATCACATTTTATTTTCTTACAAAATGGCAAGCAGGCACTTGGATTTATAAGCCTGGAGCTGAAAGGAGGGAGATAAATTTAGGAATCTTCAGCCTATAGATGTTATTTAAAGTCATGAGAAAAGCAGTGTTTTTAGAACTGTGAGTCACGATCCATTAGTGTTATTACATCATTTTAGTGGGTTAAGACCAAAATTAAAAAAAAAAAAAAAAGAATAGAAATAAATGCAGTATAGTGGGCTAGAAAATGTCAAAAAGACTCATGTAGACACAAAATATTATTTTGTGAGACTGATAATTTTGATGTCTATTGTGTAAACTATATGTGTGCAAGTATGTATATTTATATGTATTCATAGGAATACATATTCCTATGTATCCAACATGCAAATGTCATTAGGGAAAGTGAAAGAAGGGGACAACTGGAACCTTGGACTAAGCCTTGAGTGACACCAACACAGATCTTGTAAATGAGGAACTGAGGGAAATAATCCTGAGACGGACTAGCTGGTGTAGTCTGACATTTAAGGCTATGCGTCAACTTGACTGGGCCACAGGGTGCCCAGATAGTTGCTTATTTTGGGTGTACCTGTATTAGTGTTTCTGGATAAGATTAACATCTAAACCCAGAGACTTCATAAAGCAGATTGCCCTCTGCTGTGTGGGTGGGCCTCATCCAATTTGTTGAAGGCTTGAATAGAAAGAAAGGTTGAAAAAAAGACATGTCCTTCTCTCTGGTTGGCTGTTTTCAAGATGAGACACTGATCCTCTCCTAGGACTAGGACTCAAACCGTTGGTTCCCCTGGTTCTCAAATCTTTAGACTCAGACTGGAATTATTCCACAGGATCCCCTGAATCTTCAACTTGCAGATCTGGGAACTTCTGAGCCTCCATAATCATGTGAGCTAATTTTTTAGATACAGCCATGTTGGGGTCAGTTGATGACACCATTGGAGAGGACAAAGTGGAGACAGGGTACATATATATATATATCTGTATCTTGTGGGATGTTTGATTATGGAGGGGCTAAAACTAAAGGGGGTAGGATAGTACAGGTTGGTTTCATTTTAACTAAAATAGTAATTGAGATATAATTTTCTTTAGAGATGAAAGAATATGAAATATGTTTGCCCCTCACTCCATTAACTGTAGCTTTGAGACTCTGATGTTGGTTTCTTAGCACAGATTAAGGATGACAGCATAGGTTACTTGAGAGTGGCTGCCTAGTTAGTGGTGTTGAGAAGGATCATGAGGCTGTGTTTGCTGTCCTTGCCTTAGATTGAGGTCTTAAAATACAGATAAATGAAAAAATTATTTTAAAGAGGAGAAACAGCATTTAATGGCCAGGTTTGGTACAATTGCCTTAAAAAAATGTCATTCACTGAGCAAAAGTATTGAATAACTATGTGTCTGGGTATATACTAGCTACTGTAGGATACAAAGTAAAAAATGATACTGTGCTATCAACAATTTTCTAATAAAGTTAGGGAGTTAAGGCATATACATACAACTAGACAGTCTTTAATACCTCAATGCCTGGCATAAGATTGTTACTGGCTGAATGTATCTTCCCCCAAATTCATATGTTGACATCTAACCCAATGTGAAGGTGTTTGGGGATGAGTTCTATGGGAGGTGATAAGGTCAGGAACATGAAGCCCTCATGAATGAAATTAGTTCCCTTATAAAAGAAGCCTAAAGAAGCTCGCTCAGTCCTACCACCCTGTGAGGATACAATGAGAAGGTAGCCATCCATAAACCAGCAAGTGGGCCTTCAACAGATTCCAAATATGCCAGCACCTTGATCTTAAACTTCCCAGCCTCCAAAGCTGTGAAAAATCAATTTTTGTTGTTTACAACTATATAGTCTACCATAGCAGCCCAAATGGACTTAGATAAGCAAATATGGAACCATGATAATCACAAAAATTATTAGGCAGTGCTGAAGAATGCTTCCTTGTGGAGAAGTTACTTTTTTTGGAAATGGGCATCCATGGTTTTCATATCTAGAGGCATTTTTAACTATAAGTTTAATAAAAATTATTTTGTGTTCAATAGAAAAGCCCTCTTAATCTCAAATCATTCTCTCATTTGCCTATTACATTCCTAAAATTAGTTTCCATTGCTTGGGTGTAAGCCCCTTGCAGAGCTAATTAAATTCCAAATACCCTAAAGGAGGAATGAGAAAACCATTATAAAGATATTTTAAAAGTTATTATTTTTTAACATTTAAAATATGAAGAAAGAATATGGCTCTTTTTAGAGAAGTCTCCTAAGAAGAAGCTTTTAAAAATATCTATCAAAAACAAGTAAAGCTAGTAAAAATACAAAATGTAGCTGAACAAAATTATTCCCAATTAGCTATTCTATAGAAAAAGTTAATATCTTGGAAGGACAAGTGTTCCCAGGACCTAAATTTCTGGTCAACATCTCCTTTAGAATAGAGGGACATGTTTACATACATTTACTTATTCTATTCTATGAAGTAGTTACTTTTTCTATTTTATAGTGGAGGGAAGGGTGCATGGAGAGTAACTATAATTTGCTTCAGATCAAGCCCTCAGTTGACTAATTTCCGTGTTATTGTCTCTTATTTTAGCCATCTGTCCATGGGAACACGAGTCTCTTAGGCACTTACTGGTTGAGTGATGGGCTGGACCAATTAAATAAATTTGTATTGAGAAGCTATTATGGACTGAGGGTGTTCTCTTTGTACCATGGGCTTCAAAGTGGGTGGTACCCAAATTTTGGTGTATGATCAAGACTTGGGCAAAATTGGTAACATTCAAGCATTTTACTCTATTGTTTACTGATTCACTTTGTTTTTTAACACTTAATTTGATAAATTTTAATTTTAGGACTTTCCCCTACCTTTGCTGGCTGAACTCCATCTAGTCTATTAACTACTGTCAATCTTAACCCACCAAACACACTCCAAAATATAAAAGAATAACATCCAGTTAATAACTACTGGGACGCCAGTAGTTTGAGTCTTTTGATAGCACATCAACTAACTGTGTAGAGTCACGGGGGGTGTGAGCAAAGCAGAGAACAGATGAAGCTGACCTGTATACTGACTCCTGGAATTTTTCTCCAGGTTTCAGGCAACATGATTTAAGATTCTTAATGAGTTAGGCTGCTGCCAGAAAAATACTTGGCTTCATTTTATAGGGGAATACACTCCAGCTCATATGTAGATGATATCATCTCATATGAGATTTCTGTAATTATTAATACATAAGTTCTCCCCACTTGTAGGCACTAATGGCGTGATAGTTAAAATCCTGCCAAAATTTTATTATGGCCATGAGTAACTTGACTTCCCAGGTGTACACACGTATTATACATGGCATTATGTTGGGAATTAATTTTCTTGTAGGCTTCAGCAATAAGAAGCCTGGATTTTATTCCTGAGATCTTGGGTAAAGGACATCACATAATTGGAATATGTTGGGGAAAATTCTGCCTGGTTCTAAAAGAGAAGAAATTTCTTTTCTTTTCTTTCTTTCTTTCTTTTTTTTTTTTAAAGTTTATTTCACAACCCCGTATCTTTAGTACCCACATCCAGGACCTATGCAAAGTCTAACATCCTCCAAGAACTGGGGGGAGAGGGGATGTTGAATTTATTGTGTGGTTAGACTCAGAACTAGGAAGCATAGTAGGCATGAACTGTAGACCTCATAGCAAAGTATATTGTGCAGGCAGGATATTATATTCTCATTAAGAAGTATTTTAACCACCAGCTTTCCTTCTGGAAGATTTTTGTAGTTTTCATATTTGCTTCCCATAGGCAAGAATGCTGTTAAGATGATTTCTATGCCAGTGATATGGCCTTTCTTGTCACATCAAATGAAACTAGTTTTGTCAGTTCAATATTTACTTCCTGTGCATCACTGTCTACGAAGTTGCCCATTTCTTGGTTCCAGACAGAGGAAAAACAATGATTTTTTTTTTGTAAGTTAAAACAATTCTTCCTTGGGACCACTCATCTCGAGAGAGGCTTCCTTTTCTACTGACAGAAAGGTTTAAGTTTCTTTGACTTCAGCTCCTTCTTTTCCCATCCTGGTCACCTTAAAAGGCCCAATTTTGACATCAACCATTCCGTTCCTTCTTTTCTCCCTTTTTAAGCTAGCCTTGTTCCCTTCCCTGTAAGGGTCTATGATGCACCTTTTTTCTGGCTGAGATTCTCTCTCTCTCTAAGTGTTGTGGGTTCTTTTCCCCTAATGCATTTAAATATAAGATTTCCCTGCAGCTTTTTTCTCTGATGCTCTTCTCTCTTTTCTTTCCCTCTTTAGGAAACTCTTATCTCCTGACTCCTCTCTTTACTTGCTTCTGTGCAGGCGGCTCCCACAATCTTTTCCAGCCTTAAGCCTTCATTTAATATATTTCTCTACATCACCTTAAAAAATCATTTTAATACAAATTGCATATGTATACAAAGTAGAGAGAATAATGTCATGAATTCCCACGGGCCCATTGCCTAGCTCACCAATTGTCAATATTTTGCCAGTCTTGTTTTATATAGGCCAGATCTAGGTACAATTTTTTTAGAAAACAATATATCATAAAAGGGCAGGGCTACAAATTTTCTAATGAGTCACCTAATCAAGCACATGATACCTTGTTTTATGCTGTTAATGCTAATATGTGTTTTCTTATGTTGCAATCTCTGATTTCTTTCATTTCTGCATTTCTAAGCCAAAATCAATATGTCTAAAAATCATTTTCTCCTCTTCCTCTTCTCTTTAGATTCAGCCTCTTCTCTCAACTTCCTTGTTTGTGTTAATGGTTTTCCTTAAACTTCTTGTAATTCAGGCCTAAAATCTCCAAGTCATTCTTGATTTCTTTTGCCTGTCCTTCTCACCTCTGAAAAGATTTCTTAAAATTCTGTTTGTGATCTTCTCATTGAGCAGAAGAGAACTCTACTGAACATTGTTAGCATCATAGGAAAAAAGAGTCATAACATAGACTGACTTAGCATTAGAGAGTCAGTCCATTTGGGCTTAAAAATACAAGAAATAAAGTATTTACTGGTATTTGAGGTCAGTGGTATCAGTAATGTAAGATAAAAGAATATTTTGATTTTTTAATATGATTAATCAATTGCATGCATAATCATAGAACTTCACATTATCTAAGTGGATCTTAGGAGAAAATAAGTCAATGAGAAATAACTCTCTTTTTTATAAGAACTTTAGATAAGCTGGACTACTCATGACCCTGCTTGCTTCTGACAGTTAACATACTTGTTTGCTCTCAGACCAAACCACCTAGAAAAATAGCCCAACAGTTACTCAATCATACTTCACTAGGAGTCTCAGCATCTACTCATACAACAGCTACATCATTTTGTAGAAGAACACCACAAAAATGACATGTCTTGAACCAAGAGTAGGTGAATGGGGGCTTGGTGATTAATGCTGCTTCCATGTTGTTATTATTATTATCATTGTTATTATTTTTGCTTTAATGATATCCAATAAATAGTCTTTCTTTTATAATTTTTATTTATATCTATTTTTATTTCAAAATGTTAAAGGAGTACAAATGTTTTTGGTATTGTTTGTAATGTATTGCTTGAAACATAGGTATAAGTGTGCCTATCACCCAAACAGTCTTCACTGTACTTGTTAGGTAGGTTTTCTGCCATCTCCTCTTCCCCTCTCCATTCACCCCCACCCCTAGTTGCTTTCCAATGAGTTTTACTTCCCTTTGTGCACATGTGTGCTCTTTGCTTAGTTCCAATTTAATAAAGAGTACATGTGGTATTTATTTTTTCATTCTTTAGATACCTCCCTTAGGATAATTGTCTCTAGTTCCATCCAAATTGTTGCAAAAGGAATCAGCTTATCCTTTTTTATAGCTTAATAGTACTTTATAGTATACATATACCACGTTTTGTTAATCCTCTCATGAACTGATGAGAATTTGGGCTGATATCACATCTTTGCAATTGTGAATTGTGCTACAATAAAATGCAAGTACAGATGTTTTTTTGATAAAATGACTTCTTTTCCTATGGATACTCAGTAGTGAGATTGATGAAACAAATGGTCGGTCTACTTTTAGTTCTTTGAAGAATCTTTATATTGTTTTCCACAGAGGTTGTACTAATTTGCAGTCCCACCAACAGTGTATAAGTGTTCTTTCCTCTGCATCCACACCAGTATCTATTTAATAAAAGGCATTCTAACAGGGGCAAGGCAATATCTAAATGTAGTTTTAATTTGGATTTCCCTGATGTTAATGAGGCTGAGCTTTTTTTATATGTTTGCCTACCGTTTGTCTATCTTCTTTTGAAAAACTCTGTTCATGTCCTTTGTCCACTTTTTAGTGGGGTCATTTGTATTTTTCTTACTGATTTGCTTGAGTTCTTTGTAGATACTGGTTATTAATCCTTTATTGAATGTATAGTTTGAAAATATTTTCTCCCAATGTGTAGGTTGTCTATTTGCTCTGTTAATTAATGCTTTAGCTGCGCAGGCACTTTTTTAATTTAATCAAGTCCCATTTATTCATTTTTGTTGTTGCTGTAATTAACATTGGAGTCTTAGCCATACATTTTTTGCCCACGCCAATATCTACAAGAGTTTTTCTTACATTTTCTTTTACAATTCATATGGTTTTATGCCTTACATTTAAGTCTTTTATCCATCTTGAATGAACTTTTGTGGTTGGTGGGAGATGTGGATCCTGTTTCACTTTTGCATGTAGCTCTGCAGTCTTTCCAGCATCATTTATTGAATAGGGATTCTTTCTCCAATGTATGTTGTTGTATGCTTTCTCAAAGATTTGTTAGCTATATGTGGATGGTTTTACCTCTGGATTCTCTATTCTGTTCCATTGGTCATGCCTCTATTTTTGTGCCAGTACTATTCTGTTTGTTTACTATAGGGTTGTAGTCTAGTTCAAAGTCTGGTAATGTGATGCCTTCAGATTTATTCTTTTTGCTTAAGGTTCTTTTGAATATTCAGTCTGTTTTCTGATTCCAAAAAAATGTAGAATTATATTTTTCTAGATCTATGAAATATGATGTTTGACATTTTGATGGAGATTGCATTGACTCTCTAAATCATTTTTGGTAGTGTGGACATTTTAAGATGAGCATGATATGTTTTTCCACTTGTGTCATCTGTGATTTCTTTCCTCAGTGTTTAGTAGTTCTAGTATTTAGTAGTTCTCTATTTGTAGAGAACTTTTAACTCCTTAGTTAAGTATATTCCTAGGAATTTTATTTTGTTTGCAGCTATTGTGAATTGTATTAAGTTTTTGATTTGACTCTCAATTTGAGTGTTATTGGTATATAGAAATTCTACTGATTTTTGTACATTGATTTTGCAACCTGAGACTTTGCTACATTTGTTTGTCAATTTTGGGAGTCTCTTGATGGAGTCTGGGATTTTCTTGATAGGAGATCACATTGTCAGTGAAAAATGATAGTTCAACCTCCTCTTTACTGATTTGGATACTTTTTGTTTCTTTCTCTTGCCTGATTGCTTTTTAAACTATTCAATATTTTGATGTTCAATGTGGGAGGCCTATGGTCAATTCACATATGCTATTGCTTACTTTCTAAAGGAAAGCCAGATGTCCAATGTCACTTGGTAACATTGATTTTCAAGGTAAAATAAAACTTACAGAGAGAAGATAGTGGAGTGTTGTTAGTGGTTTGTCTAGATGATAAAATCTCTTGTCAATAGCAGTACCAGACTTTCACTTTCAGGACAATTCTAGATAATTTACACAGTGCTGCGATTACTGATGCAGTCAAAAATTATGAGCAGATTTACAGTGGGCTATCTTGTTAAAAGAGCAGCTGAAACAGAATTTTTAATTTTATTTTAGCATCTTTACATGTGAAAGAGAGCTTTTAACACTTGTAAGCAGTTGCTGAAAGTAAGGTTAGGTATATATAAAGGGAGAAAAAAAGAATACTGCTTATGAGAAACTGATAGCGAACTCCTTAACAAGTGGTATTTAGAAATAAAGTTTTAAAAATTGAATTAAAAATTCATTGTTCAAATTGGCCATTTATATAGAAAATCTATAAAATAAAAAGATTATTTTTTACAATTTAGCAAATAATGAAAAAAAATGCCCCGAGGTACCAGGACATAATGTGAACCAAATTATGTAGGTACACTATTGATAGCTGCTAATTAGCATGACCTGACTCTCAATTTCTACCCATTCTTCTACTCCAAATCATTTTGTGTTAGTTTGTGTCATAGAAATTTGCACATAGTTAGGGTCTGACAAACAAGTGATGTGCATAGAATCAATATTAGCCAGGACTTACCCTATTTTTTTATGAAGAAACAGTGGCATAATTTTCTCAATTGTCTAATTTAGATATTGGGCTTCTCTCAGTTGTATATATTTCACTTTGTTTCCATGTTATTGCATAGCAAGCATCAGTTTATATTTAAAATACATTATGCAGTACAAATACAAGCAGAGTAGAACATTCATGAATTACATTATTCCAAATTGCATAACAGGAGCTTTCCCCATGAAGGAAAAACGAAGTCTAAGGATAAATCTAAAGATTTTTGTTCCCAGAGATTTCTTTTTCTATCAATATAGCAAATTAGTTATTTTGGTGACTCTCCTGATTAAAGCAAGTAAAATAGTTAATAAAATATACTTTGAAAAGGAAGGACGATGAAGAGGCAAAACAAAATTTAAACAGGAATGCTCGGGGCCAGGCAAGTGTTAGTATTGCCATTGACTCTGAGGTTATCTGCACTGAAACCTTGAGTTTTTCCTGTGAAGGCTATATGGGTAAAGGTAGTGGTTATTCCCTTTACTAAATATAATGGAGAACCTTATAGGAGACTTACACATAAAGCTCAGACCATAAAGAATTATATTCTTTACATTTTTTTTTTTTAGTATGAGAAAGCAAGGGAACTATCTTTACCTGGATGTAAAGTAGAGGAAAAAATAATCTCACCTGAAAAATTGCAGCTTAATTCATCTTTCATGAAGCTGTGTCATCTTGATTCATTCTATCTGTATTCTCTAAAAAGTCTCAAGCAGCAAATTTAACATGGTGCATGTTTGAAAGTGACCCTAAGCTAGTGACACTAGTTAATAAAAATCCCCTCTGGAGGAACTTAACTTTAACACAGGCCTCAAAGTATTCTTACAGGAAGAATTCTAAGGAAAGTGAGGTCACAAAGGTCCTGTGAGAACAAGTAAGACAAGACAGACCTGCAAGTACTTTTGACATTATTAGATATTGAATTGTAAATGAAATATGGAATATGGAACTATGGAATATGTCAGAGAAAATAGCAAATAAATTTGAAAATTTGTGCAAAGACTATAAAAAACAACCTAACATATTGGGAAAATAAAATAGAACTTCCAGAATTTAAAAACATACAAAATAAAATAGTCGAACTATATACAGATTCAATAGCATATTAGATATAACTGAAGAGAAATTCAGTGAAATGAAAGGTAGAGCTGAAGAAATCTGGGATACAGATCCCCCAAAACAAGATGAAGGGAATTGCAAAAACATATGCTATGCTTATGGGGGACAGGAGTGATGTATTTTTATCTTTTCAAAAGCTTCTTGGATGAAGTTTTTAAACTCCAAGGGAAATTGTCACCACAAGCCCTGCACTAAAGGAAATGCTCAAAAGTGCTCTAAATATTGAAAGTAATGGTAGATATACATTAGAGTAACAATACCCAATAGTAAAAACTCAGCTCCTCTAAAACAGTAACGACACAAGGGAGAACACACAGCAAACGTATAGTCAACATGATGACTGGAACAGTATTTCACTTATCAATATTAATATTGAATATAAACAATCTAAATGTGGCACTTAAAAGATACAGATTGATAGAATGGATTAAAAAATAAAAAACATAACCTCAAACATCTAATGTCTTCAAGAAACACATTTAACTTATAAAGAGTCACACAGATTCCAGGAGAAAGAGTAGAAAAAATATTCCATGCACATAGTAAGCATAAGTGAGTAAGGGAAGCTATTTTTATATCAGATAAAACAGAATTTAAATCAATAACAGGGAAAAAAGACAAAGGTGGTTATTATGTATTAATAAAAGATCAATTCAACAAGAAGATATAAGAATCCTAAATATAAGTGCATCCAACACTGGAGATCCCAGATTCATAAAACAGATGACACTAGACCTAAGAAGTGAAATAAAGAGCAACATAATAATAGTAGAGGACTTCAACAGAAGACTGACAAAACTAGATCATCCAGGAAGAAATCAACAAAGAGATATTGGACTTAAATGGGACTCTCGAACAAAGGGAACAGACATTTGCAGAACATTCTACTACAAAACAGCAGTATATACATTCTCATCAGCACATGGAACATTTTTGAAGAGAGACTATATGTTAGAAAGAAAACAATTCTTAGGAAATTTTTAAAAATTAAAATAATACCATGCATCTTTTTGGTGGAATAAACTAGAAATCCAGGCCAAGAGGAAATCTCAGAACTATCCAAATATGTGGAAATTAATCAACCTGCTGCTGAACAATTGTTGGGTTAGCAAGGAAATCAAGATGGAAATTTAAAAAAAATTTGAAATAAATAACAATAGTGACATTAGTTAATAAATCTCTGGAAAATAGAAAAGTCAGTGCTCACAGGAAATTTCATAGCACTAAATGACTACATCAAAAAGACAGAAAGATTACAATTTTAACAACCTAATGTCACACTTCAGGGAACAGAAAAACAAGAACAAATCAAAACCAAAGTCAGCAGAAGACAAGAAATAACAAAATCAGGGCAGAACTAAATGAAATGGAAATTAAATCAACAAATAAAACAAAAAATTGGTCCTTGAAAAGAACAGAAATACAGCAGATTGTACAAGACTATTATGAATGCTGCTAAGCACACAAGCTAGAAGATCTAGAGAAAATAGACACATTTTTGAAAACACACAATTTCTTAAACTTGAATCAGGAAGAAATTGAAATCCTGAACAGACCAATATTGAATATCAAGATTGAATCAGTAATAATAAAAAAATCTTCTAACACACTAAAGCAGAAGATCAGACAGATTTGTAGTCAAATTCTACTAGACCTACAAAGAAGAACTGGTACATTGCTTTTGGGTCAGCATCTCTTCTCACTCACATTTCCAACTCTGGAAATACAGGATGCTTTATTGTGCTTAAACAAACTTTCTCTTTGTTATGAGAAAGGCTGTGGTTTTTCATTTATGCTGCCTGCCCTGCTCTAGTTTTACTTGTGTTTTCTACTCACTTTCTCTTTCTATTTGCTCCATGCCTTTCTAGTTCTGCCCAGTAAGTGGAACCAGGTCAGCTGAGTTTGAGGAACTAGACCCAGTAACCCAAAAGTAAAAGTGATCAAAGAAGCAGACCTAATTGTTCTGAAATCTTAACTTTATAAAGCATTTGTTTAGCTTTGCTTTTATCTTTAGGGAAGGAAGGTAACTATCTATAAGGTTAGTAGATTCAGAGTAGGCAAAAAAGGATAGAGAAAAAGAAAAGGCAGTTGGAGTTAAGTCTGTGAACATACAGTTATTTCTAATCAATTGATTGTGTAAGATTTTTATGTGCCTTTTCTAAGAATTTTTTTTAGAGGTGTAATTTTTGTATACTTAGTCTTTTAGGAAGCTCTCCATGCTAATCAAACATTATATTTCATTGTTTCTGCAGTATTTGGGATCCCTTTTTATTATGTTGGGTCTTCCAAGTGGTAATTTTATTTAGGTTAAAATTTTCACAGTGTAGTGACTGTAATTCTAAACTTACATTTGGTAATGTTCACCTATTTCTCTAGCAAAGTATAGGCTCTGGGCCCACAGTTCTTATACATAAAATTGTGTGAAAGTTCATATGGAGAAGTTCTCTACTTCTTAGATGCAGAACCCCTGAGTCCCTGCCTTCTTGTACTCTTACCTACAAGAGACCTTCCTATGGAACCCAGTCTAGTTTCTGTCTGAACTAGTCAGATATCCAAGGTCTTCCAACTGGACTCAGTTCAGTTTCTGTTGCATCTTCCAAATCTAGTTCAGATAAAATATGCTTAAATAATTATAAAGAACTGAACACAAGTTGTGGAGCTTGTACTTGAAAGGGACATACTGGTGGTGACCTCTAAATGTGCAGCTAGAAATAGCATGTCAGAGTCTCAGCAAGGTACCTATGCCTGTTTACTTGTTGATCCTGGGCATCATCTCTGTGGGCAGAGGGCTCTTACAGATCTCACTTCTGACACCAGAACTGTTAAAAAAAAAAAAAGCCAAACTTTACACTAAATAAATGTATTAGAGTTGAAGAATGCTTCATGAATCACTCAGAGCCAGAAGAGGTTTAGAAAATTCTACTATAGCAACATGGGCAACAAGGTTTTATAGGCTGACACAGAAGATAAAGAAAATGTATTTGATTAGTTAGAGCAGAAGGACTCTGGGTAGAGATTAGTTGGCAGCTTCTATAAAGGCTGTCATTTCATTGTACTGCTGTGTTGGACTTTAGTTTGCTTATGTAGGAGCTTAAAGCTCTAGAGTCACTTCAGCCTAATGGCTCTCAATTAAAAAAGTTTTAGTAGTAGGAAAGTGGTTATTTAAAATATGATTGTCTTTGAAACTTGTGCTTGTTGCGCACTGTATTGCCTTCTGAATTATAGGGACAATTAGAAAAAAGTCAGACTAGCTTATCTACATCGACTTGAAACAAACAAAAGACCTTAAAACATAGGTTTTGAAGCATTTATGAAGCGTTCTTTGCTTAAACTATTATTTTGCTCTAAACAAACAATAAAAATCCTCAAAGAAAGAATAGGAAAAACACTGGAAGATATTGGACTGGGAAATAATTTATGAGGAAGACTGCTGTGGCAATAGCAATAACAGCAATAATAAACAAATGGGATTTGATTAAACTGAAAAGTTTCTGTATAGCCAAGGAGACAATAACCAAAGCAAATAGGCAACCTATACAATAGGAAAGGATATTTGCATATTTTGAATCAGACAAATGCTTAATAATGAGGATCTATACAGAACTTCAATTAATTCACAAAAACTCCCCCAACAATCCCATACATCAATGGGGAAGAGAGATGAATAGAATCTTCTCTAAAGACGACAGACAAATGGCTAACAAACATATGAAAAAATGCTCACCATCCCTAATTATTAGAGAAATACAAATTAAAACCACCCTAAGATATCACCTAACCCCAGTGAGAATGGCCTATATCACAAAATCTCAAAATTGCAAATGCCGGCGCGATGTGGAGAGAAGGGAATACTTTTACACCGGTGGGACTGCAAACTAATACAACTTTTTTGGAAGGAAGTATGGAGAAACCTCAAAGAACTCAACCTAGACCTCCCATTTGATCCTGCAATCCCATTACTGGGC
>NW_003852437.1:4020286-4022813 GCF_000181295.1 Otolemur garnettii | reverse complement strand
GAGTATTATTCAGCCATAAAAATGGAGATTTTGCAGCATTTGTACTAACCTGGATGGAGGTGGAACACATTATTCTTAGTGAAGCATCACAGGAATGGAGAAGCATGAATCCTATGTATTCAATTTTGATATGAGGACAATTAATGACAATTCATGACACAGTGGGGTATGGGGGAAGGGGAGACCAGACAGCCAAGGAGGGAGGGGGTGAAGGAAAGCAACAGAAAAAAAAAAAAAAACAAGAAAATAAAAGAAAATAGTGACTAATTCTCATATAAATTGGATTTAATTTTGATGAAAGTACGTTACTTCAACATTAATTTTTAATTCAACTTGTTAATATGTTGTTTAGGATATTGCATCCTCATTTATAGGTGAAATATGTTTGTAATTTCCCCTTTATAATAATATATTTTCTCCAATTTTAGTATCAGGTATATGTAAATCAAGTAGAATGATTTTGAAGTATTTCTTCTTTATCTATTTCTATAAGATTTAGCATGATCTATTTTTTGAAATTCTTTTTCTTTTAAATATTCATTTTTATTTGTAAATATTCATTGCCTAATTTTTGAGACTTAAAGAAAATAATAAGAAGTTAACACATGAGTCCATACTGAATCTCAGAGTCAAAGCATTCTATAATATACATACTCTTATTTGACAATGTGAATGTTACTTTCTTTGCATTATTATTATTATTGCTTAATATTTTGATGGAGCAATTGCCTGATTTCTTTCTGAATGTATTTATGTTCGTTTGTTCTTTACAAGGTCTTTGTTTCTAGTCCTTATCTTAAACATTGTTATTGTTATTAAATTTTAAGCCTTTTTAATATTGTGAAGGCAAAAAATGGAAACCTAATAACCACATGTTTATGTAAAAAAATAAAAAAATATTAAAAAATATTATTTTGCTCTGATGGTCCTGTTCAGTAAAGTGAAGAAAGGAAAAATACTGAGTTAAAATCAATATACTGTTCATTAGTAATCTCTGCTGTATAGAAATACATTTGTTTTGTTTATCTCTCGTCCTGATACAGAAAGGCAGAGCAGGACTTAACAGCAAATCAAAGGTCAAAAGAATAAAGGACTGAATAAAAGCATAACAAAACTGGATCATAATATTTTGGTGTTGGAATTTCTACTTTTGCCATTTGGGTACTGAAGAAATCAAGGCGGCAGCAGTTTGTAGAATAATTTTTTTGGAACGAAGAACTCCACCCCTTTGGTTATAGAGAAGTAACATGAACTAAGCACCAATCCCCCATGTCACTACAAATAGCTGGTATCATCTGTATGTTAGAATAATATATATACCTCCTAAAAACTAGGCAATGTAGGATCTGAAAGATATGTTTATAGGACCTTTCCTCTCAATAAGGAATAATGCTAAGCCTGCAGCTGCCTTCTCTGTGTGGCTGAATTCGTATCTGTTATTAGTATTAATTTTAATAAGCAATTTGTAAGATCCAACAGAAATTTAT
Source organism: Otolemur garnettii (assembly GCF_000181295.1). Taxonomy (NCBI): domain Eukaryota; kingdom Metazoa; phylum Chordata; class Mammalia; order Primates; family Galagidae; genus Otolemur; species Otolemur garnettii. The sequence continues at coordinate 4,021,326 of NW_003852437.1, read as the reverse complement.
TTTAAGGTTTTCTTTATTTCGTATACTAAACCAAGCAGAGAAAGAATGTTTCTCAAATTTTATAGACAGAAAACTGAGGTCCAGAGAGATAAAGTGTCTATTGGAAGAAGCTGGTAAGCTGAGGTGTGTAGTGAATTTGTGGAAGTACAGGTCTACTCTTGGTTTCTTCCATCTGTTGAAATTTACCTAAATATTCTAAGTTTACAGACCATAGAGGAAGGACCCAGGAGGAACCCACTAAAGAGAACTATCCAAGGCCAGTGTTCCTGGAGGCAATGAATTGCATTCTGGGGTCCAGCTCACTTTGTCAGCTATGGGAACCACCCTCCAATATTACGAATAGAAAAGACACTTCTGCTACTTTCATTTCATAAAGCTTAGTGTTTCATGCAATTAAGTTCAAGGGTGTGAGTGTGTAGAAATTAACTTCAGTCAGAATTAGCTTTTGGAGACAGAGGAATTTAAGGCGTATGAAGGATAGATCCGCATTTGTTTCCACAGCAACACTTTTCCCCTTGAGCTTGGTCCCTAAATGTTAATTTGATGCTTTCAATCTAAATTTTAAAAATCATCTGAGCTAATGCTAATACCTTTTATAACTTTTCAGAATTCTAATAGATGTAAATAGCCCCAGACCTCAGCATAGTGAAAAAAATTAATGATTACCACTTCAGTCAATTTTGGAAGATGAAATTTAAGATAAAAATAAAGAGTTAAAAGGTATTTCATTGTTGTTATTTTTCCTGTTGGAGATTATGTTTCCGCAGGGGAATAATAGGACATTTGAATAAAAAATATGTAGCCTAAATAAAATGTAGCCTAAATAAATAATATAATAAAATGTGTGTGAATAAAAAAATATGCCTAAAACATGAAATAATGGAGACATTTCTGTTTTTTTTTTTATTGAATGGTAACTGTGTACATTGATGCACTTTGGGGGTACAGTGTGGTGTTTTCACACACAATCCAAGACACTTCCATCAAACTGGTTAACATAGCCTTCATGTAACTTTCTTAGTTATTATGTCAAAACATTC
>NW_003852437.1:3986264-4020199 GCF_000181295.1 Otolemur garnettii | reverse complement strand
TTAGGTTATAGCTTTCATATAAAAAGGTTTAAATTAATTTCATAATAGGTGTGTGTACATTGGATACTTTTTCTTCCATTCCTGTGTGCAGCCATAAAGAAAGATGGAGACTTTACATCCTTCATGTTCACATGGATGGAGCGGGACATTTTTTATGTGTTAGTAATCTCCCAATTCTTGATGACTTGGAATCCAGTCACATGTTCTCCTGGGTTGGGCAATTTCTAGTAAAATCCCAAATCTAATACTGTGCTGTGTTTAGGAGCCTTTAAAAATGAGTGTTACAATAGCTACCCTTATTTTAATATAATACTTTATATTTTGTAGGTATTAAATTTAGGCCCCAAACTGTGTAGATAACTGCTTTTTACAGTTTTCATGGCATTTTGCTATCTTTTATACTTGATAATCAAAGCTTTGAAATGTTTTTTCTAAACATTACAATATGATGGTGATAAGGGAACACTAACCTTTATAATACTACTCCTTGAATTTCAAAAAAAAAAAAACAATAACAGTCTTGAAAAACCAGACAAAGATATGTCTTCCTTAGTTGTACGAATATAGTCATCTGCAGTGTAATGACATTTTGGTTGTTATAGACAGCATATATGACAGTGGTTTCATATGATCATAATAGTGTATTTTTATGGTATGTTTTCTAGGTTTAAACATGTTTAGATACACAAATACTTACCATTGTGTTACAGCTGCCTATGGTATTCAGTACAGTAATACACTGTACAGGTGTGTAGACCAGGAGCTACAGGCTACCCGCTGTAGCCTAAGTGTGTAGTAAGCTATTCCATCTAGATTTGTGTAGTACACACTATGATGTCTGCACAATGATAAAATCACCTAATGGCTCATTTATCCATATCATTGAGCAACACGGGACTACGTGACTCTACCAAATTGTCAAGGATGGGGCTGTGTATGGTCTATGCCTCTCCATAGGAATTTCTATACACAGTTGAAAATGCTAGACTATTCAGGCCTGAAACCCCCCAAACAGCATGTAGCTAATGGCTCCATTCAAAGGAATTGTCACTTCTCTCTTGTCCTTTTCATTAGTCACTGCCACTCTTCTGTTTTGCCACTTTCGTTTTTCCTCCAGGCAAACATCCTGTAAGGCATTAAAAAGAAGGGTGGGAGACTAATTAGTGTGTCAAGGGGAGCTCGAGGTTTGGTGAGAAATTCAGAATCTCATTTTCCTTTCCCCCCTTAGAATTGATTTTGCTGTCACCATTTAAAAAATAACAAATGGATGTGCTTCTATTATTTGATGGAGATAAAGTACTTCTTCCTCTCCAAGTATAATTTGCTGCAAATTCGATTAGCCAAATATATATTTCAGAATCAAAATTATTAAAAATTTTGAGTGCCTCTAATTATTTGTGACTATAAAAATGGATTGATTGGCTGTTGTTTATATATGTAATTAGGATAAATCCAAATAGATGAGAGATAAAAGATGTATAATCAGATTAGAGTGCTTGCCAGGAAAGTAATGATTTTTTTAAAAGCTGTGCATCATGGAGAAAATTTCGCAATCGTCTATTAAAAGTATTCTATTTATATAGTGTATTTAGTTGCAGATTGAATCAGAGATAAGATTTTGTTGTTGCTGTCTTTTAATCCACCTCTGGACTTCTGTCTGTCTAGGTAGAGAGTCTTGCTTAGATAGTGTGGTTTGTGAATGCTGAGGACAGGAAGGTTTTACAGGTTAACTCTTACTATTGCTCTTTTTTTTTTTTTTTTGAGGAGGAGGGTGGGAAAGCATCAGTTCTCTCTACAAATGCTTTCTATGTGATACTGAAAAGAAGGTGAAATTTGTTCTTATTGTTATCTTTTTTTTTTTTTGATTGATATTTACATCCTTCCCATTTGTGTCTTGGTGATATGGGAAAGCAGACTCTTTGGCCAGGGGGTGTCACTAATCTGAAGGTTAACCCTCCACAGCAGCTTCACCGTTTGGTAAGCTTTGCTGGTTTCTGTACTTTTCTCACGTCCTGTTTCTCAAGTGATAAATTTATGTCAGACCTGTTTATTTCCAACTGGATTGCTTTTTTATATAGTTTGATTCAAAGAGATTGATTTATTTCCTCCATCCTCCCTCTGGAATGACACCCTGATCTTATTTTCCTATATTATTTTATATTTATTTCTTTGTTTGAGTAACTTGGTGACAAAGAATTCATACTCTTCTGTGTTCTCCTGCCCTTGACTTTCTTGTAGAAAGTCATTTTAATGATAATATACTGTGATTGGTTAACAGCAAACTTGCAGGATACATGTCTGAAGGTGTTTTATTTTTCTTTCTACTGGGAAGTTAGTCTGTCCCTCCTTCCTTCCCTCCTTTCTTTCTTCCTTCCTGTTTTTGTTTGCCCATTGTATGACAGCTTTGCTATAGGGAAGCAAATTTTGGTTCTTCCTAATGGGGCCAGGGAAAGTGCCAGAGGTGGAGAAGCATTGGGTTAGAAATCAAAGTGAATTCCTATACCCATAAACTCAAAAAGATCAGGTAATCCTAAGAAAATTAGGCCGGTTTCCTTTAAAGAATGAGTATAATTTTCTTTAAGTCCCTTCAAGGTCTAGTTTTCATGATCACCTGTGGGAAGCGGGACAAACAAGTCTTCATCTTCTCAGAGGACTTTCAACAACTCGGTTGGAAACTACTGGAGTTTATCAATTAAAAATATTTGCCTGGCTCAGCACCTGTAGCTCAGTGAGTAGGGTATTGGCCACATACACCATAGCTGGCAGGTTTGAGCCTGGCCCAGGCCATCTAAACAACAATGACAACTGCGATAAAAAATAGCCAGCCTTTTTAGTGGGTGCCTGTAGTCCCAGCTACTCAGGAGGCTAAGGTAAGACAATCACTTAAGCCCAAGAGTTGGAGGTTGCTATGAGCTGTGATGCCATGCCACTCTACCGAGGGTGACATCATGAGACTGTCTGAAAAAAAAAAAAAAATTGCCTTCTCCTAAGAAATTAGTGAAGGGAAATTTTAGGGTGTCAGAAAATAGAAGAAAGACTGGAGAAGTTCTAAGTGAAGAACCAGGGTAGACCGAGCCGGAGAATCCAAGCAGTGAGTCCAGGGGAGAACTTAAGGGCTTTGGCTTTGGGTCAACTTCAACTGAGCCTTACCTTGGCTATGTTACTTTGAACACATTCTCCAACCTTTCTGACTGCCATTTTCATTATTTGTGAATAGAAAATTCTATTGTTACATCATATTGTAATATATACTTCCCAGAGTTATTATAAGGATTAAAGGAGGTAGTAATTCCCCAGGACTGTTTCTCCTTGAGGGCAGAGATCTTGCCTTTTATACCTTTCTATGCCCCAGAATCTAATACAATGCCTGGCACATAGTAGGTGCTCAGTGGGAGCTCAAAAGAGCAAGATATTAAAGAAGTAGGGCAGGAAGATAAGGAAAACAAAGGAAGAAAAATAGGAAGAAAAAGAAAATACCAGGTGAAACATGGAGCAACTGTCTCTTCTTCCCATGCCTGTTGGGGGTGGGAGCCCTTTCACTGTTTTTTTTTCTAAAGCCATCAAAGTGGAAATTGGAAATACAGAGTAAAAATATATGGTATGAGTGCACTGAGCATAAGTTTTCTCTTAAAATAAGTTTATAAGCCAGACCCCACTTCTCTACCCTGTCAAATGTGGATGATAATTTGTTTAATATTCCTATTTCAACCTCCTGAATCATGAGAACTTGCTACCACTCCTACTGAACCACATGCGGCAGCCTCTAAAATTATCGGCTGTGTCACAATTAGACTAACAAGCCCAGAGAAGTAGTGGTGAGTCTTGCTCCTTGTTTTCTCAGTGATATTTATTAATCTGCATTTGACACTCTGAGAAATGCTTATGCGCTGTAGATGGCCAGTTCAGAAAGGTCACCTAATGTCAGCTCAGCCCATGGTGCATTGCAAATGAATCTCGACCACAATACAGCAGCATTCTGGTGCTTTACTTATCACAGATTTTGGACAGTTATCTCACATTTTGCCTCTACACAATATATCATGTGAGATGGATTTGAGGGACACCCTTCTCTGTTTATGTCAAAATCAAGAACCTGATGTTATTAAGAACTTGGTGCTATCATGGAATTTTCTATGAAGATTTACTTTTGATGCTTATTCATGCCTCAAAATTTGAAATAGTGAAATCATTTAGGGAGAAGGTGCAGAGACACAGAGATGGACATTTCATAAATCATGAATATATTAGAACACACCTAAACAAAACAACAGCAAAATTCTCACAATAAAATTAAGGCATATATTTTAGAAAGCCAACATTATAAACCAGTTTAAGATCTGGGTACCTGTTGAGAAGAATGTAAATGAGAAAAAAGAACCTTTACCTCCAGCCAGAGGCACTTGGCTCCTCTATTTTGGCGCCATCATCACAGCAGGCTCCCAGCCCTCCCTTTCCACTGATGATCAGGGACTGTGACTTCGGGGCTCAGACAAGTGACGGCAGCTGCACTCTTCCTGGTCATTCTTTTAGGTCCATGAGAGTAGCTCTTCCATGTGGTGGTGAAGCCCAGGGGTGGTTAAGTGATTTAGTTCGCAGCTTTTGTTACCATAACACAGATAATATCTATGTTGTCAATTTCATGCCCTGTGTACTTAAGACTTCTACAGTGTGAAATTTTTTTGTTGAATGAGCATTAAAATTTGGTCTTTCGGAATGGACATTTAACGCGGAGAAGTTGGTCAACAAGAGAGGCATAAGACAGGCTCAGTATTGATGAGTTTTAATTGAACACCTACTATGTTCTAACATGGTGCTGGACATTTTAAAAACAGAATAGGGAATGTGGCAGCCACAGATGGTTGACATGTAGCTCTGTATCCCGGTCATTGTTAAGGGATGGTGAGTTAGTCCTACAGTGAATGACATTGATATTGCACTTCAGACAGTAGGGTCTTTCTTACTTGTTTTCAGTCTTGTGCGTTTTGTAGCCTCCTAGCAATGTCAGTGTGATGGTCCATCTTGAGGAATATCCACCGAGTCTATTAGAGTGATAAGTGGTAGGCTTTTGCTAACACAGAGAGAGAGCACACAGTGCCATTGAAAAGAAAATGTCCTTGGCTTCTCCCATTACTCATATCTGCGTGACACTGTGTTTCTTTTGCCTTATAAAACAGCCTTTCCTCATGCTGCTGTGAGGGCCGAAAGGTCACATAGCCTTTGGTTTATTAGTCAGAGCTCTCAGAGAAGAGCTTAATGTTTTTTAACAGCATTCCCTCCCTACTACATTAGAAGCATGTCAGATTGGAAAAATCAGGCTAGGATGGACTAAAGTGCTTCTTTACTTATGTTAGGCAGTGCATTTGCCAACACTAAAAATCTTGCAAAACGTGGTTAGTTGGGTTATTTTCTCTGAGAGAAACTGGGTTCTCTAACATCCTCTGGTTTGTCTTTACAACAGCCCTGGGAGGTGAGAGAAAGGAGAAAATATTACTGTTCCCTTCATACGGATGTGACGACAGAGGCTCAGAAAGGTTAAATTTCTTGCTCAAGGTCATTTGAGGGTTTATATATTAGGTCTGTAAATATTCATTACTCATAGAGTAATTGGCAGAGGCAAACATATAATTTGATTTTTCAGCTCCATGTTTTCTCACTAGCTTGGGTTTCTATTTCCTTATAAATAACCAGATTCAAAATGTTTCTTTGTGATCATATGGGGTCTTAAACACAAATACATGTGCAAAGTGAAAGAGGATTGTCCCTGATTCAGAACTTATCTTCCTAGACTTTAAAAGCCTAAACCAAGGAATAGGTGGCTCCTTCCTTTGGAAATCTGTTTGTATAAATTTTTAAGTGATATCTATTACTTCTCATATATGGAAATTGGCAATGAAATGAAAATATGTAAATACACTTGGCTTATTTACAAACCACCTCAGAGAACACGTACCTTTTTTTTTTTTAATTTAGAGACAGAGTCTCACTTTGTCACCCAGTAGAGTGCTATGGCATCACAGCTCACAGCAACCTCCAGCTCCTGGGCTTAGGTGATTCTCTTGCCTCAGCCTCCTGAGCAGCTGGGACTACAGGCATCTGCCACAATGCCCAGCTATTTTTTTGTTGCAGTTTGGCCAGGGCTGGGCTCAAACCCACCACCCTTGCTATATGGGGCCTGAGCCACAGGCACTGCCCAACACATATTTTGTTTTTCCTTGTTATTTGAGGTCTTTATCTCATAAATCTTAGAGAGATTCTACTCCTGCCCCCGACTAAGCTTTGTATTATGGATGTCAGCTCGTTACTGTTACAGTTATTGACTTGGCGGCTAATCTCAACCTCAGTTCAACAGCAACGCAGAACTTTCTCCTGGTTGGGTGATCATCCTTGGAAAGACGTATGTGGGTCAGTGAGGGCAGGTAGATGTGTACTGTGTTCAATTAAAGGAATGGCAGTGTACCAGACTGAGATCTTTCTCCTCCTCTGGTGCCCAATGCATGCACCTGTTCACCAAATCTGTTCATTTCTCCTTACTTTCGGAAACTAACACAGGGGACCAGGAGCAAAAGAACGATTGTATGTTTTTGAAGAATATTCCTGTTAGTAACTGTGCTTAAGTATGTTGTTTGCTTTAAGGTTTCTATCATCTTGCTCTAGAGAGAACCTTGTTTTCGTAACTATGCTCTGTTGAGCACCCTGCTAGATGCTGCTAGCCTTCGTGGATAGAGAAGAGAATTAATTGTGCAGGAGCTGAGGCACAGAGGAATTCGAACACGGGAAACTTCAAACGCTCAGTCACTTTTTCTATCATCTTTTCTCATAGTAAAAACCAATGTATTTGTATAGTACTTTTCCTTTTACAAAAGAGCTTCTCATTTAAGAATGATATTATTATTCTAATGTTATTTCCTTTTTATTGATGGAATAACCGAGGTTTGGAAATGTTAAGTAAATTGGTCCAATTCACCCAGCAGGGAAATACCCTGACCTGATCATTGCATATCATATGCATCTACCAAATCCTCGTATGTACCCCATAAATATGTAAAATAGTTTGTATATATGAAAAAAATCCTGGTGTAGAGCCTCCACCTGGCTCTTATTTCTCAGCCACGCTCTCCTCCACTGTCCTTCGTCCCTTTCATGAATACTGCAGCTCCCTCTGTGTCCTCAATATCCTGACTTTGCCTCCCAGCAAATCTGGCAGTCTTTGCACACAGTAGAAAATCAGTAAATTCTGTCATCTGGCTGGTGGGAAATAGTCTTCTGTGGATTAGTGAAGTGGTGTTTTCCCTTCTCTGGGCAGGGTAGCTGGGCAGTCTCATCTGCCGTCTGCATTGCTTGCTGTCATCACAGCACCAGGCCCTGGCTAGAGGGCCAGCTTTTGTTCAGAAAGCCATCTCTCAGTCTCCCAGATACATGTGGCTTTCAACAGAATTGCTGACTTCCAAGCATTTTAGAAGAAGATGAGATTTCCTATCTACAAAAACAAGGCAGCAAGTGCTCTGGCAAGCGGACGGCGTAATCTGGCTAAGTTTAGTCTTCACGATGAATCATCTAGAGGCTGTTACTTGCTCTGGGTCGTTGGCTGTTTTATTTTTGGAAAATGTGAATTTCAGTTAAATCCATTTGGTGGCATAAAATCGGAGTGGATCCAGTCCAAACTAGGTAATTATAGGTCAGCTGGAGGTGATTATCTCTGCGGTGCACTTGCCCTCAGGTGAGAAGCTCCATGCCAGACTTTTAAAGCAACACTTTCTCTCTCGTGATCAATTTAGTGTCAATAGAGCTCTTTGAGGGCATTTCTTGCATCATCTTAGCTTGGTTTGTTGTCTCCTCTCGGAGAAAATAAATCTTCTGGCCAAAGTTTTATCTAAAACAGTGAGGAAAAAAAAGAGTGTGATTGTGCTGAGTGGCTGTCTGTAAGCATGACTGCCATAGCCAGGACACCTATGGGTATCCTTTTCTGGGTTTATTTGGTAAAGTTTTCAGGGCAACTTCAACCCAACCTCCACAATCAGAGATAATATTTTATGGGAAAACTCTTTCTCTTTCAATTTTGTAGCTCTTAGAGGAAGTTCTGTAGGAAGATTAACAATATACTTTTCTTCATAGCCAAATGCAACTGTATGAAATGGATTAGGTCTCCTGGGCTGATCTGTGTCTGTAATAGGCTGGAGGAGGCTTGGAATGACAAACAGAACTTTGTGCCACCTAGCACACACCTTTCCCTGGGTTCTAATTGGTTTTCTTTGCTCTTGAACAGCTGTACCTCCTGCCTGACTACCTTGTGATGAAGTCCAAGAGTCCTAATAAATGGGTCAATAACATCAGATGCTTTAGATCTGATTTTCATCACCCACTTAGGTCTTAGCAGGAAATAGCTGAAGTCTATCATTTACACTTGACTGAAAATAAGAACAAGCTTCCCCGGTGGTGGAGAAAAAAATTTTTGAAAACTCTTGTGATGATCCATGTAAGCTCACTGGCTTCCTCCGCTGAAGCCATAGACAATTTCTGGCTTGTATAACCTACAACTCTAATGTCCATGTCTTTCTAACTTTCACTCTTTTTTTTTTTTTTTTTTTGAGACAGAGCCTCAAGCTGTCCCCCTGGGTAGAGTGCCGTGGCATCACAGCTCACAGTAACCTCCAACTCCTGGGCTCAAGCGAGTCTCCTGCCTTCGCCTCCCAGGTAGCTGGGACCATAGGCGCCCGCCACAACTTTCACTCTTTCATCTTGATTGCAGTAAGTGTTATATATTTGTGTCACAGAAGCACATCATGCTATGATGAAAGGAAAGTAATTTTTTAAGGTAGAAGAACATGGCTCAACAAATGGCATAGTCATTCATTGGCTTAGTAATCTGGGTATGTTCATTTAATCTCTCTGTGGCTCAGTTTCTTCATTTAGGTAATGTGGATAATACCTACTCATAGAACTAGGGAAATCATTCCACAAGGTTTATAAACCAACAAATATTGTGAAGTTAATTGTTAGCCTACTACAAATTTATGCATTCCTGTGATTTAATTGTGCCACATATCTTTGTGGCAGAATTTGGTATTTTATACGGGTATGTGGCTTACAATTCCTAGGGTCTGTGAGCACAGCATGTGTGGACGTTTCTATACCAGCACAGTGACAAATGTAGATAACAATTTAAGAGTATCGGAGTATGGAGTAAGGGAACTAACAATTGAGAAAAAGAAACCTAATTAAAAAAATATGGAGTTTAGAGTTCTAGAATCATAAAGCTGGAAAGGACCCTGAAGATGATATAGCATTTATCAATTTATGAAAAAGCAAGATCTATATAGACATTATATGACCAGCTCAAGGTCCCCCCGGCTATTTAGTTATGGGCCCACAGGCCTGAGCACAAGTCTCCTGACCTAATTTCTCAGCCTTATCCTGCCCTGCACGTGGAAATTCTAACATGCTCTTCTGAAACTCTACATGCAAGCACATGGGACAAAAGGAAAAGTTACCAGTTAGAAGGGAGGGATGATTTAGAATACAAGGTATTTTGCCACATGGACAAATCATTACAATGGCATTCTACAGTGCCTGTCACTCCTACCTTCCCTAGAAGAGAGGCTGGGTTAACCCAGGTTGCATCTCCATCATTTGCCTCTGTCTTTCTGAGATCTCAGATCTACATTCTGGATTCTGTGAGGTGAAAGGAAATACTCTTTTTTAAATTTTCCAATCTGGGAAATATGTAACATCCAGAATTCAATTTCTGATATTCATTCCAAAGATTTCTGGATCTGGCTTTTACAATGTACCACATTTGGCTTGATAAACTAGCGTGCATGGTCAATAATTTGAGGGCAGATAAACTTCTAGAAAGCCAAATAGTTGACTTGTTTAGTAACAAGAATGGAGTCCATCCTGTTGTAAACAAAATAAGGCCCCTTTAGAGATACAGAACATTTCCCAAGTTCTAATTCCCAAAACTTATTTTGGGGAGAAAAACAGTGCTGGCGGGTAACCAAACAGCAATCGTTTAGAGCCTCAGTTTCCTCTGACAAACAGACATAATAATCTTTGTACAGCGCTGAAGGGAGGATCCAATGAGATAATGAATTTGATGTACTTAGCACAGTGACTGACACATGATAAATAAATAAAAAGGAAACTTTTTCCCCTCAAACTACCAGAATTTGAAGAAGGGGGAAAAAAATCTCTCGTTTTATAATAAAGACAAAGAAGGACATATTGGAAGGGCATTTTTGATAAGGTACAGACACGAGTTTGGACTGTGTTAACTATTTTGATCAGAGGACATAGAGAATGGGCAAGTTTCCAGACTGGTTCACTGATTTCTCCTAAAATGTGCAAAGTGCGTAGATGTCTGAACTACTCTACACAGGAAGTGAGCTGTGCAATCAGACCATGTTTCATAGGTGAGTTATTTTAATGAATATTAAAAACATTGTGAGTTATTACATTTTTAGTTAGATTAGTTTATGTACTTCTTAAACAGATATTTAAATTCAGGGAACATAGCCTGAATCCAAATGCCTTCGCCACCTGTCCCTTGAATAGCTAAGATTTTGTTTCTGAGTTATCAGCAGCTAATTTGTAGTGTGTTCTAGCTCAGTGTAGCAGTAACATTGGATGTTGGCCAAAAAAAAAGTGTGTGTGTGTGTGTGTGTGTGTATATAGTCGATTAAAAGACTTCATTTCATTTATCAGCATGTGTTCTAATATTGTTTCGATTTTAACAGGTAAGATTCAGTGCTTATATAAACATAATTGATTATATAGAATGGATTTTTGAAAAGAACAAGCTGGAAATGATACAGGTTTTTCATTTACCAATTTTTATAAACTGCCTTTTCTAACCTCCTCATTTTTTCACATTCATTTTATCTGACTCATTTTAAATTATTAAGCATTATTATTTAAAAAACAAAAACTCAAACCCAGACTTATTCATAAAGGAATCTGAATTCATAGTCATTTGAAAATGTAGGAAAATGGAAATATATTTCAATTAAGCAAATTTTGGTGTAACAAGAGTTACAGACTTGTAATACCTCAAAAAATAACTGTCTTCTTTTAAGACTATGCTAATTTGAGAGGAGAGGGAAGAAAAGTGATAGTCTTGAGAAAACTTTTCAAATAGTCTGAAAAAAATTAGAAACTGATTTTCTACCTTCTTCTTCCATATCATGGCTTATCTTTCTCTCTTAGAAGATTTCATGACTTTGAAAATGCTCATTTCAGGGTTTAAATTATTTCCCTTCACTTCCTGTTCTGTTAATAAAGATTTATTTTTTTTCTGTTGGCTAATCATCTTGTCTATGTATTTTATTTCCTCATTTAAATTATACAGGATAGATAATAAATCATCTATTTACTCAACACAAATCTTACCCAGTGCTTCCCTTTATTAGAAAGAGATGAATTTGACTGACACCTGTTACCTTGAATCACCTGTCCTTGCTCAGGTCTTTCCAGGGACATGATCTTGACATGTTCAAAAGTCCCAATACCACAGTTTCCAGCGATAATAACTGTTGATTTTCCTTCATCTTCATCACTGTCATCTTTGACTCTTCCTGGTGACATGTTGTTTCCTTCTTGCATTTATTGGACTCAACATTAACTACGAAGTTAATGAGATTTTTTTTTTTTAAGAGACAGAGTTTCATTTTGTTACCCTCCCTAGAGTACTATGACATCACAGCTCACAGCAACCTCCAACTCCTGGGCTTCGGTGATTCTCTTGCCTCAGCCTCCCAAGTAGCTGGGACTACATGTGTCCACTACAACACCTGGCTATTTTTTTTGCCAGGGCCAGGTTCGAACCCACTACCCTTGGTATGTGGGGCCAGTGTCCTACACACTGAGCCACAGGTGCTGCCCCCAGATTTTTTTTTTTTTAACAAAGTTGAGACCCCACTCCCTAGGGATATAACAGACAGCATTTCCCCAGAGATAAGGCTCTGGACTCCTAACATTTTCTCTTCATTATTCTACTCATTCTTTGCACAACCCCATCAGTTTCTTCCATTAAAAATTGTATTCATGAGTTGGCAGAGAGCTGTTTGATGCCTTGCCAAAACTAAGATCAGCCATAAAATTTTCAGCTTTTGAATAACCAAACTAAGTTTTTCATAGTAGGGTGAATTTCCATTTCCTTAAAATTGCCTGATAGAAAAATTCCGTTTTACAAAAACTCCATTTTACAAAAATTTAATCAATTTCTAATTTATTAAAAAATAATATGCAAAAAGACCTCAACATATAATACTTTCATTTTTACATTAGGGTGTATAATGAATGATTTTTATGCAATGAAATGTATTTTCAGTAGCAAATCACCTATTTCCAGTGTCACACACAGGAATATACTCCAGAAGGAAAGATAAGATATGACAATATCACCCTCAACACAGGATGTATGACCCATTAACAAGCATTTAATTTTATTTGTTTTTAAAATAGACATTTTAAATGTCTTACCTTTTTTTCAGCTACAAATTGCATCTATGTAATGCTTTTATGATGCCTTTCCAGTAAAGTAATCAAATGACTAAACAGCTGAAATGAAATTCGCAAAGTCATTTAGCATGGGGCATATGCTTAAAGGGAGCACAGAATTCCCCATCCTTGGGAACCCTCGCTGACCCTGGCTTTGAATACTCAGGAAGTCATTCTGGTTATGCCATTGCTTCATTTACTAGACCACACTAATTATATAAAGCCACTGGAGATGAGATTTAATCAGTTTGCTTGTAGCAAATGTTCTATAAAGAAGGTACAATCTATTTAAAAAGACTAGGCTTCTAGAATTAGATTATCTATTCTAATCTTTTACAAGAATCCTTTTAAAAGTAACTTTGAAAGATAGTCATCAGGCCACTGCTTGTGTATGTTCAAGGAATCAGCGACTCCTCTTCATTCTTCCTCCTCCTAAGCTGGGGTTCTTTTCCTCTTCATTTCTAGCTCATGAGAAAAGTTATATCTGCTATCTGTTTAACTGGCTTTTTGGTTATGTTCGTGTCAAATTTCTAGTTGTTGATAGTAGAAGCAGGGACTTGTTATCTCAGTCCTTGATGTTATAAGAAATGAACATGAAAGGTCTTACTATGCATTAAATTAATGTCAGCCTCACTGCAATTTCTACCTGCTGCTCTTCCTGCCATATTCTGATATCACCTAAAAGGTTTTACCCCATTTCCATGTAACAGCCCTTTACATATTTGCTGATAATTATGTCGTTCTATTTCCTCTCATAGACTTAAAATTCACAGTTATCCATTCTTTAGATACTTTTTAGCTTTTTGATTAAAAATAATGCTGCAGGTGTATTTCAACCAATGGAAGTGGCCTAGACAAATGCCATTCTTCTGTTAATGCAGCCTGTGATTGCACTGTCCATTGAGACAGCCCTCGAATCTATTGACTCTGATTACGTTTAAAGGAAAGTTCCTCTATGTGCTGCTATAATATAAGGTACAATTGATGTGTAATTTTGTTGACTGTTTTCAGCAAGTGTAGGGAGATTGAAGATACATGTTAACTGCATTTTGGGGGGAAGACTCTGCGTTTCTGTTCTCTATTTGAAGTGGTCAATTGGACTATGTAGAAGTGAAATCTTTAAAGTTAATTCAAAGGCACCATAACTTAGCAAACCTAGAAAGGCAAAACTTTACTAAAATATATTCAACATGTGGCTGACATGGCCTTTTCACTTTTATTGACACAATTTATAGATTTTTTTTTTACAAAAGTGAGGTTTTTAGTATTTTTTATTTCAGTTCTTTCTTTGAATTTTCTCTTTGTCATTGGAACTATACGTTTACTTTAAGGTGCTAAATATTAAACATACTTTTTTTTCTGCAAGTTTTTTCCTCTTGCCATTGAAAACTTAACCCTAATAAAACATTTGCAGATAAATTTGGTGTGATGCAGCAGGTTGTTGTCATTTTTATTGAATGAATACGCGGTGCATTTACTGCCATCTGGTGGAGTATTTTAGAGAAAAGAGCAATAGCAATTAGGTTAGTTAAAAAACATTAAAAATACCTAATGTGATAGCATTTCTTCACTAAATCAGTATACTAGTTTAACCGGAGCCATGTGAAAATAATCTGGGCCCATATAAAACTTAAATGAATCTGAACCAAAGGAAACAGTGGTCTCTAACTGTATTCCCTTCTTCTATTAATTGGTTGCCCTAACATAGGTAGCGATGCTTGTCTGATTACAATTCAAATTTGGTTGCTTAAATGTAGGCAAAAGTCAGAAAATCTAAGCCAGGAAATTTCTAGCTTAGTTTTTCTCAATTTTTGATTCTGTGCATTAATGCCATTTGTATTTATCAGTGAATTGACCTAATTTTGGCTTTTCTCGCCTCTCATCTGTGTTATACAGTGTGGTCTAACATTCCAACAAATCAAGATAAATCAGGGGAAATTTATTTTGCTGTTCCTCACCCCACCTTCCCTTTATGTCCACATATTCTTTATTATTTTCTCTTTTTTATTCATGAACAAATTGTAAAGAATCTGGTACTAATTTTGTCATTTTCCTGCTATACTGTCTAGGCACATAAATTTACCTTTCATTCTCGGATTATACATCTGTATAATGGTAGGGTTGACTTATTTATGTTAAATGGTCTCTTGCAGTTCTGCAACGCTGCAAAGTCATGAATACATTAACCTAAATTTAGATTTATTTGGCCAGTTAGTTCCTACACAAGTGTTGACAGTTTATTTGGGGCACTAAAAGCTGGTAGACTTGCTCAGGGTTCATACTAGATTGAATTATTTGCCTTCTGTCAAATTACACCACATTGGCGGCTGGTTTATTATTTAAAATTTTCCCCACATTTATTATTTTCTCTTATTTATCAATATTTATTGAGTGTTGAAAACAAAATTGGGAAGCTAGAAATAAGCAAATGATTACAACATACCTTAGCATTTCATCTATTTGAATGTTCATAAGAGTCACCGGTGATATTTGATAAAATTATTGATTCTTGGGCTCCATTAATCCAAATTCAGTAGGTATGAGATTCTAATTTAATTGGTCTGGGGCAAAATCGTAAACCTGTATTTTCCAGAAGTATTTTAGATCATCCTGATACAAGTAGTAAAACACACCACACTAAAACAAAGCTTAATATGAGAAATGGATGTAATAAAAAGGCAAGCACAAGGTATAAGAGAACAAAAAGAAGAGGTATGCAACTCACTTAGAAGGATTCAGGGAGGCTGATGAAGAGTAGATAATAAAAAGGAATGAATCCCAAAAGAAGTCTAAAATAAATCTAAAGTTCCAAGCAAAAGAATGAGAACTCCAGAAAGGAGAACTTGGGGCTTTCAGGGTTTAACAACTTTTTCAATATTTTGGAAAGGTACAATTTGAGAATAAAAATGACCATATATCAGATGTAGATCTAGTGTCAATAAATTTAAAAGAACCAATTTGTTTCTCTTTCTTTCTTTTTTTTTTTTTTTTTTTGTAGTGACAGAGCCTCACTTTATCACCCTCATAGAGTGCTGTGGCATCACATAGCTCACAGCAACCTCCAACTCCTGGGCTGAGGTGATTCTCTTGCTTCAGCCTCCCAAGTAGCTGGGACTACAGGTGCCTACCACAATGCCCAGCTATTTTTTTGCAGTTTGGTCGGGGCTGGGTTTGAACCCACCACCCTCAGTTTATGGGGTAGGCACCCTCTCCACCAAGCCGCAGGAGCCACCCAAAAGAACCAATTTGGATAAAATTTTCTTATCACAATTAATTTAGAAATCAGGAACTTATTTTCTCTTCCATATGAATGGAAAGGTAAAAGTTGGACATTTAAATAATTTACAGGTCAAAGAGAAATCACTAGAAAAATTTAAAAATGACAACTGAACTCTACTGAAAATCCTATTCATTGGAAGTAGTGGGATAAAAATCTTTTTAGGCAATCATTAAAAACCCATATGTGGTATTCAGAAACCTAAACATAGTGATATACAGGAAACAGTATTTAGAAGAAAAACTGAACTCTTAAAACATACATTAAAAAAGTAGAAATTTCAAAAATTAAAGAAAATGAAAGGAAATAATTAAAATATAAACTACAGAAAGTAAAATCCAAACACAATGAACAAGACCAGAATTATTGTATCAATTTACAATCTTTTCAGAAGTTAAAACACAGGCACGCATATGTGTGTGTGTATTTTGATCTATGAATTACTTAATGTGAATTTTTCCTAATTTGAAACTTGAATTGAACCTATGAACTGTTTAAACATGCAGATTTTAAATTTCAGACATGTGAACCTTAAAAAATATTGTTTTTATTGATTTCTAAATCAAATATACTGCTAATATTCACCATAATATAATTTCAGCTATATACATTCTTTTTCAAAATGAATTGTTGTGGGATAAGTTATCAGACAAATGAACTCATTGTTACTTAAGCTACAGATCTCAGTGTGATGCAGGAGATGTCTCTTACAAGTTTCCTATCTGTAACCAGTGAGAGAAAGAATGTCTGTGGGTCACTACGAAAGTTTTGAGACAGACTGTGCTATAGTACCTTATTTCACTTCCAAGAAACAGTGGACAGTGTCCTTTCTGATTATCAGCATTGATGGGAGGGCTTCATTTGTTTCTATGTCCATGTGGATTTTATGTTTCCTGATCTTTGTGTATCTCAAAACTTTTGTAATGTATTACTATCAGGGATATGGACAAAGATCTAATCCTATGTACGTGCATATATATATATGTATATATATCATGGAAGTATCTTTCTTCATTGTATGTTGGTAAGATAAAAGGAAAAAATATATTTCTGAAGTAGTTCAAGATGTTTATAAGTGAATGAAAGAAAGTGTTATTTTGCCTAAATCTTCAATCTCAGATGATTAGCATAATAACATTTTTATTTCTAACAGGAATTATAAAAGCAAACATGTTATGATAATTAACACAATTGAAATAGAAAGAAACTACCTAGCCAACTACCTTCTCAACTACCAAATACAATCCTATTGCAGTTGGCTTTATCTTTCTTAAAATTTTATCATTAACACAGTGAAAAATTTAAAAAATATATTAAAATCTGCAGTATTTTATGGTTCATAAACATGTTGCATGGGTCTGAAATTATAATAAAAAAGTGTTGATAATCCTGGACACTGTACCTTTTTGTCCCTTTTAATTGCCTACTTTTAAGAATTTTACACCACAGCTGTTGGGAGTTTTAGAGAATTTTGAACAAGGCAAGAAGGCTTGAAAAGCTAACCTGAAAGCTTGGGGAATGTGATTATACAGAAAAGAATCAACATTGTAGACCTGAAACTGCCTATATAATGAAACCTGTGAGATACAGCTAAAGCAGTAGCTAGAGAAAAATTCATAGCAATAAATGCTTTATAAGTAAAGTCTTGAATCAGTGATATAAATTTTTACCTTAAGAAAAAAGAAGAAAAAAATCTATGTCAAAATATACAAAAAGAGGGAAATAATAAACATGAGAAATAATCAATGTAACAAAAAACATAAAAACAATATAAAATAGGATCAAATGGCAGGTCTATTTTTAGTTCTCTAAGTATTCTCCAGATGTCTTTCCAAAAGGAACGTATTAGTTTGCAATCCCACCAGCAGTGTAGAAGTGTTCCCTTTTCTCCAAGACCACACCAGCATCTGTGATTTTGTGATTTTGTGATATGGGCTAATCTTACTGGTGTTAGATGATATCTCAAAGTAGTTTTGATTTGCATTTCTCTGATGATTAAGGATGGTAAGCATTTTTTCATATATCTGTAAGCCATGCACCTATCTTCTTTAGAGAAGTTTCTCTTAAAGTCCCTTGCCCACCCTGAGATGGGATCACTTGTTCTCTTTTTGCTAATACATTTGAGTTCTCTATGGATTCTGGTTATTAAACCTTTGTCAGAGACATAACCAGCAAATATCTTCTCCCATTCTGAGGGCTGTCTGCTTGTTTTATTTACTGTGTTCTTGGCTGTGCAGAAGATTTTAATTTGATGAGGTCCCAGTAGTGTATTTCTGATGTTGCTTCAATTGCCCAGGAGAGTCCTCCTCATAAAATTTTCGCCCAGGCTGATTTCTTCAAGTATTTTCCCTACACTTTCTTCTAGTATTTTTATGGTTTCATGTCTTAAGTTTAAATCTTTAATCCAGTGAGAGTCTATCTTAGTTAGTGGTGAAAGGTGTGGATCCAGTTTCAGTCTTCTGCAGGTTACCAGCCAGTTTGCCCAGCACCATTTGTTAAATAGGGAATCTTTTCCCCACTCAATGTTTTTTAATTGGCTTATCAAAAATCAGATAATGGTAAGTAGCTGGGTTCATCTCTTGGTTCTCTATTCTGTTCCATACATTTACCTCTCTGTTTTTGTGCCAATACATGCTGTTTTGATCATTATGGATTTATGGTATAGTCTGATAGCTTTCCTAGGAAAGCTATAACCCAATTTTAGCCCAGGAATATGGGGAGAGGGGAGAGAGAGGGGAGGGGAGAGGGGAGAGTAGGTAGAGGGAGGGTGATTGGTGGGATCACGCCTATGGTTCATCCTATAAGTGTACATGTGAATCTCTCTAAATATAGAATATAAATGTCTTAACACAATAACTAAGAAAAAGACATGAAGGCTATGTTAACCAGTTGGATGAAAGTATTTCAAATTATATATAGAAACAGTACACTGTACCCCATGACAGTATTAATGTACACGGCTATGATTTAATTAAAAATATATATAAAATATCAATAAGACTGAAAACTGGTTATTTTAAAAAATCAATAAAATTGAAGCAGCTATAGCCACACTAATAGTGAAAAAAATAAGAAGACATAGGTGGTCAGATTACCAATAAGAAGATTGAGGGAAATAACATTATGACAGATCATGCAAACATTAGAACAATAAGGAAATAAAATGAACAATTTTATGGCAATAAATTTGCTGTTTATATGAAACGTATAAGTTTCTTATAAGGTATAAAAAAATGTCTTTCTATAGGCTAAGATGATTTCACTTGTGAATTCTAACAAACATTTAAGGCAGAAATAACATCAATTCTACACCAACTCTTCCTAAAAATAGAATAAGAGTCTTCCCAATTACTCCATGAGGTCAGCATTACAGCTAGTAAAGACAGGGTGCTGTGGTTACATATAAAATATGTTCTGTTAACTTCCTTGCTGCTTTAATCAGTTCTGTGGCTAGATGTGATGTTAAGTGAATTATTCTTCTTTTAATTTGGGTTGTGGACATTTCCAGTTCAAATGGGAAATGGACATTTCCATTTTATGTGTATGGTCTATATGGGAATCCTTATGCTGCTAATAAGTTAAAACGTCTACTCTTATCATAAAATGATTCAACAAGTAAGAAGCAGTGTTAATTTTCAATTTTCCTCCTCACAGGGTAAATAGGGTTACCACTTAAAAGAGAAAGAATTAAGTAAAATGTGCGTAACAGAAAACCCAATTTCCTGTGACAGATCCAATTAGAGCTTTTGAAATCACTTTTGTTTTTGTCTCTTACAGTAAGAAGTGCAGGAGGTGGAATGTCTAGAATTGGTAGAGTGACTTCCCTGATGCCCCAATGATCTTGGCTTGTTCCACCTTTCCACTCAGCCTCTAGGTTAGATTCTCCACGCAGGTCTCAGGGTTGAAAAATGGCTGCTCCACCTTTTGCATCACATCAGTGTTTCATACAGGAAGAAAGGAAAGGGGAAAAGGCAAAGGTGTTTGTACCCACTTTCAGAGAGTGCTCTGAGAACTTTCATTTCTTCAGGTAGAAGGGTGTCACTGGCCACGTCCACTTGCCAGGGAGTCTGGGACTTTGTTTTATGATCTGGAAGATTGCTATTACAGCTTACAGCTACCATGGGGATACCAAAGGTAAAGGCTAAAGGGAAATGATATTCAGCAGGCAACAAAGTACTACATGTTCTCCATCCTGTGATCAATGGAGGGCTTTTGCTGACCAGCTGTCTCATAGTGAAGCCATTGGATCTACATACAAAGGTTAACCTTGTGGATCTTCATAGACCCACAGAATAATCCAGCTGTTTCTACAGCAACCTCTGCTTTTCTTTGATGTAAACTTTGAAGAATGTGTGGAGGGGCAGTTACCTGAGGTTGAAGGATGTCTCTCTGTACCTGGTATGCAGATTGTAGTCCTCAGATTCAGACGAACTTGACCTAGGAAACATAAAAGGAGAGGGTTTCCTTTTTTCAAGGAACACATGGATTACCCCTACCTAAGGCTTTTAAATGTATGTCTGAATTGTGCCTACTCAAAATGCTAATTCACTAAAAAAGTGTGCAGACACCCATGTTCTTTTTACAAGCACATGGATGCCTGGAGAATGCCATTCTGGGCTGTTCACCAGTGAGGGAATTTTAATCTAACATGATTGCTCACTTCATCTCAAAAAATAGCTAATTTATCAGTCAATGGACTGTGAAATAATTCATTTCCTTTAAAGATGATAAATATTTTCCACAGCAACTGTGATTGTTGAGAAAAATATAGGTATATTTAGAAACCGTGACGAATACACAAGCATCGTTGCTGAATGAATGAAGCAATAATAACAGAAAGGCCCAGCAAATCTGGATTTTGTTAGTTATTCCTCTATTTTGATTTTCTAAGACTTGCAGAATTTTACTTTGATTGGCTTTCCACAATGTCAAAAACATCCAGATGCCAATTTAAAAAAAGGTTTTGAAATATTTTAGACATGGTTTCCATCTACCTGTACTTTAATATCCTCTCACCAGTTTCTTCCCCACTGTGAAGAGATTTTCCTTTAAAATTTGAGCTCTTTAGCCCAATTGATTCCATGGCATGGAAGATAAACAACTTCACGAAAGGAAGAAAAGCATTTTATTGACATCATTTTAGATACCTTCTCCAGTTCAAAAACAAAAACAACTTTCCAACTGAAATAAGTTTGGAGCCATTGTAAATAACCAAAGTTTAAATTGGAGTTGATGAAATGAAAAACAAAACAAAATGAATATATGTTGAGTATGCTAGTATGCCAGGACCCTTTTATGTGCCTCATGCAGGGAATCCTGTTTTGAGAGTTGGAAGGCCTGCTTTCTAGACCTGGGCATATTATTACCCAGGTGTGAGATGTTAGACAGACACATATTGATGCCTCAACTTCACATTTCTAAGTTACTAAATTAGGATGCGATACAATTAATAGCTAAGTTAAAAGATGCAGTGTCAGTTTTTCAGTAAGTCTGTTTTCTTCAAAGAGGAATGTGGGTATGACACTGAGTCAAAATAATTCCCTTTGTTTATTAGATTTATGAAAATGATCTATATTCTTCAGAAAGAATGTGACTGGGCTTCTCAACACAAAGTACTGTGGTAGGTTTGATACTCAAACATAACTGAATTGAATTTCTTGATTCACATATGGCATCTAAATCTTAGATGAACTCTATGAACTTCTGGATCAGCTTAAGAGGCTTAAGTAAGGACCAGGCTTGAATACTTGACCTACCAGAGATAGTCCTTTTGCCAGTTGACCAAATAATATAATAATACTGTTTACTATTTACTTACCATATACTTTTTGGAAGGCACTGAAATTTTTCTGAATTATTTTGATCTTCAAAACAAAGCCTCAGAAGTGGGTGTTCATGATCCCATTAGAGCAAACTAATTCTCATAGACATTAATTATCCATAGCCAAATGATTGTTAAATACCAGAGATAAGATTCAAACCCAGGTCTGCCTAACTTCAAAGCCTTTGCTCTTTCTCTCACATACCCAAGCCTAAGTCAATTCCTAAACTGGAAGGATGTCGGATTCTTACAGGCCACTCCCCTGGAATCATTGCCTTTGGGAGCCCTGGAATTCCCTAGAAGTTCCCAAGTGGTTTGGAATGTTTAGGAGAGTTCTGGGACTATTATAAAATACACAAACAATATAAAGTTCACAAAAACCACACGGCTCCTTCAAATGGTAATTATGGGCAAGGAGTTATGAATAAGTTAACATTTGACCTTGGCTTGGAGGAAAAGTAGGGTTTTGGCAGACAGGATGAAAAGTAGAGAGATAAGGAAAAAATGTGTTCAGGAAACAATGAAATGTTTTTACACATAGAAATGTACAGGGACTCACAGCTGAGTTGGGCGGTAATACCAGAAAAAAGAAAGGCAAAACAAGACGTGATGTGTGTCTATTATGCTCCAAACATTCGGCTGGACTCTTTGCAGATAACGTTTCAAGGCCCACCAGATGGGGGTGGGGGATAGCAAGACAAGGAGTGTGTGTTTGAATTATTTGATAATCAGAATTCACTGAAATCTTTTGAACAGGTGTAACCAGATTAATGCCTGGTTTTAGAGCAATTGCTCAGTCAGTCATCTGCTAAATGTAGACATCACGTAGAACTGTTGAATGCAGGAGTCCTGTTAATGCGAAGTGGAGCCCTAATCCATGAACTCATATAAACACCTTGGATACACAAATGCCTTCCTCTCCCCTCCCTCCCATGCAGTAATTTATATTTTCTTACTTTTAAGGTAATTAATGACAATTTTAATGAATAATAGTAGTGAATGTTTTCTTTTTTTTGTCATTTTCCTTTTTAAAAATTTATTTCCCAGTTTTGAAATTTAAATAGATACAGGCGATACCAGTGGTTTTTGATTACATGGCCAAATTGCATAGTGGAGAAGTCAAAGTTTTGAACATTCTCATCATGGGAGTAGTGCACATTGTACCCACTAGGTATTGTAATTTTCCATGCTGCAGCCTCCTCCCACTCTTCCCATTTTGAGTGTCTAATGTCACTCTGCAGGACCATGCATACCCATTTCTTAGCGCCCACTTTAGAGCATACTATCTCTGGCTTTTTGTTCCTGGGTTGCTTCACTCAGAATAATGGCCCCCAATTCCATCTAAGTTACTACAAAAGATATTATTTCATTCTTTTTGATGGCTGAGTAGTATTTTACTCTCTGTGTGTGTGTATGATCATATTCTCTTTATCTAGTCTTCAGTTGGTGGGCACCTGCATTGATTCCACATCTTTGCAATTATTAATTGTGCCACAGTAAACATATGGGTACAAGTGTGTTTTTTATCAAATGACTTCCTTTCTTTTGGGTAGATCCTCAGTTGTAGGATTGCTGGATTGAATGGTAGATCTACTTGTAGTTTTTTGAGAAACCTCTATATTGCTTTCCTTAGAGGTTGTGCTAATTTACATTCTCATCAACAATGTATTAACATTCCCTTTACAGAACATCAGTACCAGGGTGTGTTGGTTTTTTTTTTTTTTTTTACTTTTTTATCATGGCCATTCTGACATGGGCAGAGTGGTATTAAGGTTTTAATTTGCATTTCCTTAATGATAAAATTTTTAAGTATATTTGTTGGCTAGTTCTTTCTTTCCTTTTGAAAAATGTTTGTTCATGTATTTTTAATGAAGTTTGTTTTTTCTTGTTGATTTGAGTTCCTTGTAGGTTCTGGATATTAGTCCTTTGTCAGATGTATAGCTTACAAATATTTTCTCCCATTTTGTAAGTTGTCTATTTACTTTGTTCATAAATCCTTTGTTGTGGAAAATCCTTTTAGTTTAATTATGTACCATTCATTTATTTTTATTTTTATTGTACATATTTGCTATATGTGCATTTGGGGTCTTAGTCATAAATTCTTTACCTAGGCCAATGTTGAGCACAGTTTTTCTTTGGTTTCCTTTTAAAATTTTTATGGTTTCAGGTCTTACATGCAAGTCTTCAATTCATCTTGGGTTAATTTTTGTATATTAGTGAGAGAAAGGGTTCCAGTTTCATTCTTTTCCATGAGGCTACGCAGTTCTCCAAGCATCATTTATTGAACAGTATGTCCTTTCTCCAATGCATGCTTTTGTCTGCTTTGTCAGTGATAAGTTGGTTGTAGGCATTTGACTTTATTTCTGGGTCCTCTATTCTACTCCATTGGTCTATGCATCTACTTTTATGACAGTATCATGCTGTGGTTCCTATTGCCTTATGCACATAGTACAATTTGAAATTGGATAATGTGATACTTCCAGATTTTTTCTTTTGCTTAGGATTATTTTGCCTGTTTGCGCACTTTTTGGTTCCATGTGAATTTTAGGGTTGTTTTTTTCTAATTCTTTGAAAAATGACATTGGTATTTTGATAAAAATGACATTGAATCTGTAGGTTACTTTGGGCAGCAAAGACATTGTGATAATCCAAGGGCATTGAGTGTCTTTCAATTGGTTTGTGTCATCTATGATTTCTTTCATCAGTGTTTTTAGTTTTCCTTCTTTGAACTCCTTGGTTAAGCATATTCCAAGGAATTTTTATTTTATTTTTTTGCAACTACTGTAAATGGAATTAAATTTTCAATTTGGTTCTCTGCTTGGTTGTTACTAGTGTATAGAAATGCTACTGATTTGTTTACGTTGGTTTAGTAACCTGAGACTTTGGTGAATTCATTTATTAGTAGTCTTTTGGAGGAGTTTTTAGAGTTTTATAGGTGTAAATCATATAATCAGCAAACAGGGATAATATGACTTCCTTTCTTCCAATTTGGGTGGCCTTTATTTCTTCCTCTTAACTAATTTCTCTGGCTAGGACCTCCAGTACTATACTGAATAGAAGTGGAGAAAGTGGGCATCTTTGTTTTATTCCAGTTCTTGGGAGGAAATGCTTTCAACTTCAGCCATTCAACATAATGCTGGCTGTGGGGTTGTCATATGTGACTTTTATTATTTAAGATATGTTCCTTCTATGCCTGGTTTTTTAAGGGCTTGCTGCACCTCCTTGTCTGTTCAGGATTTGTATCCATTTTCTCTAGATATCCTAGTTTGTGGGCATAGAGGTATTTATAATCGTCTCAGATAATCTTTTGTATTTCTGTGGTATCAGTTGTAATGTCTCCCTTTGCATTTCTGATTGAGTTTATTTAAGTCCTCTGTCTTCTTTTGTGGTTTATCTAGCTAGTGACATATCAATTTTGTTTATCTTTTCAAAGGACCAACTTTTTGTTTCATTGATCCTTGTATTATTATTATTATTATTATTATTATTATTTGTGTTCCATTTCATTTAGTTCTACTCTAATTTCTGTCACTTCTTGTCTTCTACTAGCTTTGGGTTTGGTTTGCACTCGTTTTTCTAGTTACCTGAGGAGTGAAATCAGATGGCGGATTTGTGTTATTTCTGTATTTTTTAAGGAGGCATTTAGTGCTATGAACTTCCCTATTATCACTGCTTTTATTTTATCCTAGAGATTTTTGTGTCCCAGAGATTTTTGTGTCACCATTGTCATGCAACTCAAAACATTGTTTATTTCCATCTTAATTTTGTCATGGACCCAAAGATCATTCAGCAACAGGTTGTTTATCTTCCATGTATTTGTTTAGTCTTTAGAATTCCTCTTGAGATTGATTTCTAATTTTATTCCATTTCCATTGTGATCTAAGAAACTATATGGTGTGATTTCAATTTCTTAAAATTTTGAGGCCTAACAGATGATCTATCTTGGCAAATGTTCCATATGATGATGAGAAGAACGTATGCTTTGGAGTTTTTGGAGTAGAATGTTTTGTAAATATCTGTTAAGTCCACTTGCTCTAGAGCCACATTTAAGTCTAATGTTTCTTTGTTGATTCTTTTCCTTGATGATCTGTCTAGTTCTGACAACAGAGTGTTGAAGTCACCCATACTATTATGTTGCTATTTGTTTCATTTCTTAGGTCAAGAAGTATTTGTTATATGAATCTTTAGTGTTAGGTGCATATATATATTTAGGATTGTTACATCTTATTGTTCAATTAATCTCTTTATCATTGTATAATGACCATCTTTGTCTTTTTTTTTTATCATTGCTGATTTAAAGTCTCTCTTATCTGATAAGAGAGTAGCTACTCCTGCTACTTTTTAATATTTATTTGCATGGAATATTTTTTTCCATCCCTTTACCTTTTGCCCATGCCATTCTTTTTTTCAGTTTTTGGCCGAGGCTGGGTTTGAACCCGCCACCTCCGGCATATGGGGCCAGCGCCCTACTCCTTTGAGCCACAGGCGCCACCCCTCCCATGCCATTCTTTATGAGTTAAAGGGGTTTCTTAGAGACAAAAGATATTTGGGTTTTGGGTATTTTTATCCATTTTGTCAATCCACTTTCTTTTAAGTGGGGCATTTAGACTATTTACATTCAATATTAGTATCAATAGTGAGATAATTTCCAATCATCATGTTGATTTTTATCTGGCTGTTTGTATTTTTCCTTGTGTTACTGTTTTTACCAGAACTTATTCTAAGTGCCTGACATACATTTTATTTGACAGAATGTAAACGGAGGTTTAAACAAATTAAGGAATTTGTCCACACAATTGGTAAGTGCTAATGCTGGCATTTTTACTCAGCTATGAATCTAGAAGTTGTGTTCCCAACCATGGTAGTACTAAAACAACAGGCTCAGTAAAGAGGTGCTTTGCAATGTGGGGAGAAATTTCCATTTTTTTTTTTTTTTTTAGTGAAAGTGAAACATTGGCTTGAGAAGAATGGATAGTAAATCAGCTAAAGCATAAAGTTAACAGCATCCCAACATTAGTCAGAATGCTGGAGATAACTCTCTAGGTAGAGAGCCAATAAAACAGGGCCATTAAAAAGGAGGAAAATTTCAGTTCTATTTAAAGGGGACCTGGTGAGAATTGCATTGAAAACAAAAATCAGGGCCAAATCTATCAGTCAAGCACATAAAATATCCATTGTGTTTCCAAAATTCAAGATCTAGCTAAAAATGCTGAGGTGAATTAGGAAGGTATCTCAGTACTAGCAGCTGGATAGTACTGCAATATGGCAAGGTAAGTTTATGTGTTAAAAAGTCTGTGTTTAGAACGACTGACACATATAACTCCCTAGTACAGCTATTCTGAGCTTGAAGATGAGGTTCAATTGCTGAATTCAATTTGCCATTAAAGTGACTTGTCTGAACTGAGGATCATTGCAACTGAATCTTAAGTCTCAGTGCTAACTAGTCTCTTAAGTAGCATCATCCACAGTGTCTATGGTTATGTAGAGACTTGTAGAAGCCAAACTGTTCCTATTGTAGCTCCACTACTTGGAAAACTCACATGGGTGTTGCTGGTGGCCCTATGGGGGGTTGACATTTTAGTGAATTCATCATTAGCCCAATTTTTGGATCTATAATATCAAGGACCAGTTTATCATTAGGATAAATCTCAGTGTAATTTATTCATGTTATCCAAGTGCACAGGAGATTTATTTATAAATCAGAATTTAGTTCTTAATTTTTAAAGCCTTAAATTTCTCTTGGAATAATTCAGAATATAAATAATGGGAGGCTGGGTGGCAATGTGAAGAGAATATATGATCTAGATTTAAACAAAACTTTTTCTGAGAACCTTGAGCAACTTTTTAACAATAGTAAGCCACTAGGAAACAGAGATGATGTTATGTCATAAGATTAGTTTGACTCTGGAATACTCAGCTCAAGAGCAAATGGCGCTGGTTGGGGAAAACATCACAGAATACTAAGGCTGGCTGTAACATGACAGCTGAATGATCCAAAATGCAGGGTCCCAGAAAAGGAGATGTCCATGTATGGGTCAGGTTAGGAGCCCCAATTTAGTGGTTAGATCGTGAATACATTTATGCATATGTGGGGTATAATATGTTGATTTTTTTAATACAATCTGATGTGGTTACATCAAACCAATCAACATAGCTTTCGCCTCATTTACTTGATTATTTTGTTAAGACATTTATTTCTACACTTGACAGATTTGACTTGTACCCTTGCAATATGCTCCATAGGTGTGATCCCACCTTTTACCATCCCTCTATCAACCCTCCCCCTCTGCTCCCTTCCCACTCCATTTCTCTCCTTCATCCTGGGCTATAGTTGTGTGAGTAAATATAAGTTGGTTTCATACAAGTACTGAGTACATTGGATACTTTTTCCTCCATTCTTGAGATACTTTACTCAGGAGAATATGTTCCAGGTCCTTCCATGTAAACATAAAAGAGGTAAAGCCTCCATCTTT
Source organism: Otolemur garnettii (assembly GCF_000181295.1). Classification (NCBI taxonomy): domain Eukaryota; kingdom Metazoa; phylum Chordata; class Mammalia; order Primates; family Galagidae; genus Otolemur; species Otolemur garnettii. The sequence goes on along the minus strand of NW_003852437.1, from coordinate 3,992,133 downwards.
TTAAAAGAGCAGTATCAGGATTCTCCATTGTAGAAAATACTAGACTATAGTTTTTATTACCCCAGAGTATAGCATTGTCAAGACATCAAACCATGGGTCTGATCAAATGGCATTGGTTTCCAGGGTTGACTTCAGTGGTAGAAAAAGAGTGGCAACATGGAATCAGGAGCCAGGGTAATTTCAGCTGGAGTTCTATGCATTGAACTCCAGTTCATCACGGGAGGGTAGTACCTCATGCATTTGATCCAAGCCCTAATATTGAATTCCTATTCCTGTTGTATAATGGAAAAAGTTGTTATCCTTCCTGCCCATCAGTTTTGCTAAGTTTGGCAGCTGCAAAAGATCAAGGAAGGCAGCCAAAGGCAGCGTCTATCAGCATCAGAGCAAATATACCAGCATTCTAGAGGAGTTTACAGCCTCAAAAAGAGTATCTTTTTCTAGTGCCAGTGAGGTATCCTCTGAGACCAGATATCTGGAAATCTAAATAACATTATCTCAGCACTGTCTCCCAATTTCTCAGACTGTGGAAGTCATACCATAAGATTTCTCTGAATTCTTGTCTCTATTTTCAAGGGGATTCTCTATTCCCTTCCTCTCCCTTTCCCTCCCATCTTCTTTTCTCTCTTCACATTGTCAGCCTGTGTTATGCACCATGCTGACCAAAGTATGAAATTCAGTATCTGCCTCTTATTCAAGTTTAATGCCCATATATCTACTCACACAAACACACACCTTCCAAGTGATCGTGCCTCTGGTAGACATTACTAATGACTTCTGGAAATGAGTGAGACAAGCAGGTCCCACTGAGAAAAAACAAGCACAACAGGTACTTAGGCCAGCCTAGTCCATGATATTTCTTTACTCCTCTCTTCTTCCTCCATTTTTATTCCACTTTGCTGATCTTTCCCATTTCCTTTTGGGCAAAAATCCCACAAATTACTCTTCTTTTCTTAGGAAAACCAATTATAATACTATTTTCTGATATTTATACCCTTTGCTAATGTTTCACCTTTCTTAAGGTGCCCATTAGGCAGTATTTTGAGTATCATTTCCTCCTAAAAAGAAATTTTTCACTGATCAGTAGAGATAGTTAAAAAAAAAAATGGTGATCAGAATAATGGTACTACAAAAATTCAGAATCTTTTTAAAATGGTGCTAACAAACTATTTGCTAGGATTCACTTAGTCAACTTATTTTATCATTCTGGCAAAAGGCTCTATTCGTACAATCTTACCTAATAGCAGGCTTCAAGTCATTTATTTTAGTTTTCCTTATAATCACTGCATGGAAATTTTAGCATATGGATTTTAGAAGACACTCTAGTCTCATCAGCAATACTTTTGAAATAAAAAATCTTTTAGGATAAGATTCTTTCTAGAAATAATTCCACAGGTATCCAGCATCCATTTTTATCTTGTTTTTGTCAGGTTTAGTTTCTGGAGATGACTCTTTAACCTTCTCAGTTGATTTTGAAGGTGACTTTTACATGATATTGGTCATAGCCTGTGCTCTGGCCATTGCATCCAAGATTTTGGTTGAGTTCCTTGTTGCTGTCAATCTAAATGGAAGTACAGTTGACAGGGATTCAGCAATATCCCTTCTGGTTTTGTTGTGCAAAAAGTATTGACTATTTAACCAAAATTTCTGGTTGAACTCTGATAGAAATATTCTATTACTCTGTAACAGGAAAGTTCATCCTATTGTGATGGTGGCCTAGTGTATCTTTTAGAGAAAACATTATTTTATTTGGCTACATTAACAACAAAAATATTTTGCAACTGAATTGGCACACAGATATTAAATCCTAGAAAAAATAAAGAATAACTAAAATAGCTAGGAATCTAGAACAAAATAAAGTATGTTATATTATATAATATTTTATATTATATATTATCAGTTGAAGTTTAAGCACTGAACTGAAATTTTTTAGAAGTTGGTAGAAGAATTTTATAGAAGATTTTTGATTTTTTTTTCTTTTTTTTTTGCAGTTTTTGGCTGAGGCTGGATTTGAACCTGCCACCTGTGGCATATAGGGCCAGTGCCCTACTCCTTTGAGCCACAGGCACCACCTAGATTTTTGAATTTTTATAGAAATCCTTTGGAGTATTTCAAATATCTCAAATAATCTATGTATAGTTTTCCATGGATTTAGGAAACTTGTGTGGAGCAAGTTGATGAAACATCACAAAAGGAAAGATGACTATAAAACTAAAAATTGTTCAGGTATGTGGGTGACACATGGAACTCCTTCATGCATTTTTCTAATAATGTTGCCAGGGCAAAAGCAATCTTCTCTTGTCAATTTGGTTTGAATGACCAATCCACTAGCCAAAAATACTGTATCTCTCTCTCTCTCGTCTCTTTAAAGCTTTAAGTGTAATAAATGTCATTACTCTACTTGGTGGCCCATTGTTTCATTGGTGGCTTAACATACTTAATCACATGTATCTTTCTTATTTTAACTCCTAAGCAATAAAGAGATAGCAGCAGTAATACAATAGTTTTGAAATACATACTTGATTTAAACAATAATTTCCACATATGAAATGTATCCCTGTTTTCTATACGAATGGTAGGGCCCCCACTGTGTGATGTTATGAGAGAACTTCTGGGGGAGAAATGAGTGAGACAGGAGTGGGTTGTGGGCTGGGGGGCGTCTGACAAAGACAGCAAAACTGTTTCCTTCCTCCCTCTTGCAGAGGGGCCAGGAAACCAAGTCTACAAGTATATAACAACCTGGAATCCCTGCCCCGGTGTCATGACCCTGGGAACCAGCATGCTGCATACCTTCTACCACTTTTGGGAAGAGTTCTTCTCTGGGGCAGGTGGAGCCTGCCTGGTTCTTAATAAGGGAAATTGGTGCAAGCTGCTGTGCAGAACTGTGATAAGAGATAGACGGGGGAAGAAAGGCCAAAGGACCTCAGCCCCCAAGCCTTCTGCCCAAGCAGACAGAGCCGATCTTTAATCCTGCACAGAGTGACAGTGGCACAGAAAACTATGAATCTCAGTAGGAGGCCCTCTAAGGTTGGGGCTGTCCTTGAAGTTAGGGTGGTTGGGGAGATGCTCATAGTATAAAATTCTTTCTGAATCCCCCTGAGTATTTTTCAGAGCCATTTAGAGGTCCTCCTAATGCTCATTTAGAGGTCCTCCTAATGTACTAAGGAACTGCATGCCAGTGGCCCACACCCGAGGGGCAGATAGCAGAGCAGGCATCTAGGTTAAGGCTGTAGCCTACAGAGAGTTATAGTTTTAATGTATCTATTATAGAATAATTTAAATATATTGCAAATTAAATTATATGCACATACTTCCCCATAAAAATTAAATCTAAAAAAAGTAAAATAGAAGAGTTAGCTTCAGTTGAGCTTTTTTTTTTTCTCCTTTTGCTCTTAAAGAAAGTAAAACACATGCTCTCTTCCCATGCTCCTGGGTTGGACTTCTTAAGGCCTCAGGTGTCTAGCACGTTAGGGTAGAGAAAATTTATCCCTGCAACCAACGTATCTTGCTTTACCAACCTGATACCAAATAATGTCATATTCTTTTTTGTATTCAAGTAAGATGATGTTATTTTCCCATTAAAGTCTTTCCCTATTAGAAAATCATTTTTTCCCCTATGTCTGAAATCTTTCTCTTTTGATAACTGCAGCAACCCCATGGTTGCTGTTTTTGCCCATGTTTTCAAGGGTCAGGCCTGTTTGCTGTTTTGGTTTTGACTATATTGATCCTGTATGGCATCACTAAAACTCAGCTGGTCCTGCCGTCCAAATATCCACCTTGCTCACTGAAAAACAGTCTGCCTGAAACTGAGCATGTACCTCAGTAATGGCCTGGTAATCCAGTGAAACGGCACAATCCTGGGCTCTGCTGAGACGCATTCTCTGCTAAGGCATTTCGAAATATGGGAATAAATTGTACTTGGGTATTTCAGTTTCCCGGAGCTGGTGCAGTTACCACAGATTAGGTGACTTAAGACAAGAGAAATTTACTGTCTCATAGTTCCTGAGTCTAGAAGTCTGAAACCCCTGTGTCGGCAGGTGCTCTCTGTGTGAGCTCTGGGGGGAGGATCCTTCTCTGCCTCTCCCGGGCTCTTATAGCTCTCAGCACCCCTTGGTGCTCCTTGCTTGTAGATGCTTCACTCCAACTTCTGCCTTCCTCTCCCACAGGGTTCTTCTTGTGTGTGTCTTTCTATAAGGACACCAGTCATTGGATTGGGACCCACTCTCATTGTCTTCATCCATTCGTGTTGCAATAACAAAATACCAATTGTTGATAATAGTTAATCAACAACAGAAATTTATTTCTCACAGTACTGAAGTCTAGGAAATTTTCTAGATCAAAGTACTGGCAGATTCAGTGTCATGATTCATAGATGGTCCTTTCCTCAGGGTCCTCTCTGCAGTGGAATGTGCTCCGACAGACCGATTTAATAAGAACACATCCTGTCCATGAGGGTTCTTCTCTCATGACCCAAACTACCTCTCAAAGTGCCCCACTCCTATTTCCATCACTTTAGGGGTTAGATTTCAATATATGAATTTCAGGGAGATGGAACATTCAGACTATGGCACTGATCCAGTATGACCTCACCTTTACCTCTTTATATCTTCCCAGTCACAGCTATTGGGCTAAATTTTAGGAGATAATAATTCAACCCACAACATTCCATCTTCTGCCCTCTCCCCCAAATTTATACTGTTTTAGGTCCAAGATACCTTCAATCATCTCAACATCCCCCAAATTCTTAACTCTTATAGTACAGAATAATTTAATTCACTCTCAATTATTTGATGTTAAGGACTTTCCCAGTCAGTGGCCTGACTCAGCTTTACTCATTGGTTACTGGGAACTTTTAACCTAAACACACACAGAGGGAGAACTTTTTTTCTTTAGATATGTTTCAGTTTAGATTGGAGACCACGTCTTCACTAGTAAGTGGGAGCTAAATGCTAAGTGTGCATTTAGCTCACTTAGTAGGATAACAGACATTGTAAATAGAAGGTGGCAGGGGGTGAAGGATGCAAATGACCAATCTGGTAAATGTATGCTAGTCCAGTCACAGGTACAGTAAAAGCCCCAACTTTAGCATTATACAAGTCATCTATGTGATAAAAATGCTTGTAACCTCTTAATATTTTGAAATTTAAAGAAAGTAGAAAACATCCAGAAAAATAAGAATAAAGCATGATCTCAGGGTTCTACACAAAATAGCTTTGGTGAGGCATTACCAAGTGGATCTTTCATGATCTAGGTTTATTATGCTTAGAATGGTCCTATCTGGATTTGACTGTACTTCCTCTTCTTAATCTTGGTTGCCTCTCTTCTGTTTCAATGAGTGCTCATAGAATTATGGTGGGAGTTTTCAGCTATGAAAAAACATTTTAAAATTTAAAAGTTATAAGTAGTGGAAAAGTTCAAATTTCTATTTGGAATTTGGAGAATCTGAAATATTGGTCCGTATTTTTAAAAGATACCCCATATGGACGTAAAAATTCTCTTGAAGATAATTTTTTATTATAGACCTAAATTCAACCAACCAATGGGAATTATTAACAAAATTACTTGAGAAGCTGAGATGACTCTGGTATCTTCAGTTCTTACATGAACAAACTGATGCCCGGGCTAATGTAAATATTAAAAAAAATGTAAACTTAACCAATCAGTCACCATCAAACTAATTTCCAATTGGGGCCATTCCACTTTAGCAAATTAGTTATATTTTCTTTGTTTTGCTTCTACAAACAGATTCTAAAAGTTTTCCTTTGTACTCCTCATGAAGCCCAACCACTTGTGGTCTAGAGTTGCCTCATTCATGAATCCCTGTCTTTTCTTTTTCTTTTTTTTTTTTTTTTTTGAGACGGAGCCTCAAGCT
>NW_003852437.1:3907192-3985475 GCF_000181295.1 Otolemur garnettii | reverse complement strand
CTTGAGCCCAGGAGTTGGAGGTTGCTGTGAGCTGTGATGCCATGGCACTCTACCCAGGGGGATAGCTTGAGGCTCCGTCTCAAAAAAAAAAAAAATTGGAATATTGACCATCACAACTGGCAGTTAGAAGAGTCAGTGAGGAGAGGGGAAGAACAAACTAGAAAAGAAATGAAGTAGGAAAGCACAGAAGGAACCTCTCTTCACAGATATGTCTCAGTCCAGGCTATTCTCAGCTCAGCATGACGCACATCTTTGAACCAAGGAGAGACCTACATGGAAATCCTAGTGGCTATTTCAGAGAGAAGAAGGGTCCCTGATGTGGTCTGGATGCACAATTTGCCTCTGTTTCCCCAGCCCCACCTTCCTCTGCCCTTGGCCTCAGACCCCCGCCCTGTGCACCCCTTGCCATTCTGTGGTTCTTTTGCCTGCAGTTGTATTTGGCTGGGACTTCCCTCAGGGTCTGCTCTAGTGTTTCATCTGCTGACTTGTTCCATGACTTAAAAAAAAAGTCCCCGTGACTGCCTGATTTCCTGCATCTTCCAGGTCAAAAGCCTAGTTTAACTGGTGTTTCCTGGCATGACCTTCTCTTTCTATCTCTGCTCATGCAGCCTGATAAACTGTTTGATAGAGAATTAGCCCTTCAGGTTAGAAACCAGATTTGCCATGTGTTTGTGAGAGTATGCCTTTGTTCTAGAAGAGTTGAAGAAAATATGCTGAAAAAAATCTCTACCCAGTTAAACTAAGGAACTAATTGATTTCCTTAATCATTTAGTTTGGACCTGTCCAATACAACCTTTATTTAACTTTTATTTCTGTACTGGCCAATGCAATAGCCACAAGCCACTTGTGGTTACTGAGCACTTGAAAGCAGCTAGTGTGACTGAGGAGCTGACATTTTAATTTAATGTAACCAGTATGCCATTACATTTAAATGCCACCAAGGGCCTGGTGGCTGCGGGATTGGAAGCACAGATCTACTCATTCTATTCCTTTATACTCTTTGACAGAACAACAATTAAACCATTAAAAGCATATAGGCAAATTGAATTCATTTGTTATGGTAAGAACTTTTTAGGATCCTAAGGGGACAAGAAGAAAAAGGTGTTGAACTTGGGTGAATCTTGAAATGGGCATCTAATCAGACAGATCCTGAGCTTACAAGTGAGGTTCCTCATTTCTGTGCAGTTGGAGAAGGACATTTCTATCTTTCTAGCTCTAGGCACACTTCAAGAGCTATGGGAAATCTGACAAAGGTGAGAATATTTGAAGTATATTACAGTGAGTCTTCCAGAAGCTTGATGAGACCCTGGAGAAGGTTGAGGACCTGGCCTTTTCCCATGAGGACCTTAGTCACTTCATGAAATTTCTTGCTCTCATGTTAAGCTACTGCAGTGTAAGAGATAGATTAAGGAATTATCCTGGCATTTCAAAATTGTCTCTTTTAATTTCTCTGAGTCCAATTTAGTGTTTTCTTCAAATAAATTGCTTTATTAGCATTCATGTGCAAAATGTTATTCAAACTTTAAAAATAGAAGATGTCAAAGTTGAGGCAATGTATCTGCCTGGGAGATTATTTTACTCCTGAATTGAAAATCCAAGGAAACAAAGAAAAAGAGGAAAAGAAGGGCAGTTAAGCAGAGAGAGGTATTGTCGACTCCAGAGAATGCTTCCATTGGAAGACCTGGGGGAGAATATTTTCTTATGACACTCAAAGATGAGTGACTTTATGGAAAATGTCAATCACTCTGATTCAACTTAAAGAGGTAGAGGATAGGTTCTGAATGCTTCTGTGGTCATTAAGAAATCCAAACTGGAATTAGTGTCACTTACCTTCCTATCTGGTGGAATGACTTTAGAGAAGGTATAGCTAGCTGTACAGAGTGGACAGAATGGGTGAATTGAGACATAATTTCATAAAAATTCTAATACGAAAATGCAATTAAAAATAAGATAATATAGGTACAAAATTCTCAGTCTGATTCTTCCTCAAGGGCCAAGTCATCTCCAGCTTGTGTGGTTGTGAATGTCCCTATGTTTACAAGGTGGCTTTCCAGTTATTCCCCCAACTAATGTCTTTAGACTATTGTTATAATTTCCTCACTTTCCTTAGATAGTAATAAGCTCAAATGAAATGTAAATTTGAGCAACTTTCTTTATTAAACAGGACACTGAGTTTTTGTGTCTGCGGGGCAAAGGAGACAAGTCCCTTCCTGCTCCTTCCCACCCTCTCTCCCTCCCTCCCCCCCCCTCCCCCCCCCCCTCCCTCCCTCCCTCCCTCCCTCCCTTCCTTCCTTCCTTCCTTCCTTCCTTCCTTCCTTCCTTTTTTTCCTTCTTTCATGTTTTATTGCTTGCTGGATGTGGCTGACAATTATAAGAAGAAGACTTAGGAAATACAACATTTTAATATTTTGACTTTCAAAATAATTGTGAAAACTTCCATCTCTAAGCCAGGCTGAAATAAGAATGTTTACTGATTTCCCTGGTGAGTTAGGGAGGGGGGGAAGGATGAACGCTTACTCCCACTAACCATCCCTCATCTGCGTCTCTCAGAGACACAGAGAATGTTTTTCTTTTTATTCTCAAATGCTTCTTTTATTTATCTTATTAAGTCCTTTATTTTTTTCATAGAGATGAGGAGATGTTTTACTGCTCATATCACTGTCACTTGCCAGACAACTGATATATCATATGTGACACTAGAAAAATAAAACACTAATTTATATTCATGAAGTTTTCATTTATGCTTTCTAAACAGATATAATGCAATCTGTCTAACCTCTCCAGGAAGTTCTAGAGCTCTGTCATCTTCTGATACTTTCTCTCCAATGTAAATAGGAGAAAAACAGCATATGAAAGATAAATTTAAAAAAAATGGAATCCATATTTTTCAGATAAATGAAAATTAGAAAGAATTAAAAAGCAATAATTTAAAATTTCTGAACTTAATTTCACAATACTTCAGAAGACCCAACAAAAAACTTTGTCCTGAAATTTGGGAATTATCATATTGTCTCCAATGAATATCTTCTTTGGTAAACAAGCAAACAAGAATCAGAAGATATTTATAATAACTGGGCACATTTAGCTTGAGAAACCTGTACGAGGAGCCTCACCTGTGAGTTAACAACAGTCAACTCTTTCCCTTTTTTCTTAGTCTATACATTTTTAACACGTCATGTATCTCAATGAAACTAAACAAAAAAAATTTTTTTTCCTATTTTTTTTTTTTTTGCAGCTTTTGGCTGGGGACAGGTTTCAGCCCTCCACCTCCCATAGTATATGGGGCCAGCACCCTTTTCCTAATCTTTTAATGGCTTCATTATTTCAATTAATGTCAGAGTATCCAATATCTCCTGGTAAAGACAAATAGGATCAAATGGCTTCAAGGCTTAGTTTAACCATCAATTTCTTAGAACAAACTTTACCAAATTCCCGGTTCCTCTCCACAGAACTTTGTACGATGTAGGCAATCACTTTGAAAATATTTGTTTCCTGGCTGCTCATCCTTACACTAAGCTCCATGATGAGAGCAGTGCACTGATGCTGTTCCCCACTAAGGGCTGAACACAAGACCTCTCTGGGATACACATGTACTGCACTTGCTCAAAAACACATTGAATCAATGTGAAGATTTTTCCAATTATCTTTCAAATTTTTAAAGTTTTAAGTGTTTGCATAAGAACAGCTGCGGGTTGAGTTTCTTCTTGGCAGGGACCTGGCTCCGGGGTAAACCAACTGCCTTCTGTTAAGAGTCCAGAGATAAGTGTTCCTTTGTATGTGTGACTTACACCCTGGAAATGAAAACAGTGAGTAATGTGTGGCTAATGTATTTGTGTTGATGGGACCAAATTAGGTTTACTCTGTGACTCAGCTACTTCTTCCAGTAGAAGCTAAAGCTGAGGCAAAACAAAATTTCTGTCTGAAATGGAGATGAGAGTCATCAGTGACCAGAGAAGTGGGCAGGCGTGGGGAACTTTGGAGTTTGAATCCAATTCTAAACAATTTCCCATCTCAGCAGGGAAGAACTAAAAAACTAAAACAGAGTTAGAAACTTTTGTGAAGAGTTGAGTTGGAAAATGGTCTGTTGGTAAAACATACTAAGTCTCTGATGGGTCTCGTGATTTGGAGCATTGATGAGCCTGGAAAATGCCCCTAACACACCTGATGATAAGACAAAGCTGAGCTTATGGCTCAGAAAGTTAAGGAGAAGAGAGGGAAAAGTCAGGATGTTCATGAGGCTTAAGGATCCCGTTTGAGGGTTAAGATTAAGTAAGAATTATGATACATTAGTATAAAATTGCAAGGCAGGGGTTTTGTGGTGAGTTTTCCAAGAGTTTTGAAGAGTCAACAGTTCACGTGATGCTATCTATTGTAAAGACCAACAGTCTGGTATTGGCTTGAGTGGGATTTTGGAGAAGTTTTAGATGAACAATGAAGTCATCTGCAACTTTTATCTTTGTAGAGTTTCTGGAATTGTAAAGCTCTGTCGATGAAATCAGTGGGATAGGAAGGTCTCACTAAAAGCATAGAGTAACCTGCCTGGAAGTACATGGTTTCAAATCTCTACGCTCTTCTTCCTCTGTATCATTCTTCAGTTTTAGCAAAAGAAGACCCCTCAGAGGAAGGTTGGGGAAACAATGGCTACCTTACCACAGAACTGTAAAAGTTAACAGTCGAAAAGAAGTATAATGTCTTTCAAACTACCTATTCTGTCATGAGCAAGGCTTATCCTCTAATCTCTGCTTTAGGGTGGCTATTGGAACACACAAACTTAAATCCCCTCACTCCCAGATTATTTTTCTCTCTCTTTTTTTTTTTATTAAATCATAACTGTGTACATTGATACAGTCACACTCAGATTATTAATGCAATAAATTCCTCAAGCAATAGACAACCTGCTGGATCAAGAAAAAGAGGGAAATGGCAGATGCTACATTTACTTGTTTAATTCATTTGCTTAGATGTTTGCAAAATATTTGATGAGGGAAACTATTTGCAGTGGAAATATATAAATTTATAAAGTTACTTATTAATGCATTACACATAGTGCAATAATGGTATAAGCAGTATAATCTTTCTGATAGATACGTGGGGAAATGCTATTAAGTGGACCAGCCATAATTTGTTTTGTCTTATTATATGCTTGGTTAAAAATAGCCACTCTCATAATCAAATGAATACCAAATGAAGTAAACATTGTGATGCAATTTCAACATATGAAAAATGTCTCTAATAAAATACTTATTTAATTTTCTGGAAAAAATATTGCAACATGACACAATGCATTAAAATGTTTGTCAAGGACCTTCAGTAGAATGGAAGGCTAGCAATTCCCTCTGACCTGGCTGAGGACACAAGAAAAACACATTAGATCTCTAATGGCTATGAAACCACAGGAACACACCTGACCAGCAGAGCTGAGACAACAGCCATAGCGTCTTCAGGTAGCAAGAGCTAGATTGCCCAGGACACTGGTGCTATAGTCTCTTTTCTTGGTCTTCATGAGACTCTACTTCTTCCTCCAAATACTTCCCTGTGAGGTGATGATGATGAACCCAAGTAAAGCAGGGGTCACAAACACAAATGCCTGCAGAGAACGCAACTTACTCTAAGACAGTGATGTGGGCCAGAGTAGCGCTATGGAAAGGGGGTGACTCTGGTGAATTACAGCAACTACTCAGATCTTCTTCCCTGTTACTATAGAGAAATAGATACCTAATCTGGCCATGGGTTTAAGAGACAATTCAAAATTTTATATGGTAGACAAGTCAAAATTTTATATGGTAGTTCCTAATTATAATGTTTTAATGTCAAAAAAAAAACCTATTTACACATCTGTAGGCTGAATTTTGCCTGTGACCTTCATCTTTCTTAATAGCTGAAGTCCAAACCCATAATGGCCAACACATATTCCTCTTTTCCCCTTGCCCCATGAATTTGTTAGAAGGAGATCACTAATGGGGTTTAATTTGAGGGGGAAACCCTTACTCCACCCAGAAGAATCTTCTACCCCCTGTAGCAGGATCGGAATTTCAGCCATTCGTGGTTGTTTTTCCTTTAGGACAGAGGGTCCTTTTGTTCCCTGTCAAACATTAAAATATCCCCGGTTGTCATCTCATTGAGGTAATGGAATAAATCTAATTAATTCGAAACTTTTTCTGAAACTAATCTACCAATAAAGAAGGAAGGAAAGCAAAGCACTACAGAAATGCCACTACTGTGAAAAGAGTGTTTGTTTGACGTGGAAACTCATTCCCTGGCTGTGACTGGAATTCTGAATGCTCAGAATCTAGGGGAGAGGCTGAACTGCCTGTGTGGGGATAGTTCCTGGGTGGTTCTCATGTCATTAGTTCTTTGGGAACAGAAAACGTAAACACCTAAGCAGTGGTTCTCAAACTCTAATATGCATCAGAACCACTTGGAGGTTTGGTTTCTGATGAAGTGGGGAATGAGTGTTTTGAATGAGTGGGGAATTTGTTCTAACAAATTCCCAAGTGATGTTATTGCAGCTGTTCTTGGGACCACCTTTGAGAACCACCGCTCTAGAGGAATGGGATACAGTCCAGTTGCCTAAGTGAGGTTGGGAAGCATACGCAGGAACCGAAAGTGAAGATGAACTAGCCTGGAACAACTTCAGCTGCTTTGTAATATTGTCTTGGATCTGGCGCTGGAGCCCAACACATAATGGCATTGCAGACTTTGCCTCTGGTTCCCTCACTCATCAAATATTTATTGACATTAGCCATGTGCCAGACACCATGCTAGGAATGTTCTCATAAATTAATTAGTTTATTAAATCACCATGTAGTTCAGCTGACAAATATTTATTGAGCATCTATCATTTGCTGGGCCACAGGCTTGGTTGCTGGAAGGATACAGGTCTCAGCTGCCACGAGTCAGGAGCCTTGGCTCCTGGCTTCTCTACCCTCATTCATATTCAGAAGATGGCACAGGGAAAATCTTGGTTCTTTCTATGTGAGCTAAACAGAACACAATAGAGAGGGTTGCCTGCCTTATCCTGGGGGGATGGTGTTTGACACAGATCCCTGAAGCTTAAAGGAAGAAGCACTTCTGTCTGAACTGTGCTGACAGCTCCAGTCCTGTGGGCGCAGTGGGGACAGTGAACACTTCACTGTTCAGAGCAAGCAGACTTCCCAGGGCCACCCCTGTGCTTGGCAGCAGGAACCCAGGTATACTTTTGCTAGAAATGGTGCCTTTCCATTCAAGAAAAGAAATGCACGTAAGGCGGGCTGTCAAAACCTGCCCCAACACAGCCCTCCAGCAAAGTTTCATAGAACGCATCCTTTGTGCTCCACGGGAGGCCTGGCTTTCCTCTGTGTCTGCAGACAGTGGGTAATAGAGGGCACAGACTCAGAAGCACAAGTGTTTCTCAGTTATACAGCCTGACCCATATTATACCTCGTGACAAATTACCTTGTGACAAATAATTTTTTTTTTCTAATGAAAAATCCAGGGCTGGAGTAGGGAGGCTCTGGGAGGCTCCAGTATACTGTTATCTTGGATTCAGACCTCCAAGACAAAAAGGAACTTTTGGTCTACTGTTTCTTGCTGCCTTTGGTTTCCTGGATCTACCTACCTAAATATTTTGCAAAATATTTAGAAAATATTCTCTAAGTTATGATCACATCTTTGAAAAATTTTGTAACGAATATTTTATAAATAAAGCTACCCTTAGCTACAGTTTCCCATTTTCTCTACATAGGGCAATCTTAGATGTGACTTTTGGAACACCCTGTATTTTAGGAAGCCTAAAAAATAGACTACAGTGTAGGGAACAAATATCAACAATTTCTTAATTTTTAAAAAAATTTTCATTATTTTTTATTTCAGCTTAATACGAGGTTACAAAAGATTAGGTTACAATGTTTGCATTTGTTAGGTAGAGTCCTTGTTATAGTTGTGTCCCTCACCCAGGAGGTGTGCTACTGACCCTTACATTGTGCCCAGGAGGTGGGAGCACACTAGTCCCCCTCCTTTTCCCCTCTTCCTCCACTAACTTGAGCTGAATTGAATTTTTCTCTTCTGTGGGCATGTGTGTATACTGGCTTATTAGTGTCGAGTCCTAATTGGATACCTGCTTTTCCATTCTTGTGATACTTTACTAAGAAGACTGAACTCTATCCAGGTTAATACAAAAAGTGTAAAGTCTCTATCTTTTTTATGGATGAATGGTATTCCATGGTAAACATACACTGCCGTTTATTAATCCATTCATGGGTTTATTGGCACTTAGGTTGTTTCCACATCTTGGAGGCAATTGTAAATTGAGCTGTGATAAACGATCTAGTGCAAATATCCTTATGATTAAATGATTTTTTTCTTCTGGGTAGATGCCTAATAATGGGATTGTGGGGTCAAATGGGAGGTCTAATTTGAGTTTTTTGAGGATTCTCCATACTTCTTTTCAAAGAGGCTTTATTAGTTTGCGGCCCCACCAACAGTGTAAAAGCATTCCCTTCTCTCCACATTGACACCAGCATCTGTAGCCTGAGGACTTTGTGATGTGGGTTATTCTCACCAGGATTAGGTGAAATCTCAGGGTTATTTTGATTTTCATTTCTCTGATGGTTAGAGGAGATGAGCATTTTTTCATGTGTTTATTGGACATTTTCTGCCTTCAGAGAAGGTTCTATTCATGTCTCTTGCCCAGTGACATATGGGATTGTTCACTCTTTTTTTGTTGTTGTTGATTAACTTGAGTTCTCTGTAGATTCTGGTTATCAACCCTTTGTCAGAATTGTAACATGCAAATATCTTTTCCCATTCTGAAGGTTGTCTATTTGCTTTAATTATTGTTTCCTTAGCTGTGCAGAACTTTTCAGCCTAATTAAATCCCATTTGCTCATATTTGTTATTATTGCAATTGCCACTGAAATCTTCTTTCTAAAATCTTTCTCCAGGAACACAAAATATCAGCAACTTTAACGTGTTTAAATGGGATGGCTACTTGAGCTTCAATGTAGAGATTATTTCTTTGAGATATCATTGTGAATTTTTAAATGTTATATTAATGTTTAAAATAAAAATGGTTTAACTTATGATTCTTAAAACTGAGACATTTTGAGACCTGAATCCTGCTGATTCAGTTCTGTATCTCTCCAAGACTTGCATGTGGTAGATAGTCAACTTATATTTGTTGGATCCTTGCATGAGAAAATTAATTTTAGAGAGTAGTATTCACCCCATTCATTTCTGGTGGAGGAAATAGTCTCCCAGGAATGTAGTGATATCTTCAGGTATCCTGGCCAGGGATGCAGACAAGACACCGTCTCCTGTCTTCCAGGTTCACATTCAGTGCACTGTATCTGCCAAATCCCCACTGACTCTTAATGACAAGTATAGGGGAGACTTGAAGAGTCCAAGGAAAAGTGAGTCAAATCCAGAGAGCAAATATTTTAATATGAAATCATTTAAATAAATATAACTTTATTGGAGTGTAGTTTTGTCTTCCTGTCAGGATAAAATTTAATAATTTTTTTTAAATTTGTAATCCTAAACTCAAGTAAAGAGTTTCATAAAATCTCCCCAAATCCAGTAAGGCAGTTTTGGGGAAACATATGCCTACCTTTTACTGCAGTTATTTTAATGGACGTGATAAATTGAATTTACCAGGAGGTGGTAAAATCTCTGTTTGCCTGGAAGGAAAGAGAAATGTTTAATTTCCATATCTGCTCAGGAAATTATTTAAACCTATACCTTATCCTTGCTGCTGGATAATAAGGATTATCTGATACGAGAGAGTAGGGAAGCTAAATTAGTTCTGATAAGTCTCTGCGTTTATCTCCTCCATGCTGCTCTCAGTGAACAGACCACTCAGGGGACAGCCTCTCATGGCCTCTCCTGGGTCTGCTGCTTCTGCCTCAGGTATCCTCCCAACCTGACTCTCTTCTCAAAATGCTGCACTCACCTGCTCCCTCCTTTCTTTCACACTGCTGTCAGTTATTCTGAAACACAAGACAGATTATCATTTCCTAAAATCCTAAGTAGCTCTCCACTGCCTGGACAGCGAAGCTCTGTACTTACAGCAAAACACTCAGGCGCCCTGCTGCTTTGCTCCAGCCGCTCTTTCCAGACTCCACCTCCCCTCACACAGACTCTGTGCCAGCCGCGCTAAATTCCAACACGACCTCTTCAGATTACAAACGAGGAAGGCAGTGGAGTACAGCTGTCGAGAGCAGGGACTCTGGACTCACACTGCCTAGGCTGGAAAGCCAGCTAGGCCATGAACTTGGCAGCAAGTTGCATCACTTCTCTGAGTCTGAATTTCTCATCTGTAAAATGAGTCGTGATAGACCTCCCTTGTGGGGCTATGAAGAGTTACCTTGAGATGACACCTGCGCTGTGCTTAGAGCAATGCGCTAGCTAGAAGTGCTGGCCATCACCATCACTCACGCCACCCATGGCATTGCTCAGAATCTGCTCTGGATCTCCTGGGGATCACACCCTGCAGGGGATCTGTTCACTCAATGCTTGACAACCACCAAGGTATTTTTCTGGATGTACGCAGCCCTTTGTCCCTTTTTTCTTTGTTGTGCCTTGATTTGCTATTAGGCATTAGGCTGTTGTTCTATCTCCTGGAGATGATGAAATCTTTGAGAGCGGGAACCTTATCTGCTTTGCCAGCTTAGGCCTTAGCACCCGGCAAATACTTGATAAACATTTAGGGAAATAGAAGAAACTAATCTATGAGTCATGCAAAGTACTTTGTGTTTAAATCTGCACATCTAGGAAAATAAATCTGATTTGGAACTACTACTCATTTATACCGTTATATAAAAGCTTCGTTCTTGTATTCTACAAGTATGTATTGAATTTCTGTTAGTGCCAGTCATCGTTTTAAGCATGCTCCATATAGCAAGTAAGAAAAAAGCCCATTTTCTATCTTCAAGGAGCCTCTATCCTGGAAGATGAAAACGGTTAATAGAGAAGATTAAGAACATAATAAAAGCAATGGATAAAAAGAAATCAAGGAAGGAGGATAGATGAAGGGGTGCTATTTTATATGTGGATAGTCCAGGTAGACTTCCTTGAGAGGGTGATACTTAAGCAAAGACCTGAGAACCACATGTAGCTATTCAGAGAATTTCCCAAGCAAAGGGAATGACCAGTGCCAAGACTCTGAGGTAGAGCTTTCCAGGAGGGTGTGAGCACCTCATGGTATGTCTGGAGTGGGGTGACCCCAGGACAGAGTGGTGAACACAGCTTGTAAACACGCATGTATGTATGTGTGTACATTTTGTAGGATATTATGGACACTGCCTTGCATCTGACTTTTCATCTCCTGCTATAATTTAGAGAGTGTTCCACATCAGTGCATCTGGCTATGTTTCCCCGTTTTTGATGGAAGTATAACATTTCTGGGTCTGCTTGCATTAGCTTACATTTTATCACCCCCAGATTGATGGATCTTTGGCTACCACAGGTGATTTACATAAGAAACTTTCTGAAGTGTCATTTCTCACAAGTACTAGTTACCTATAGGATGTTCCTAGGAGCAAAATTGCTGACTCAAATGCATGATCATCTTAACATTTTAAAAAATATCTTAAATTTAGATAAATATAATCAAATTACCATGTACAAAAGTATGGCAATTTCTGCATCCACCAGCCTTGCTTTCCCTGTTTATGCACTAAATGAAAGATGGCACCTCACTAATACTAACTTGCATTTCTCTGATTATGAGTAAGGTTGACTATCTCTTCATATGTTTCGGACCTATTTGTATTTCTTGTTCAATGAGCAATCTGTTCACGCTGGAGTCTGTTTTGGATTCTGCTTAATCGTCAGATGTTCAGAGTCAAACATGTTCTAGTTAATACACGGGAAATTCTCCCTTTTTTGTTCCCTGATTAAACAATGTTATAGCCTCTGTCATCCTGCTGCTTATTTAACAGATAACTCTATCTAAGTATTTTGCCTAGACTCTCCCCTAGTGAATATTTGTGGATTACAGGTGTGAGCTGGGGGCAGTTGGGGGTGGATGGTAGTGTTGTCCTAGGACAGCTGGTTAGATTTAGCTTAGCTCCTCCATTTGCAGCATATGAAAACCCAAAGCCTTTCTTCTCCCCCAAACTTTCACCATATCCGGGACTGAGGGGAGTCCTATACTCATGGGTCTCACTCTTTCTGTTTCTGTGTGTGATGTCTTTATTTCTACCCATCCCATTGTAAAGACAAGAAACTCATCTCTTTTTGTCTCTCCCAATCAATTCCATGGTAGCATGTCTTGAATCCGGTCTAATTTACCAAAGCTGTGATGTGCTATCTTTTATTTAAGCATACTTGCTTCCTTTTCTCATTCCCTCTCATATTCTATATTAATCTTTCCACTTAACTCTTCCCCCTACTTCTTTATCAAGTGTAAAATAAATTTCTCTCTTTATATTGCCTTTTAGTGAACACATTTTATGAATTCTGCATGACCTTGAGATCTCAACTTCTGTACAAAATGGCATATCCAAGTATTTCCTCCAAACAATGTTAAGGGGAATTCCGGTAAACCAAATTTCTTCCATACACATAGATCTAGAATTCTCTTTAACTTTGACATGTATCTTATCTACTAATGCTGGATGTAAGAATGGACTGAAGAGCTATGATTTTGGCTTACATGCCCTGTGATGCTGATAGTTCATGAGAAAGAATTTATAAGGCTATTCCAAAGAAAAACATTTTGTGTAAAGCGCAAAGGTCTCAGTGATAAGATGAAGGAAAGAACTTTTCTTTTTCTTATCTAAAGTTTTTTAGAGTCTTCATTAATAGGTACTGATGTCCAACTTCTGATGATGCTGTAGATTCATGCCATCAACGTAAGATGTTGTATGATAGATCAACCCTTTAAACTTTCTTTCAGAGTCTGTGTCCTTTGTCTTATACCCTTTATGTATTTCTAATGGCAAGGGCAGTGCTCATCACTTAGTATATGTTTAGTAATGTCACTGAATAAATGTACAAGGTTATGGTCTAGATTAAAATCATGGGATGGATATCTCAAGGTTGAACTGGACACTGGGCCAATATAATTGTTTCACTTTTCTTTGTTTTATTCTCCTTATTGTAAAATGGGTGCAATAATAGTAATCACTTTATAGGATTTTTTTGAGGATTAAATCAGATAATAATGAGCCTTTGGCATAGTGCCCAACACAGTAGTTGCTCACAAAACATGACTGCTTGATGCTAACAATCATCTGAGCCATTTCTCCTAGTAACACTGATGGTCAGCACCATCAGGAAAGCAATTACTGAGTCTGCTCTTTTCACTCAGTAGTATTAATCGATTTAACAGTGAGAAAATTGGCCTTATGGTGGCTCATTTTCTCAATAAGTGAGCTCAGGGATCATGCTGGCTTTATTACTATTTTTTAATTACAAAGCTATTTTACTTTATTTTCTCAATTAGAAAACAGTGAATGGAAGGAACATTTAAAAATGGCTCACAGTCTCACTGCCCAACAGCAAACACTGTTGCCATATGTATTTTTCTCCTGAAGGTCTTTTTTTTCTATACACCTGTTATTGGGGATGGTAGTGGTTGTTGCTGGGGGATGACCTTGATGTTAAACCTGCTGCTTAGTGCAAGGATCATGG
The DNA here is from genome assembly GCF_000181295.1 of Otolemur garnettii. Lineage (NCBI taxonomy): Eukaryota > Metazoa > Chordata > Mammalia > Primates > Galagidae > Otolemur > Otolemur garnettii. The sequence goes on along the minus strand of NW_003852437.1, from coordinate 3,971,861 downwards.
ACACTGAGAATGTACAAATTTAAAGGATGTGTAGGAAAAAGGAGAGAGATTTAACCTGAGCCCAGAGCTGAGCAAGATCCCCAGGTTGAAAACAAGGATAAAACCCTTGGTTAGTGTCAGATCCTTGAGGCTGACAGAGGCATCCAGCTGTTGATGTTTGTAGATACCAACAGTAACTTACTATTTCCTCAGTTAATTGGGATTTCAGCAACACCTAACTTTAAAAATGCCTTGTTTTCTTACATTATGATTTGTCAGCATATTGCATTTATTGTTTTATCAATAGCCATGTTTACCCCTGTGGGAGGGAGCACCTGCCAGTCTTAAATAGATTTGTCACAAACTCACCACCTATTTAGCAACAGCTACTAAGCAATAGCAGTGGCCATTCTTTTTTGTTTATTAAATCATACTAGATGAAAATTTATTTATTTTTTTATTAAGTCATAAATACATAGACCATGAATACATTTATGCCTTTGTGGGATTCAATGTGTTGATTATTTATACAAATTAGAGTGCTTACATCCTAGTAATTAATATAGCTTTCACCTCATTTACTTAATCACAGTGTTAAGATGTTTGGGTTCAATACTTGATAGATTTGACTTGTACCCTTGCAATATGATCCATAGGTGTGGTCCTACCATTAACCCTCCCTCTATCAAACCACCCCCTCCCTTCCCACCCCTCTCCCCTTACCTTCTTCATCCTGGGCTACAGTTGTGATTCATTCATCTCTCATATGAAAGTGTGAGTGATTATAAATTAGTTTTATAGTAGTACTGAATACATTGGTTTTTTTTTCCATTCCTGAGATACTTTACTAAGAAGAATATTTTCCAACTCCATCCATGTAAACATAAAAGAGGTAAAGTCGCCATCTTTTTTAATGCTGCATAGTATTCCATGATATACATATACCACAATTTATTGATTCATTCATGGGCTGATGGGCACTTGGACTTCTTCCAAGACTTGGAAATTATGAATTAAGCTGCAGTGAACAATATGGTGCATATATGTTTGTTGCCAAGTGATTTTTGGTCTTTTGGATATACACCTGGTAGAGGAATTGCAGGATCAAATGGCAGGTCTACATTAAGATCCCTGAGTGTTCTCCAAACTTCTTTCCAAAAGGAATGTACTAGCTTGCATTCCCACCAGCAGTGCGGAAGTGTTCCCCTTTCTCCACATTCATGCCAACATCTATAGTTTGGGGATTTTGTGATGTGGGCTACTCTTACTGGAGTTAGATGATATCTCAAAGTGGTTTTAGTTTGCATTTCTCTGATGATTAAAGATGATGAACATTTGTTCACCATGTACCTGTCTTCTTCAGAGAAGCTTCTGTTCATGTCTCTTGCCCACAATTAAGTGGGATTACTTGTTCTTTTCTTATTAATAAGTTTGAGTTCTCTGTGGGTCCTGGCTATTAGACCTTTGTCAGAAATATACCCTGGAAAAATCCTCTCCCATTCCTAGGGTTGTCTACTGGCTTTACTTAGTGTGTTCTTGGCAGTACAGAAGCTTTTTAGTTTGATCAGATCCCAGTAATAAAGTATTCCTCATAAAGTATTCTCCCAGGCCAATTTTTTTGAGTCTTTCTCCTATACTCTCTCCAAGAATTTTTATAGTTTCATGTCTTGAGTTTAAGTCCATTAACAATAAGAGGCAATTTTTGTTAGAGGAGAAAGATGTGGGTCCAGTTTCAGTCTTCTACAAGTTGCCAGTCAATTCACCCAGCACCATTTGTTAAATAGGGAATCTTTTCCCCAATTTATATTTTTGATAGGCTTATCAAAGATCAAATGATGATAAATCATCTGGGTTCATCTCTTAGTTTTCAATTTTGTTTCGTACATCTACCTCTCTTTTTTTGTGCCAGTACCATGCTGTTTTGATCACTAGATTTATAGTATAGTCTGAAGTCTGGTAGTGTGATTCTTCATGATTTGCATTATTTATTTCTGAGTAATGTCTTGGCTACTTGAGGTTTTTTCTGTTTCTATATAAAATGAAGTACTAATTTTTCCAGATCTTTAAAGTATGACAGAGGTACTTTAATAGGGATTGCATTAAATCTGTAGATTGCTTTGGGAAGTATAGACATTTAACAATGTTGATTCTTCCCAGCCATGAGCATGATATATCTTTCCATTTGTTAACATCTTCAGCTATTTCTTTTTTCAGAGTTTCATAGTTCTCTTTATAGAGATCATTTACATCCTTTGTTAAGACACACTCCCAGATATTTCATCTTCTTTGGCCCAATGTAAAGGGAATAGAGTCCTCGATTGTTTCTTCACCTTGACTATTGTTAGTATATATAAAGGCTGTAGATTTGTGAGTATTGATATTGTATCCTGAGATGCTGCTGTATTCCTTGATCACTTCTAGGAGTTTTGTAGTTGAGTCCTTGGGGTTTTCCAGATATATAATCATATCATCTGTGAAGAATGACAGTTTGATCTCCTCTGATCATATTTGGATACTTTGATTGCCTTTTCATGCCTAATTGTGATGGCTAAGACTTCCATTACAATGTTCAAAAAGCAGTAGAGACAATGGGCAACCTTGCCTGGTTCCTAATCTGAGTGGAAATATTTCAGTTTTACTCCATTCAACACAATATTGGCTGTGGGCTTGCTATAGATAGCCTCTATCAGTTTAAGAAATAATTCCTTCTATATCTATTTTCTTAAGTGTTCTGATCAAAGATGCTGGATATTACCAAAAGCTTTTCCCACATCAATTGAGAGAATCATATGGCCTTTTTAAAATTTTGTTTATGTGATATATTATATTTATAGATTTGCATATATTAAACCATCCCTGGGACCCTGGGATGAAACCCACCTGGTCATGATGTATAATTTGTTCAATGTGTTGCTGGATTCTATTTGCTAGGATCTTATTGAACATTTTTGCATCAATATTCATTAAAAATATTGGTCTATAATTTTCTTTTCTTGTTGGGTCTTTTCCTGGTTTGGGGATCAGGGTGATATTTGCTTCACAGAATGTTTTGGGTAGTATTCCTTCTTTTTCTATGTTTTGGAAAAGGTTAAGTAATATAGGTACTAGTTCCTCTTTAAAGGTTTAGTAGACTTCTGATGTGAAGTCATCTGGTCCTGGGCTTTTCTTTTTGGGGAGATTTCTTATAATTGATGCTATTTCAGAACTTGATATAGGCTTGTTCAACATTTCCACTTCTTTTTGGCTAAGTCTAGGAGGGTGGCATGTTTCCAAGAATTGGTCTATTTCCTTCAGATTTTCATACTTCTGTGAATAGAGTTTTTTATAATATTCATTAAGGATTTTTTTAATTTCTGAGGAGTCTGTCATTATTTGGTCTTTATCATTCCTGATTGATGAAATTAGGGATTTTATTCTTTTATTTATGGTTAGGTTGGCCAAAGGTTTATCTATTTATCTATCCTTTTCAAAAAACCAACTTTTTGATTTATTGATCTGTTGTATTATCCTTTTGTTTTCAATTTCATTTAATTCTGCTCTAATTTAGTTATTTCTTTTCTTCTGCTGGGTTTGGGATTGGAATGTTCTTCCTCTTCCAGTTGCTTGAAATATACCATTAAGTGGTTGACTTCCTCTCTTTCTGTTCTTTTGAGAAAGGCTTGCAATGCTATAAATTTCCCTTTTAGGACTGCCTTTGTGGAATCCTAGAGGTTCTGGTAATTCATGTCTTCATTATTGTTTTGTTGCAAAAAGTTGATAATTTCCTTCTTAATCTCATCTATGACCTAGCTATCATTCAGCATGAGGTTATTTAGTTTCCATGATTTTGTATGAGTATGCAGATTCCTATTGTTACTGAATTCAACTTTTATTCCAGGATTGTCCAAGAAGATGCAAGGAATAACTTCTATTCTTTTAAATTTGCTGAGATCAGACTTGTGACCTAAGATGTGATCAATTTTGGAGATGTTCCATGGGCTGATGAGGAGAATGTATATTCAGTTTTGTCAGGATGAAATGTTCTGTAGATGTTTGTTAAATTTAATTGTTGAATGATTAAGTTTAAGTTTATAATTTCTTTGTTTAGTTTCTTATTGGAAAATCTATCCAACACAGCCAAAGGGGTGTTAAAAATTTCCAACTATTATGGTGCTGGAGGAAATCAAGTTGCTCATGTCTGTTAGAGTCTTTCTTATAAATTGAGGCGCATTCTGGTTGGGCACATAAATGTTAATAATTGAAATCTCATCGTGTTGAGTGTTATCCTTAACAAATATGAAGTGACCATCCTTATCTTTCCTTACTTTTGTTGGTTTAAAGCCTATTGTGTCTGCAAATAAAATTGCAACACCTGGTTTTTTCTGATTTCCATTTGCCTGAAATATAGATGACCATCCCTTTACCCTGAGTCTAAATTTATCTTTTAATGTAACATGATATTCTTGAATGCAACAGATATTTAGCCTGAGTTTTTGTATCCAATCAGCCAATCTGTGCCTCTTTAGAGCACAATTTAAGCCATTCACATTAATTGAGAGTATTAATAAGCCTGGTAGTATTTTGGGTACGGAGTTTTTCAAAAGTCCAGTGGACATTTTTAATCCTTTCACCACTGTGGAAGTTGGAGTTTGATCAAAAGTTTTTGAGTGAGTTTACTTTGGTTGTAGAGGATTGTGCTGGTCGTTGTAGAAGATAGGTCTGAGAATATCTTGGAGAGAGGGTTTAATTGTGGCAAATTTCTTCGACATGTGAATGTCATTACAGTATTTAATTTCTCCATTATAAATGAAACTCAGTTTAGCTGGATACAGGACCTTGGGTTGAAAGTTATTTTGTTATAAAAGATTAAAGGTTGATGACTACCCTCTTCTAGCTTGAAAGGTTTCAGCAGAGAGATTTTCAGTCATTCTAATATTCTTCCCATTGTAGGTTATGATTTTCTTACATCTGGCTGCTTGCAGAATTTTCTCCTTCCTATGAGCTTTGGTGCACTTAATTATAATGTGTCTAGGAGATGTTTTATTTGGGTTGAGTTGTGCTGAGGTTCCAAAACTGTCTGCTATCTAGCTTTCAGAATCTCTTGCCATGTTTGGGAAGTTCTTGTTGATTATTTGTTGCAGTAGAGAATCTGTGCCTTTCAAAGCAACCTTGTTATCTTCAGGAATTCCTGTAAGGTGAATATTAGGTTTCTTTGAATTATCCCTGAGCTCTCTGAGAGAATGCTCTGTTTTTGCTCTCCACTTCTCTTCCTCTTTGAGTGTTTGGGAGCATTCAAAAGCTTTGTCTTCAAAGTCAGAGATCCTTTCTTCTGCCTGCTCTATTCTGCTACTGAGGGATTTTACTATATTTTTCAGATCTTTGAGGGTGGCAAGTTCTTGCCTCAATGTGTCAGAAATCTTTGGTGATTTTGTCTTTGAATTCATTGAATTCTTGAGACAACTTTCAAATTACTCCTAGAAATTCTAATTCCATCTTTACCTCCATTCTGTTGATCTTATTTACCATCCAAATTCTGAACTTGATCTCTGACATCTCAACCATTTGTTTATGAATGGGATCATCTGATATGTCTGTTTTGTCATTTCTTAGGGGAGTTGATTTACTCTGATTATTCATGTAATAATGTAATGTAATGTAATAATTCTGTAACTTGCCAGTTTTTCCACTGATTCCACCCCATGATTATTTTTTACCATTTGGCTAGATGGGCAGGTAAGGTGAAATTATGGATTGGGGGCTCCTGTAGTTGTGGTTAACCAGCCCTCTACCATAGATCTAGGACTGGTGACTATAGCTTTTTCCCCTACAGCTTTGCAAAGGACCTATACAGTATTACAGTCTGAGGCTCTGGGGACCTACTTGGTATGGTGGGGATAAGTGGTTTTGTCTTATATTAAACTGGTCTTTTTCCAATCCTAGTGGATCAGTGACTCTGGGTTAAAATCTCAGCTATGGAGAAATACAAGCAACTAAGATACCCTGCCCACCTTGGGCAACAACTGGGAGAGGAAAATCAACCCTTCTTATTGCCACACAACCAGGGTACCACCTGAGAGGGTCCTTGGGTGATTGGCCCAGGTTAGGAGTTCCAAACCAATTGACCCAGGCAATACCAACTCTCAAGTGGGAGAGTTCAAAAGGTCTCCAGCAACTAGATAGCAGAGGACTATTGGCTGCTCAAATGTGGCTTACACCAGCATTCTGTGGAGTCAGAAAGGCCCACCGAGTAGCAGAATTAGACCAGGGGCTAGTATCTCTTTCCCCACCTTGCACTCCTTTCATGCCCAGTCACTGGTAACCCCATGGGCCTTTGGTTCTGCTCTCTCCAATAAGCAGATGTCAAGGGTTTTGCATCTGCCAGTCAAAGGAAAGTCAATGTCCCCTCAGCCTGGCCACCACCCTTGGGTACTCAATGGCAACTAGAGAGTGTTCCCCCTGAGCTCAATCTGAACCTGAGGAAAGCAAGTCAGCAAATAATTTTCTCCCTCAGCTAGTGAGTGTAGCACTAGCTGCAGCACTGGTGTCCCTATAGAACGAGGTCTGGCTTCCTCTGGCAGTCCTCAGAGTTGGGGAGGTGTGTCTCCAAGATTAAACCCCAGCAGGATTGCTCTACTATTGCCAAATCTTCATGGTAAGTGTCCCTGTGTAGCCCCCAGGTGGCTCCCACAGCCAGGGAGGTGGCTGTAGCAGCCTCTCCAGGAGGATGGGGTGCAGGTCTCTAGCAGCAGGGTGGGGCGCCCAGAGGCTCTGGCAGGGCAGACCCATGGTGGCTCTCACAGGGTGGGGCGCAAGGCAAGTGACTTTGGCTGGGCAGAGTGCTGTGGCTTGTGGCTCTTGCTGGGAAAGATGTGTGGAGAGCAGCTCTGGCTGGTTGGGGCGTGGGGCACACAGTTCTTAGACTAAAATTTAAATAAAAGAAGTTCATTCATTAATACCTTAATAAGTTCAGTGGGTATCAATTGCCTGCTTGCTATGTGCTAGGCATAATCCAGGGCTTTGGTTAAAATGCAATGAACAAAACAGATAGTTATTGCCGTCAAGGTATTCCAAATAACAAGGAAATCCCCAATAAGTAGGAGACAGTCAAATCAATTTAGTTTAGGACTGTGATAAGTGTATTGAGAGAACTTGCATTGTTGAAATAGAATGATAAGCTTGGAGGAAAAGGGGTGGTGACAACTTTCAGTAGTTAGGGAAGACTTCTTTGGGGAGGCAACATTTCAGTTGAGACTTAATGGAATATAAAGGTCACTCAGACATGAACTTTGTAGGAGAGCATGTTGACTTGGTGGCTAGAAAGAGTTTGCTTCCTGGGGTACTAAAAGAAGACCAGTGTGACCTTCTTTTAGGAGGAAGGAAATGAGCAAAGTCAGAAGTCCAGATTCAGTTGGCCAGGCCAGCCCTGATCACATGGGCCTTGTAGGTGAAGTTAAAGGGTTTCAGTGTCTCCACACGTCCTATTTGCAAACTCATGGTTTCTCCTTAGCTGCTTTGATCTGGACAACCTCTGCAAACATTATCTGTCAAGCACACCTGTGCATAATGTTACCTTGGTGCCTAAGTGTGTACTTGTATTCCTTCTGCCTGGATGGAAATAGTATCAACTTGAATTACAATGTCTGCTCAGAGACCTGTAAACAATATAATCCTGGGCAAGTTTTGAAATTCTTCTGGGCCTCGTATCCTGTAAAATTATGAAGAGGTAGATCTCAACACTTTGATGTGAGAAATAGATAAAATAATATATGTGAAATCCTCTAACAAGGGGCCAGATGAAAGCCAGCCATAAATAAATGTTAGTTTCCCAGTATTTCTCCACTTATATGCATTCCATTCCTTTGCCTTTTCTAAATCATCAAAAGATTTTTGGTTCTGTACTGCCTGTTTTCCTTTATTTAATAATTCATTTTAGTTCACTCTTCGTGTGTCTGTCTGTCTTCTCCCAATAGATCAGGTTAGAGACTGTAGACTTCACAGTAATGAATAACCTTGGGCACAGAGGCAATGTTAAGTTAGTCTGTGGTGTTTGCATCTTTATAACCCAGTAAAGCAAAGGATAGCTTGACTGGCAAAGCTGCAGAGGATACAGGTACAAAAATGGAAAATGAAAATGGGTTTCATAGTTGCAGGGAGGTTAAGGAAAACCTGCTTAGGGAGCTTGTGGTGAAGAGGAGAAAATGCTATTAAAGCAGGAAAGATTATATAACGATGGACAATTTAGAGATACCTGTGGTTATACCTGCAAGCTCAAGCTATGTGGTTATCTTAGTGGGGAATTAAAACTAACATTATTTGGATTCCTCATTAATTTACCAATTCAAAATTTATTATATACCTACTATTTACAACATGAAGCCTTAAGCTAGATGTTGGTCAAGTATCTGAAATGAATAACTTAATCTTGGATAGACTGAATAATGTTATGTGGGTAATTTTAAAGTAGTGAACTGAAGCATAGATTTCTTTCATTGTATTTTTCTATTTTAAATATTCTGTCCTTTACATTCACTTAGGTTATAAAATATATTTGTTTCTTGTAGATCAAATAATACCATAAGATTTTCAAATGCAAAAAATGATGAGGCATATGTTTTCATAAACAAAAGAATAACAGTATTTCAAAAATTTCTTTTCTTGAATATTACTTTTATAGGTATAATTGCTGAGAGTGAATTTTAATAGGGCAGTATAATATATAATTTATGAAATATAAAGTTTCATAAATTTGGTGAATTTTAATAGGGAAGTATAATATATAATTTATGAAATATAAAGTTTTTTTCACATTCCTATGTAGAACAGAGATCATGAGAGTTTGTGGGTTACATTATAGGTATTATTTTACAACTGTACTTTTAAGATCACTTTTAACTGAGTTTAGCTTTTAAGTATACAGAGAATTTTGCCGTCTTTACCTTCATCTTTTCTTTCAACTTTTTTTTAAGGTAAACACTTTAAAAGCTGGGTAATTTATAATATGGAACAATCCCCTGAATATTTTAATTTCCCATTTTGGAGGACTTCTTTATCCCTTTATCCTCCCAGATTAATATTTCTTTGTTTTATCCAATAAGTGAATTTCTCAGATGCATAACCATTTGATTTAGAGATTCCACATGAATAAGTTTATCTTTTATTCTATTCAGAACTAGAATAAAGACCTTTATTATATTAGTCTGGGTATTTCTCCCAGGTATTGAATTTATCTTCAGTCCAGTGGTCCAAGTGGCTGGCTGTAATTAGATGTAATTTCATGTCATATAAATCACCTAGTGCTATTTCAGGTCACAATTCTGCTATTCTCCCCCCTTCTACCTTCCTCATATTCTCTTTCCACCTCCCTTTTTAGTGCCTCCCTGTGCTCCCTACCAAGAAGACATCTCTAAATTATATCCTACTTCTACAACTGCCTGGGACCGGCTCCCGTGAGAGCCTATAATCAGGAGTGATAAGAGGAGCACAACATTGTTATTATGTCCGTTTTCCCCCCAGGAGAATGTGTTTAATTTGCAACTTTAAATCTCTGCTTAAAGCCCCCTTGGTCAAGGTAGCTGTGGTTCACCTGATAGTCTTGCACTGAAGCTGATTCCTCTGTTTTCGTGCTTGGCTTGGTCTCAGTGTGCATGCTATGATTTTTCTGATTTATTTTCTCTTGTAGTTCCTTGGAGTGTAGCAGCCAGAATAACAGCATGGTTTCTCATAGCTGTCCAAGACATACTTGCTGGCCTCCTTTGCTTTCTCTAGGATTTAGTTAAGAAAAAACAAACAAACAAAAATTAAAATTACCAAGCTCTGACCCATGCAGACTCTGAGTCAGGTGTGAGGTCCAGGCAAAGATCCGTGGGATGTAAGTCCAAGTGGACATTTGTCTCTACTCTGCGCCCAAGGTCCTGGGATTCATCAGTAGCCTCCTACTGAGGAATTAGGTGGGGACAAGAGTGGTACAACGTCTAGTTGTCATTTTCCACTTTCTTTCTTGCCATAGACTTTGCTTTTTCTTTCTGTTCTCCAATACTGAATTTCTTCCCTTACAGATTATTTTAAGCTTCTTAAATGAACCAATGAATAAATAGTATAAATAAAAGTTTGTTAATCCAGTTAGCATCAAAATTTCAACCCTGCCCCATATTTCTCTCCCCCAATTCACTAATCTTTCCTTAGCTTTGCTGAGCAGACCAATTTGGTAGCTCCCAGTATCACACTAAAGGATGGGCAGATATGCTGTTGCCATGGAAACAAGGTAATTGCTCAGAGGATTCATCTTGCATGGGTAATATTGAAATAACTGCTGTACAGTTTCCCATTTATTACAAAACATTTACAAGGAAAATGTGATGTGTTTCATGATGTTAAAGTGTTTGCCTCTTTTTAAGACTCTAAGTAAAAATTTCTGATTAGAATAAATGCTAAGTGGGATAAAAACTCTTTCATAAAAACTGAGTGTAAAATACTTAGAGGTTATTGACGACACGAAAAATCCATTGTAGTCTTGAGGCCCAGACAGGGTGGAGGATGTCAGCGCTTCTCTCCTGATCTGAGGTGCTTTGAGGGTCCAGCTGCGCAGGGCTGCTCCTGGGCCCTCCTTGCATAATAGCGCGCTAGTGGAGTAAGCGCATGCGCAGTGCAGGGTGGACGCCATTTTGCATTAATTTCTTTCTGACTTCTTGCATAGCACAGAAGGACTTGACCATGTCTAACTATGTCCTAACTTTTTTCCCTTTGCCTATTTTTTCAGACCCTCACCCACAATAACTTTTATTAAAAAAAGGAAAGCAAGTATTTTTTCTCCCATTGTCCTTGAACAGAATTGATTTTACCACATATTTTCATGCCCATCTGTGAAATGCGTCCTTGCTCTGTAGTCCCGGCTCAATTGATTTTCACTGAACGTGCCTCCTGACGGGATGTTTTTTCTTCTTTGGCTTCCGGCTTCTTAGCCATCAAAGAAAGATCCAGATCAGTGTTCCCCAGCTTCTTGTTCTCAGCTCACAAGGGGCTTCACAGAGATCGTGCCATCTGGTGGGGGGTAATTTTCTTTGCTAACTGCAGTGCAGAGCCCCTGAATTCTCCAGCTTGAATAAGCCCGTAATACACTTTCTAAAGGTGCACGTCTACTCAAACCTAGTTTGACACTGAGGTTCATGGTACTGAAATTAGACAACTTCTAAATTCACATTCTGCTCCAACACTCTGTAGGTGGGCGACGCTGGTCTCAGTTACTTCCCTGAGACAACCTGATCTGATCAGCTTGGTCAGGCATTTTTTTTTTTTTTTTTTTGGAGCTTATGAATAGACTGTGCATGCTGTTATTATTGCCCTCAACCTATTTTATTGAATTTAGTCATCTGTCCTTTGGTAGTTTTGAACTCCTCAAGTCTCTCTTATCTAGGGTTGTTGGCATGTGGCCTGGTACAGGGGTTAACAGAAACCTTCAACAAAGATTTGGTGAGCACAGTAGTTGGTTGGTTAAGTTCATGCAGTTATGTTGCTCAGATTACAACTTTGTCAGTGCAATGTTCCTTTTGGAAAGAAATTTGGAGAACACTTAGGGAACTAAAAGTAGACCTGCCATTTGATCCTGTAATTTCCTCTACTAGGTATATATCCAAAAGACCAAAAATTACTTTACAGCAAAGATATTTTTGCACCATAGTGTTTATTCCAGCCCAATTAATGATTGCCAAATCATGGAAGAACCCCAAGTGCCCAGCGACCCATGAATGGATTAACAAATTATGGTATATGTATACCATGGAATATTAAAAAGATGGAGACTTTACCTCTTTTATGTTTGTGGATGTAGCTGGATCATAGTCTTCTTAGTAAAGTATCTCAAGAATGGAAGAAAAAGTATCCAATGTATTCAGCGCTATTATGAAACCAACATAATCACCCACACTTTCATATGAAAGATAAAACACAACTATAGTCCAGAATGAAGGAGGGAAGAGGAGCAAGATGGGAGGGAAGAGCATGGGTGGAGGAAGGGTAATTGGTGGGACTTCACCTATGGTGTATATTACAAGGGTCCATGTCAAATCTATTAAGAGCAGAGTATAAATGTCTTAACACAATAATTAAGTGAGGTGAAAGCTATGTTAACCAGGCTGATGTAAGCATTCCAAATTGTATATAAAATCAACACATTGTACCCCATAAATGCATCAATGTATACAGTTATGATTTAATAAAAAGTTAAAAAACAAACAAACAATTTCATTAGTGCGGTAAAAGGAGATGACAAGGAGAGAGCCTTTCCCAGCCCTTCACTATTGTGCTACTCTGTCTCCTAGAATGTATTCCAAAGCTCCACAAGGACCAAGAAAGGTTAAGAGACCAAATGTGTGGTTCTGTGGCTATGCTCAAAGAACCTGATCTGGAGGTTTGTTTGTGTCCTTATTTGTGTAGACTCCATACCAAATTTGATTGCTTTGCTTGGATGGTATAGTATCAACATCTTGTTTCACAAAGGTGATACTAATTGTTTATTCATGGTGTTATTAATTGGATATGTACTTTGTCACTGGGTTTTAAAGGCCACAGGATGGAGCCAAATCATGATACCTCCATTTCCTCCTGAGGTGTTACAGAATCTGATTGCAGTTTTCCTAAAATAAATAAAAATAAATATATGCACTTATATAAAATGTCAACCAAAATCAATAGTAATCTATGTCTCTCCGAGTAACAGTTGAGCCCAAACAATCAATTAGCAGTAAGCCTGTCAAAATGCAGAGGGTGGAGGTTTCTAGGTGCTTCATCATAATTTTATTTGCCTGGAGCATTTGAATAAATGAAGTGAAATGTTGCCACAAGTCTCTGAATCTTTGATAGATAATTTCTAGACCTCCTGCTGAAATACTGTTGGTTAATTTTCTGCAGTAAATTTTCTCAGTGATTGTCATAGCCTGTAGTAACAAATGACTTTTTCTCCCATATGTTACTATGCCTGAGTGCAGAGAGATGAGACACAGGCTGTGTGTGTCTGTGAGAATGAGGCTGTGTGTGCATTTTCTTATGAAGAAAAATAGCTTTCTCCCGAGATTTTGCTGAAAAATCCCATCCTTCCTCCCAAATAGCAGGCGTTTAATAAATATTCATTGGATTGCATTCCATTTTTGTGCTATCTCGTGGTGTCCCTGCCTCTGCAGGACTCAGGAACAGAGTGGAATGAGTGAGAAATATGGGAAGAGAAGACTAAGGGGCTGCTGCTGCCGGGTAGTCATGGTTAGAGATCCGAATTGGCAATCAGACTCACAAGACACAATTAAGCTCTACGGCTATGTTTCCTTAGCTTTATAAGGTTACAGGGCAGGAATTCAGCTCGTACAGAATCTTTCCACCAGGCCCAAGAGCTACTCAAGTATACAGCTCTTTTTGTCTTCTCCCCTGCAAAGAGTGTGTGCAGCCATCCCAGATGGGAGAGCATCAGGTTTCCCACACACCTTTTGTATGATTCTAGTCACGTGATACCATGACCTGCCATGGCCCGAGTGTAGCTCCACAGATCAGACATAAATACAAGAGTCCAAGTTTATCTAAATCATGCAGGTTCCAAGGAGGCAGGGCTGCAGGAAGGTGGACTCTTGTCCTGTACCAGTCCAAGCCTGCTGAAAAGCCTGGCACAGGTATTAATTTCCTTGCTGTTTGCATTGTAAAAGATATACAAAATGTGATTTTAAGAAGGAAAATGTTACCTTCCATTGACTTTCACTGTCCAGTTGGTAAGGTGCTCCTGGGGGAAAGCACTGCATCAGAGGGAAATGAAAACTTTAACCAGTAAGTGTTAGGAGGTTGATTGGTCCTCTGGGAGAATGACTGGGGTGTGTACCCAACACAACTCCTGTTGAATGTTTATACTAAAACTCAAGAAGTTTTTTCTTTATAGTATTTGCAACTGTCCCCTTGAGTTGTGGAAACCCCAATAACTCAGTCTGAGAAATTTCTTTCCTGTCTAGGAACTCACTCTAAATTTCTTTCATAATTTCACACTTTTACTTTGAAAGAGAATCTAAGAAGTATTGGTAGACACCATCCTATAACTGGGTTGAAAATCTATTAGCCAGGCTTCATTCTGTAGTCTACTTAACTCATTATGTAAAATCAAAATTCCTAGTTCAGTTTACCTAAATTGGGTGTGACTAGAAGTCTTTTATTTCTTTGGAAGGAAAGGCATTGTACAATTGCAATAACAACAAATGCACTTTCAATGAAAAAATTAAAAATATAATAATTGAGTTCACAAATTTTCCAGGACTAAAAATTGTAAGCCATTCACGTCCTGATAATGAAAACAAATACTGATTCCAAAGATGACTCTGAATCATGCTTTGCCTGAGTGTAGGACACAACTGAATACTGTGTTTTCCTGGGTAGATATCTGGCCTTTGATAGGAAAGCAGTTTCTTCTCACTTTACTTCCTATTTCTCTTGTTCATTACTGCAAATGGAAAATAACTTACATGTTGTGGTGTTTATGAAATTAAGCCTCATTTGTGAGAAATAACATAATAAATGTAATGCCCATAAACATCAACGTTTTAGACACAATGCAGAATGGATAAAAATGGAAGAAGTTGTTTAAAAACCTATCTCAGCATTATGCCCAGATTTATGTTGTTCTAAGTAGACTTCTGCAACTGATAAAATTGTCTTCTAATGGGAAGCTTAATTTGCTGACAGTAATTTACATTACTGACATAGTTCAAATTATTTGTAGTTGGCTACCTAGGGAAAAATCACTAAAATATTATGGATAGAAGAAATGTAAAATAATAAGAATTAATATGCATGATTTTATTAAGATATTTTTATATAAATCTTAGCATGATACCCCCAAAATCTCTGATTAAAAATATTACTGAATGGGCCTGTGGCTCAAGGAGTAGAGTGCTGGCCACATATACCAGAGGTGGCGTGTTCAAACCCAGCCCTGGCCAAAAACTGCAAAAAAAAAAAAAGAAAAATTGCTAGTGAAGATAAATTATGATAATTTCTGTATGTCTGCTTTTGCTTTATCTATGTAAAGTACATTTATAGTGCTTTTTCATCTAATGGTTTAGTTCCCTATCATTTAGTTTTTTGAAGTCTAATAATAATACTCCTAGTGTTCTTCAATTTTCCCCAACTAGAAACATTACATAATTCATATCTAATTTATGTCAACATAAGTCTCTAGATTCTCTATTTAAATAAAAATTATCTTTCAGTTGAGTTATTCCATACATTTGGCAGCTTAGTTTTTAACAAATTGATGTTTCGTTTGGGACAAATGACCAAATAAACCAGCTATTTTTGCATCATCAATAAATTCTTAAATTCACCACACGTGCTGCAAAGGGGAAAAGTACAAAGTTCTTCTGAGGTCACAAGAGGATAATAATTAGAAGATAATGTCTTCCAATGGAACCATCTAGTCACATTCTTGCCAAAGTTAACCCCTGTGGCCTTCATTTCCAATGGAAAAAAAAATAGGCTTTATCCAGGTAGCCACTGACCAATATGCTCTGGAATAATTCAAAACATACTTGATTCTACAAGATGCACTTTCTGCGTTGATACGTCATTGTCACCATCAGGATGCCAACCATGAAGTCCCGGATGAGTTCCAATCTTGGCTGAGTTATAGAAGAGGGATATGTGTCAGTTATTATATCCCCATTTTTGACAGGGGAGATGGGAGGAAATGAAAAATCTATGTCTCAGAAGCTTCCAGCATACATTGTACATTCACAAATGTTTCTCCTTTAGTCAGAACATTACAGTTTAGTTCACATCTCCTGAATAATCTTTTTCACCTGAGAGGCTCTGACTCAGCCAGCTTCAAAGAGGAGAGAGACAACTTACAGGTGCCAAATGCTGTTGCAGATAATTTGTTAGTATTTATGGCCTTGATCCACAGGATGAGTTATGTGAACACACTGCCATTTCCAGGAGAACATTTATGAAACTGTGGATTGGAGATGGAAAAGATAACTTGGAGAAAAAAAGAGAAATCACAGATAACAAAATGTTAAGATCACTTCAAGTGACTTTAAAGTAATGTGGTAGTTATTTTGCATAACAAATACAAACCGGAAACATGCATACAAGTCCATTGACTTTAGGCACTCACAAATATTCATTGTCTTTTTAGATCACTTAACTATGGCACAGTAAGTTTCTAGAAACCTAATAACCATGGCTTGATTCTACTTTTCTAATTAGAACATTAAAGAGATAATAAAATGGTTTATTTCTATCCAATATGCTCTTTATCCTGGTTTGTATGTCATCAAAGAAAATTTCTATTGTTTGATACGCACAGAGTCTGTACATTTCTAGCCATTACAGTATTCTGGGATGCCCCCAAGGGATTGAAATAATAATAAAATAAAATCGATGAAATAAAGCAGAGTTTATATTAATATATATTCATAAGGAAGACATTAGAAATCTCCCTCTGATGGTGCAGACTTGGAGTGCTGTAAGTTAAATGTTTGTCTCGTGATGAATAGTGTCATGTTTCTAAATGCAACAGGGAAAAAGAAATGTAGAAAATGAATGTAGTCCTTGCTCTGTGACATTGTTTAATAATAGCATTTATATGTCTATTGATAATTTGCTATGTAATTTCACATTTGGTCAAGTTTGATAAAAATGAACTTCTTGATTTAAAAAAAAAACCCTCATATTGTCAGTGAAAACTGAAAACTGGACATCCGTCATTGATTCCATGTCCTTAAAATCAGACACGTATCAAGGTTATGATATTATCCATTATAAAGTAAGGTATAAACAAAATGCTAGTTTTGTGGTAGACAGACACAGTGCCAAAGACCAAGAACTTGTCCTAAAAATCCATTTCTAACAAACACTGTAGTAAAAATAAAAATGATTATTTAAAGGGAAAAACATTTTTTCCTTCAGAACCAACGTCTAAAATGTGGTCTAATTCATCATTAAATGAGTAGGAGACATTCATCACCAAGACTATTTTGCATGAAAATAAATCATGGGCAGTAACATTTTCCTTTAAGTCAATGTATATTTAAAATTGCACAAAGAAAAAGTCTACTCATTTTGTTGTCTTTGGGAGAGGCGATGCTGCAACATTTCCAATGTTTTCATGATTTTCTAATCTGCATTTGATTTTCTGGCTGTCTGCAGACTACAGCATTGGGAGTGGTACATCCCTGTTGGATGCAGAAAAGAGCCATTTCCATCAGGCCCACATAATTATTATATGGATTCCCCTCTGTCTTGATCTGATTAATGAATGTGACAGTCATGCATATCCAATCACGAATAGGTTTTGCACACTAATTTTACTGATAAATTTGGAAAGATGATCACCAGATAGAGAAGAAAAGCCAGAACAAACCCACAATGTTTGGATGGCACTTAGCTGACCTTGCAGAGAGAGGCAGTTGAGTTGTGGCGTAGACTGAGAGCTGAATATTTCCCACACCCACTGAACAGTCTGGCCATCCTCCTAGACTGGTCATGGCGGGGAATTTTAGTGCAACTTCTGGCTTCTTTATCGAGTAATTTTTCCTATCTCTGCTGGCTGAATTTTTACATTTCACTGAATTTCCATAAGAAATGTGTTTAGAACAATATTTCACATCTGAAATACTTTTACATTTAGAAGCATTGAATTTTAGATCAGAAAGCTGAGAGAACATTTACTCCAATCCATCATTTAACAGATGATGGCAATGAAATTCAAAAGGTTAAGTGGCTTTTCTGAAGCCATGAGATTTTTTTTTTTTTTTTTTTTTGTAACAAAGCCTAGACATTCTCAACATTGGTTCAGAGCTCTTTCCTTTCCACTTCAGGATGACTCTTTCTTTAAAAGCTTATAGCATTAAAATCTCTTAAAAGTGTGATTTTTTTTTTATCTAGGCTTTAAAAAAAAATTTTGGCCTTAAAGAGTTTTTAACTTCCTGTATGCAAATTATTCAGTGAAAGGTGCAGTATAGATAAGAGTCAAGAAGGGCTTCAAGTAGATTAATGCATTTGACATTCCCCAGCTTGAGTATTAGTCATCAATTATGTGTAACAAAAGAAAACACCTGTTAATATTTCCGAGCATTTGTGAGCTCAAAGAAAGCAGGAACCATCTCTAATGACTTTCTGCCTTCCTGGTGCCTAGCACCTCATCTAGTGCATAGTGAACAACAGCTGCATTTGTTGAATGACTAAAGAAAGCATTTTGATGGTGAGAAATCAGAAGAAATTAAAATTCTGTGACACAAAACTTCAAGGACAGATTCCTGAAGTCCACATACCTTATGGACACATCATCAACGAAGAGTTCGGGAAGGTGACGAATTTGACAACTGGATCAAGGAAAAAGTTTATCGTTTAGGAAAACTAGAAAACATTAGTAGTAATTGCAACCCAGCAGACTTGGGAAAAGAAGCAGAGATGCTAAAGTAGGAAGAAAGAGTAGTGAGGGCTGGAAACTCAAAGTGGAGATGTGAGTTGATTATACTTGGCTAGACCTCAGTCAAGTCTGGAGAAGACACTCTGGTTTTGTTTTGCTTCCAAAGCTGACATCTACAAGAAACAGAAATCATAGACTCGAGAGAGAGAAACAAACCAGTAAGGGTGATAAATCCTTCTGCCCAAAGTCTTCTGGCTGTGCACAATTTTTATTTTAACTTTATTTCTTACAGAGCAAAACAAAAGAGTTCTTCTTTTCAATTGCTTTCATACCAATATGTATTCTTCTGGAAAACAGAATTGGACCCAAAGTTACATGAAAAATAATGAGGTCAAAAGTAAAAAACAATCTTTTTCCGGAAGAAATCTCATGCTAGGAGTGAGATTAACTATCCAATTAAAATGTAAACAGAGTGAAACTTTTTAAATTTGGAAATTAAAACTGGATTATTCAGGTTCATATATTATAGCAAGGAAGGGCTTGTACAACAACAAATGTGGACAACTGGGTGTCCTGTAGTGTGGACAACACAACCAGATGTGATGGGAGCTGTTAGGCCCCTCCTCCCACTTGGGGGATAAACAGATTCTCAGTTCCTGTACTGGCTGCCAGACTTAGCGTTAACAGGAAAAATGAATAAAAGCAAGTAGGAGGAACCCAGTAGAGGCAAGTGTCAGGAACCCAGGTGAGCAGGATACAAGATTTTGGAGA
The DNA here is from genome assembly GCF_000181295.1 of Otolemur garnettii. Lineage (NCBI taxonomy): Eukaryota > Metazoa > Chordata > Mammalia > Primates > Galagidae > Otolemur > Otolemur garnettii. Next base: position 3,952,741 of record NW_003852437.1, on the reverse strand, counting down.
TTTGGGGGCAGGGAGAGCTGTGCTTTGGGAAGCTCATCTTTGAGACTCTGACCCAAGCATGCAGGCCATCTAAGGCCGTGAGCCTCTTTTGTTTAAGTAGGTTAGGGGAGATTGAGAGTTTTCTCACTTAAACCTGTCAGAATGGCTTCTAGAGAGTAGAGAAACCCACATTTTGTCTTGATTTATTTTCCTTTTTCAGGTAAACACTGACATACAAAACTTTCTGAAGCAATAGAAAGTCTACAGGAAATACACTATCTGAGGTCTGGAAAATAAAAACTTTTCATTGCGTTGAGGGGCTGAGTGCAAAAACTAAACAAAATCGGTAAGATTTTCATGACCTCAGAAAGTTGTGAAATGCTCCAGAAGTTTTTGAGACCAACCATGAGATAAAAATGCTCAAACTATATTGGAACTAAATTAGAAGGAAGGTCAGGATGCCGCCACGTCTGAATGGGAGATGTAAAGCCCAGTGAATACAAATTGATAAGGCTAAAGCGGGAGACCATTTATTGCTCTTCCATTTTTCTTTTAGGAACAAGCAATAAAATTGAAATGACTGAGCCAATTTTAGATCTCATTTTCATACAGCATCATTTCTCCTGAAGGTTCACCAGAGATAGAAACCAAAGAGAAAAATAAAGAGGAAAATCCACTTACTTCATCTTCAACTCATTTTATTGAAGGGAGAGGGCATGAAATCTGGCCTGAGGAATACTCTTTTTAAAATAAAAATTCTTAAAATAAAGTAAAATATAAATTCTTAACTACAAATGGGTTTTAATTTCTATGTGCCTATGCCCTTAATTTGTTTACTAACCCAGAGCTCAGTACCCATAAACACATAAATACACATGTCCACATGCACGATCACGCCCTCAATATGCATTCTGTTTTCCCTCTGTCTCTCTGTCATCTATTCACTAACTGGTTGTCTATCTGTCATCACTTATAAGTTATCTAAATGCAGTTTTGATAGATTTTTTTTATCCCTCATGCTTGTACCTATGTTTTTCTCACTGGCATATGTGTCTGCTTTAATTGTCTCCTAGTAAATAAAAAGTTATTGGTTTGAGAGAATTTATGAAGAGATTCTACATGATTCTATTTTTGGAAGGTGCAGACTATCAAGAACTGTGAAATGTCTGAAATTTCACCCTACTAGCAAGCTCAAAAGGGAGACTGCTGCAGCAGCATGAATGCCAGCGAAAGCCATGAGACTCTAGGATCAGAGGCAAAGGACTATATCCCTCACAGTGCAGTGGATTGCACAGGCTTCATGTTCTCATTGGTTCCCCGTTGATCTCTAGTCCCCAGGCCACAATGTAGTAAGCACAGCCCAGGCTGCTGTACACCGAATAGGTTTATGGCCTGATGTCCATTCTTTTACAAGGGCTGTTAGCAAACATGTTTAATTTTTGCTGCAGAGAAACATTATCTTTATTATCCTGGACAGCAGAAAAGAAAACCAACAACCTCTTCCCCACGAAAAAAAAAGCTTCCCCTCTGCCCTAAACTGTTTGCTTGATAAAGATCCCTGAAAAGATAGTCCAGAACACAATATTGTCAGTGCCTTTCAGCAGAAACATGACAGAACTATCGTGAATCATCTGCCAACGCTTCTATAGCTGAGCCCATATGCTCCTAAGCATTCATTTTATTAACAGCCCAAGGAATAAATTTAGTTCATGTGTCAATTTTCACAAATTTCGCCTGTAAGACAACAAGCTCTATTTCTTTTTTTCTTTGTCCTTTTTTTTTTTTTTTTAAATCAGTCTTGGCACAGAGACCTCAATCTCGTGCTCTGTTGCTTTCACAGCCTCAGTTGTTTTTCAAGTGTGTGCCATATTTCTTTCCATCTTTCTTTCTTTCTTGCACTGTAGCCCTACGCTATTTGGGCAAATGTTCTACTTCTAGTTCTTATTTGCTGACAACATCAACAAATGTTTGCCCCATGCTATTGGGGCAAACATTCTACCTCTAGTTTTTAACTGTTGCAACTGATGAGTCACTTCGTATTGCTGATGAGAGCTCAGTAGGTGAGGGTTCTAGCAGCACCTGATTATTTTGGTCCTGGATTTTTTCATATGACGTAGTGATCTCCTCGTCTCCTTCAAGATCCCTCCGAGTATCTATCACTTCATCTCATACTCAAATCAGTTTCACAAGGACAGAACTTCAGGAAAGCAATATTTTGAGTACCTCTGTGAAAAACAAAAGCTCATGTCCAGCTTCTTAAATTTGGGAAGAAAGATTTGTTGTTGTTGTTGTTGTTTGCAGTTTTTGACCGGGGCTGGGTTTGAACCCGCCACCTCTGGTATATGGGGCCAGTGCCCTACTCCTTTGAGCCAAAGGCACCACCCGAAAGATTTGTTTAAAAATTGTACTCTGTAGGTGGGAAATGCTATTCATAAGATAATGAAAATAATGAAAAATATACCTTCACATTTGCATTCAGCAGAGTCTGGGCCCCTTCAGTCAACTCCTCGGAAGTTATAGGTTTACCCCCAGTTTTTCTATCTTTGCTCAAATGTTTTCAGAGTTTTCTTCAGAACCTAACATGTATTTCCACAGTCGTCAACTTTTATCCTTTGATACTGAATCCTACTTTTGGAAACAGTTAAAAGCTATTTGGAAACCAATAAAAATTACGTAAACAAGCTATGTTAACAAAAAAATCAGTATATACACATAACGAAAGAGACATCCTTATAGGGTTGGTAGATAGGCCCTGAACACACTCCTGGTGGAGAAGTTCCAAATGTTCCAGCTTTTCACAGCTTTGGGGGCATTGAAATAGTTCTTCATCTCCCAAGGATGACACAGATACATTAAAGTGTACTCTTTACTAGGCATCATTGTTAAGCTAAGGAGATTATATCAAAAGGGAAGAGTTCTGTCAGGGGACATGGTCTGGTCTTTGCCAGGGCCCATGAAATCACCTGGTGTCTTGCCTACGTTGTTAGCAAAATAACTCTGTTCATTTCTCTTTCTTGTGTATGTTTTACACGCTCCTTTGCTTTCTTTTGATTTTGAAAGATACTATGTTTGGTCAGAAATAATGGATATTTGTGAGTAAATTTTATTCATATGGCACTGAGTTAAATTTAGGGAAGTGATTCAACCATTCAGCCCACGTTCACTCAAATATAAAAATGGGAATGTTTATACCTGGTTTGCAGGATGATTTTTAGGTAGTGAGATATTTGAAAGTGAATGGCAACATGGAAAAGGAGTTGACACTCAGCAGCTCCCTTCCCGCCCTCGGGATCTGTTCCTGTGTGCCCCGTTCACTACTGTATTTTGCATATCTATTTCACATATTTTTTAGAACAGAGGAAATGGGTTGAAGGTAGTTGAGCTGCCAGGTTCGGATTTATCCTCACAGTGCTCACCTGCTCACGTCAGAGGCAAGATAAAGAAGGGAACCTACCTCAAGCCACTGGGCTGGGCTTCCATCCCACAATGATGGCCACAGAAGCTATTTAGAAAGTGGTCTCTCGATATGTAACCTTCAGTGAGGAGGCGTCAGGGAAGACTTGAGGCCACTCCTCCATGGGGTAAAGGAACTGATGGCAGTCAAATTGATTCTACAAAGGAAGAAAGAATAAACAATGAAGTTAAGTTCTCCTTTCTCCATATGCACAGTCGAGCTTCCCCACTGGGGTGGCAGCTGGGGACCCTGTATCTGACCAGACTGAGGCTCCTCAGCTCAGGAATGAGGCTGTGGAATGTCGTAGGAGTCAAGCTGGGGAAAAAGACAATATGGAAAATTTTACTTTTCTACTTTTTTCCCGGCTATTGAAAATATCTGCAGATGTTGCTGAGTAGTACTAGCATTGCATAAACAGTGCCCCTTTGACTGGGGCAGTGCCTGGATCCTATTTCCTGGGAGTCTAGGAGACACTGCTGGAAGGATCTGAGTCCAGCAGAGGTGAGCAATGTGGCATCCTAACACGATAAAATCCTAGATGCGGGGCTGGTCCTTCCCTAGTGATTCTTGTTTTCTGCTCTTCAACTTCCAGAGTTCTTTTCGGCTATCAGGGATGGGGAACTTAAATGCCAGTTTAAACACTGTGTTCTCCATTGAACTTGAGGCTGTGGGGAAGGAAAGGATTGACTGGGTACTGTCTCGGCTTGTTTTTGCCTTTGCCGCTGTGTTCAGGTTTCAGCATTCTGAGATTGGCCGGCAGCAAAACTCTCGTCCTGTGGGAGAAACCCTGAAGGTGTAAGAGGAAAGGAAAAAACTGCACCTGTAATTGCGGGGGGAAGAAAAAGAAAATCCAGGGATCAATAAGGGCCCATCCAATCTGCATTAGCACCCTCTATAAAATTTACCTTGTTTTCCAAAATGTCTCACGTCCTTGGACATTGCATTTTTATTGAAAAAGCATCTTTGTTCATTAAAATAATCAATAACTCCTATCACTGGCAGAAGTGAGGAGTAGAAGAGATCCCAGTGCACTTCTACGGACAAGGCTCCTGGTAGCTCAGAATTGTCAAAACGTGAACAATAACGACTGAAGCTCAGTCACAGAAAGTAAAAAATTAGGGAACTCAATATAGGTAGGGGACTTACTTTTTAAAAAGATTTAAGACACAAACAAAAAGGAGAAATTAGTAGGAGAACCTGGGACATAGTTGAAAAATTAGGCTCTCATTAGCATTATCATATGTACTTAGAATTATAGATATAGGAACACCTTCCAAAAAAAGCTTTGCCTATGAACAATGGACTGCAGTGAACGAATCAACTCGATAACCATGTGGTCTTCTTTGCTGAAAAGTGACTTCCTGGCACCAGCACAGGGAGCATATAGGGGATTCCACAGGGGGCATACAGGGGCAGTGCAGAGGGAGTATGGGGGGAGTGCACAGGGAGTATACAGGGGGAATGGGGGGAGTGCACAGGGGGTATACAGGGGGAATGGGGGGAGTGCACAGGGGGTATACAGGAGGCATGGGAGGAGTGCACAAAGAGTGCCCAGGTCTTGAGCCCAAGCCAGGTTATTCCCTGCCCTGCGCCTACAGGCACTGTCTTAGTCTGGCCATGTAGCAGACCTGCACTGTCGTGCAGGGTACATGTTGGGAGCTGCTGGTTTATAGCCCAGTCTGCTCCTGGTGTTTGCAGTGAAGGATGGTTCCAATGGGGGAGCTGTGAGGAATCTTAATGTGTTATTCCCACGGCCACCAAGGGCTGTGCATCATCTTTTCAGGTCATTGCTCTTCCTGACTTTCTGGCCTGCCTGGCTGGTGGTTTGGAAGATGAGATTGTTTTGCAGGCAGCTTTGGAAACTCAGTGCATCTTGGATGCTTTCTTCCACCTTAACCATTTTAAAAGCAGCACTTTTCAGGTGGCTGGGATGCCAGTGAATAGCTCTTGATGTGCTTTACTAAATAATGTGAAAAATCAATATTTCGTTCCAGGGGACTGCTTTATTTCACAAGGCTTTCTTGCTGGCTGCTCACAGTTCTGGTACAGACTTTTTTATTTTCTATGAAGCTCTGAAAGACCAATAATAATTTGTTACCTTTTAATTTTTTATCAATGAAATCCCTTTGGCTATCAGAACTTTTCTTAACTAATGTTTAGAGCTTGAGCAACAGAAATGTTTAGACTATTCTTGAATTAGAGATCCAATTTTATCCAACTCAGGGCAACCACTGCTCACTGACATGCAGCATATATCATAAACCCATCCACGGAGGGGCACGAGGCAGAAGTTTAGAGGCATAAACACTTCCCCTCCCCACCACATGCAAACTTCTAGCAAATCATTTCTCTCTGTATCTGTACCAGTCTGGATTCAACAGACAACCTACAGGGATCTGTACATCCTATTGGTCTTCCACATATATAAACACACACACACGCACACACATGCACACATGCACACATTATATAGACCGAGAAAGAGATAGAGGTAGAGAGAGAGAGGTTGATTTACTTTAAGGAATTTGCTCACATGATTGTAGAAGCTGCAGGCCTGACTTTCACAGGATAAATCAAGGGACTAGAAGTTCAGACAGAATTTCTATGTTACCGTCTTGAGGCGGAACTCTTTTTTCTCTGGGTAAGCTCAGATCTTTGCTCTTTAAACCTTTCACCAGCCACATGAGGCCCGCTTACATTATTCAGGGTAACCTGCTTTACGTAAAGACAACCAATATATTCACAGCATTATCTAGACCAGTATTTGATGAAACAACTGAGCACCCCAGCCTAGCCAAGTTGACAGCTAAAATTAACCATCACAATATGCAAAATGTCTCGACTCTCTGTACACTTCTTTATCGTCACTGCTACTCTTCATGTTTAAATAACCAATTTCTTTGACTTGGATAAATGCAGCAATTTTCTACTACTCCGTGTCAGTCAAGGCACCATAGCTTATGCTGTAAGCACGCCCTACAGCTCAGGTAGAGGGTTGTCACTAGAACACTTTGCATGTTGGTTTTGGCGCTATTCCATGTGTCATCTTTGCTCAAGGACCTAGGCTGAAAGAGCAATCTCTATATGAGACATGTTGCTCTCATGGCCAAGGGCAAAAGGATAATAGCAAAACAGCATGATGGCTCTTTACACATCCACTCTGATGTGGCTCAAGTTATTTTGCTCATACTTTATTGGTCAAGGCATGTCAGCAGGCCAAGATTAATTCCAATAGCCAAAAGGGCTATCTTTTCATAGGGAATATTTGAAATAATAATATACTTACCACAGTCTTTCTCTATCTACTCCTCTCCACAGGTAATCAGAGATAGTCTTAAGATAAAATTGGATTATATTGACCCTCTGCTTTAAAAAGCTTTAAATATTCAATGATGTATCAGTCAGGGTTCTCCAGAGAAACAGAACCAATGGGATGTATAGGGGTGTGTGTGTGCGCGCACACGCATGCACATGCATGATAAGTAAGGTTATTATAAGGAATTAGCTCACATAACTATGGAGGCTGATAAGTCCTAAGATCTGCAGAGTGACCCAGAAAACTGGATGCCCAGTGGTTTAGCTTTAGTCCAAGTGTGAAGCTCTGAGAATCAGGAGAGCTAGTGTTATAATTCTGGTCTGAAAGCCAGCTGATTCGAGACAGAGGACAAGCTATATTTCCATTCAAGTCTGAAGGCAGGAAAAAAGCCAATTCAAAGGCAGTCAGGAAGGAGGAAGCCTCTTTTACTCCCGAAAGGGTCAGCTCTTTTTTTCTATTCAGAGCTTCAACTAATTGGATGACATCCACCCACATTGAGAAGGCCAATTTGTTTTACTTAATCTACTGATTTTAGCAAACATCTGGGCACCCTGCAGTCCAGTCAAGTCACAGAATTCACCCACAAAATATCAACCAAATTGAAACAGAGGTGTTCTCAAATTCCCAACACACTGGAATAAAAACCATACTTCCTAGTGTGACCCACAAGTCCTGGCCCTCTTCGCCCTTCCAAGCAGACTTGTACATGCTTGTTCTAATGTAATCACAATTTGGCTGCTCCTGAAACTCACTAACCTCATGGCTGCCGCAGTATTTTTATATTCCTGATCTCCTAGGCTGAGATCACTCTGTCTTCATGCCCAGGACATAACTAGATCTTTCCTATTTTTCTGACCCTTAGTTTAAATAACTCCTACTTGGAAACACTTTTTTTTTTTTTTTTTTTTTGAGAGTCTCTGTCACCATGAATAGAGTGCATGGCATCCTAGCTCAAAGAAACCTCAAACTCCTGGGCTCATGCAATCCTCCTACCTCAGCCTTCCAAGTAGCTAGGACTATAGTTGCCTGCCACAATGCCTGGCTACTTTTTTTCCATATTTTTTTTCTTGATAATCCTATCTAAGACAGCAATGCCTCTCTCACTCTATTCAATTTCATTAACACATAATCTCTGTCAAAGTACATTTTTTTATTTTTTAATGGCCATTCCTAATTATCTAAAATTATGTTGCTTATGGTCTCTCTCCTCTACTGGATTTAATTGCCAAGAAGGTCATAATTTGTAACTGTTTCCCTTACCATGTCTCTTTAGCTCCAACACAGAGCCTGGCACACTGCAAGCTCTCTTTAAAGATACACGAAATAAATGGAAAATTGAATGGGCTGTGTGAATCTTAGCAAAGAGTGAGGCAAATTCATTGCTCCTAATAATAATTGCAACTCAATTTAAATGAAATATTTTTCTGAATAGAAAATAATTAAGTACCTTTGTAATTCTGCAGAAAAATATGTTTAAAAATATCAAGTTAGTGCCAGGAATTCTTGACGTTTATGTGGCTATTTAGTCTTTAGCAATAATGTGAGACCAGAGAGGTTAGGTGTAATAACTCAGGGTTTCTGACTAATATGTTTATGTGATTGGTTAAAAATACTGCCATCAATTTGATAGAGGTAAGTAAGATCTGATTTCCCGCTTAATGGTTTATTTTGCATTGTGCCGAAGTGGGTTAGAAATATTATAAGACTTGGTACATTCCTACCTGATAAGCCATTGTCATATGCAGAGTTCATCTCTAAGTCTCAGCTTCCTCAGACATAAAATAACAATGATGATATCTCTCTTTCAAAGTGCCTGGCATAGATCCCAGCCCACAGAAAATCTCCAAAAGCTGTAGCTGTTGGGTCTCCGCTGGGAAACCTGGGATGCTCCAGTCATAAGGCAGACAGGATTCAAGGCAGTCTGACCACGTTTTCAGGATAAAAGCTTTACAACCCAGGAGATCTGGAACAAAGCAAGATAGCAGAGACACTCAGAAAAATCTTGGTTAGTGTAAATATAAGTACAGAGACTCAGGAATAGGAAGAAATGCCCAGCACTCAAAGAACTAAGTTTCCAGGGCACAGCGGAATCTACAAGTCTGGTGCCAGGCTCCTTTACCCTTGTCTAATATGACTCAGTGGGCTCAGGCTAAGAGGCACTAGTGGTGGAACTCACACTCCACTCTGGGGCAAGGACATATAAGTTGTAATCAGAGTCATAGCAGGGACTTTAGACTTTATGATCCTCTCTGTAAGTTCAAATAAGAGATTATCATGTAGGTGATAATACCTTGACTCTATGGCATTCACATAATACCCTATCCCCTGAGCAATAACAGTTTGACATATGCAGGGATGTAGGGTGTATTTATAGTCACTTGATGGATGTGAAAACTGAAACTCGGAATGGTTTAATCACAGACTTCACCCGTGAAGCTGGAGTGGCAGCATTGCTCATGCTTTTTGATGTCCAGCCTAGAATTTTACTTTTAATAGTAGGCACCTACAATCAGTAAATATCAAAAATATACAATAAGTGCCACCACTTCTACCTTCCTAGAAAGATGTGTCTATTTTAATCACATATCCAATGTACCCTCAGGAGGTTTGGTCAAGTAAGGCCAGCCATACTTCTGGACTGGAAATCAATAGCAAAACATATTTTGCTAAGTTTTCAAAGTTCAGGTGTCAGGAGTGGGTAGCTGCCAACCAAGGACAGTATCTCCCTTCCATTCCTTGGAAAACTGATGATATAATTCTCCCCTGTCTCACCCCATCACCTAGACTGGCCAGGCTGGATGCCAAAGTGAGGTGCTGCTGGGACTTTTGTGTAATTATAGATGTCACCTGCAAAGGAAATGTGTCAAATCCTCATTAGTCACCAACACATTGTTAGATCAGTTCAGCAGGGTGAGAAAATCACAGTTAGATGGCATTCTGCATATATCCTTAGTTTACTAGCTAAAAATAAAGATTTACTTCTTAAAGAATAACTATGAATAAAGAAGTTTCTACTGGAAAAAAATCCATTCTACAAACTTTAGATTATGGTTCTTGACTTTGGTTGTACCTTAAAATAATCTGGGAAAATTCTGAAATACCAGATTGTAGTGTCCAGTCTGCACTGCAACAGTATGTCTGAATCCCCCAAGGCAGGACCCTGGGTCTGGTGCTTTTGGAAAACTTCCCAAGCAATTCCACTGGGAGGCCAAGGCTGACAACCACTGCTCTGTGTGTTTTCCTATATGAGTAAAATAAAAATACTAAGCATCTTTTAAGAATTTTTTTACTTACAGTAGAACTGACAAATTTAGTATTTAAAACATAAAATTAAAATAAAATTACTTTGGATCAGGCACATGGAGGTTGGGGATAGGCAAGTGGGGTGGTGCCTTTACCCTGTAATTGGCCATAATGCTTTTCTTTAGTGAACTTGTTAATGGTGAAAAGAGAAAAAGAACCAAAAGGAGAACAGAAATTACCTATAGTGGTTCTGATAAGAAAAATAAGTTTTGAGATATAAAATCTTATATCTAATATTACTTTTCTCATCTAATTAAAAAACAAAATTGATAATGGAATGTTGATTGCACTTACATTGTATTTCTTCCCACTTTAAAAAATTAAAATATAATGTACATACTATAAAATTCACACTTTTTCTTCTTTTTGAGATAGAGTCTCATTCTGTTGCTTGGGCAAACAGACAGTGGCATCATCATGCTCACTGCAACCTCAAACTCCTGGGCTCAAGGGATCCTCCTGCCTTGGCCTCCTGAGAAGCTGGGACTGAAGATGCACCACCTCACTAGGATAATTTTTTCTATTTTTTTGTAGAGACAAGGTCTCGCTCTTGCTCAGGATGGTCTTGAACTCTTGGTCTGAAGCAGTCCTCCTGCCTCAGCCTCTCAGAGTGCTACCATTACAAGTGTGAGCCATTGTGCCTGGCCATAATTTGCTCTTTTTTGTGTATAGTTCTATGGATTTTGACAAATGTAGTTTTCTAGCTACTTTACAGAACAACTTCCTTACCTTGCAGAATTACCCCCTTCCGATCTATAGGTAACCCCACCTCTAGATGCTGACAAACACTGATCTCTATTCATCTAGTTCTGCCTTTTCTGAATGTATTATAAATAGGGTCAAACGGTTTTGTTGTATTTTTAATAGTGACATTTTGATAGAAACTAATTAATGTGTAGATGTTGCACAATAGGCTCTGAAATGATCACACTATCCTTGCCTGAAGGAGAAGCCTATCGTCCTTAACCATGAAGACTCACTTGTGAGTGCTACTGGCATTGTAAACAGACATGCAGGCCTGGAGGAGGTGAACTACATGGGAAGGCAGAGTTTACCAACTTAGATCAGTGATAGAAATACTGAGATCAATCTGGAGAACCACTATTCACATAATTAAGCCTAAGGAATTAAAACACATGACAGAGAAAACATTTATTTATATATATAATTCATGAAAAATAAGTGTTTATCTTTCTTATCACAAAAATAGTATTTAGTAGAAAAATTAGACAAACAGGAACAGGTAAATAAATAGAAAGAATTCCCTCAACCATTATTCAAAGAAAAATCATAATATTTACCCAAATTTTAAAAATATTTCACATATAGTCATGCAGTATATGAACATAAAGAGACACATTTTTTCTAATGAAATGGGGATATTTTGCATATCAAAAAAGAATTTTTTCTTAAAGATTTTTAGAAGAACATGGCCTTTGAACATTGGAGAGACCTGGCTATGTATTATCCCAGCTCTCCCACTTCCTAGATCTGTAACCTTGGACAAAACACTGAACTTCTCCAAGCCTCATTTCTTTCATTTAAAAAAATAGGGAAAATTATACCTAATTTGCAGATTTATTATCAGAATTAAGATAAAATAAGATAATACATGTAAAGCATTTTGCACAGTGCCTGGAACACAATAATTACTCAAGATAATTAACACAAGTTAATAAATAAGAAAAATTCAGGATGAAATTAAAATAAATTCTTTTTTTGATAGGGAATCATTCTCCCATTTCTATTTTAAAATATTTATACATCTCCATTCTTTTGCTGAAATTTTCACAGACCCCATGACTTTTCTGTTCATTTTTAGACAACCGAGTCCTAGGACAATTTAAACTGTAAACACATTCTAACTGAGAAATTAGATTGCCTACTCCCAGATAATAATAAAATTCTCAACTTGATATAATGCGTGTTCTACCAGATCCTGCAACATAGATGTAATGATAACGTTTCTATTTTTCTGTATGGCCCAGTTCCTCCATCCCTGGCCTACTACTTAGTTTCTGACACGTCTCACATTTCAGTTGAGAAGAAGGAGTTGTAAGTACACAGGATAAATCTTGCTGGAACTAGTCCTTACAAATAGGCCTGGGGCTTTTAGGGTCAATGGATTGCTGATCTCTTGAGGGCACATGCTACCTGCTAGGACCTCTGCCCCACTGCTGCTCTATTGAACCAGGTGAAAGCATCTCTATTCCTGGTAGTCCCTCAGGGGTCTTCTTTGCCCCTGGAATCTGGTCTTCACTTCCAAGTTTTGGCTACTTTTGTTACTCTGCCCCTAGGCTGTCATTTTGAATACACCTTGGAAACTCTTCTGGCATCTGAAAGGCTTTCTCTCCTTCCCAGCCAGGAAAACCCTGGAGAATCCCTCGCCTCAGGTGGGTGGAATTAGAGGCGATAGTTTTTTAACTTCATGACTAACGCTATTAGGAATGAAGAACTAAAGTCAGGGTTGTCATATTAATAAGAAAACTAATCTTGGGTTATTATTTGTTCATGTTCTAAATGAGTTAAGGGCCAAGCTAGAATTTTCAACAAACTCTATGTGATTTCAAAGGTCTTTCCATTGTGCTATTTTTTATTAATCTGTAGTGAGTGCTTAATAGTTAAATACTGAATCTGCCATAGCTGTATATAGAACTGACAACAAGGGCCCCTGAGAAAAATTGGCAGGACCTATAAAATTAAGAAGCAAATGATTTTTCTCAAATATCTGAGAGAACCATTTATTGTTCAGCCAACTTGTAACTGCAATGATTTCTTTTGAGCATCAACTCAAATAACTCCTGAAAATGTCTTTCTATTTTTTCCACTCATGAGCTCTCATTAGCTATTACAGACTAAATACTTTCACTAAATGAAACACCAGAGTTACATCCCAGCCACCTGACTCCTGGTAATAAAGTACCAGCTATCTAGAGAATAGTCCAGTTACATAAAATACAAGCTGTACTGATGCCACAGTGTTGGTTTGGATTTAATTTTTCACTACCAAGTCAATGAACCATAGTCATCACTGCTCATTTGAGTGATAGGATTTTCATTCTGTGTCTGTCTATACTCCTGACTTGGTATTTGACCAGAATAGTTGGCAAGTGGTGGAATGGTTTTGAGGTTTTTGTTTTTTCCTTTTTTTCACTAAAACATTCTCTCAGAAAGGCATCTGAGAAAAAGGTTTGGAGGTGTACAAGGACTTTCATTATTCTTCCAGTTTCATTACTCAATGCCCCCTGTGGGCATGGCTCACATCCAGGGTCTCAGGACCTCTGGCTGCTAAGAAACCCACATCCTGGTTGAAGTCTCCCACGTCAGGTGACATTTTGACTTAAGAGCTGGAAATAGGTCAAAAATAAACATGTTCCATTCAGTATTCTTGTAGCATGCTGGAAGATTTAATTCACTACCCTAGGGAATAATTGTGAAAAACCTATACCCCCTCGGAGGTGTAGGGCCATATTGCTGGCCTGGTAAAATCACACTGTTTTTTCTCATTTTCCCTTTCAGAGGATTAACCATCACAGATTGATGTAGCTGGTAAAAATGTTTGACAAATGCTTCAGCAAAAATAAAAAGCATTGCTTTCCACATATATACACAACTTTTCTAAATCCAGTTCTTTCTATAAACTAGCTAGTTTTGTCATTGTTGCAGATAACAAAAACACAATTGGAACCAAATGACACAAAAAAGAGAAAAGATACTAGGAAGTTTCACATATTCTAAAGTGTATGGAGACACCAAAGTGTGTAACAGAACCAGAGGGCATGCAGTCCACTGGTCTTCACACCAGGGCCACAGGAAGGGAGCCCTTGCGGAAACTTGGGAAACCTTCCTGCTGGGCTGTTTATCTTGCCTTTTCTCACACTTTTTCCTTAACCCCCTGAGTTAGTGTAAACTTACACAAGATCTGATTTTTTGCTACATGAACTTGGACCCAGTTTGTTACATGGCTAATACTGGGGTTATTCACCTTAGTGACTACTCTAAGTCCTCAAACTCTTTAATAAAGCAGACAGCACAGAACTGAATAATGTCTGATAGCCAGAGTAGGTCTTGAATTTATTTTTAACTTTACGACTCTACAGCCTAGATGAATCTATATGACACGAGGCCTTTCTCTCCTACCCATCACATAAGAAGACAGATGCAGGTTAAAAATGTTGCCTTTCTGAGTAATAGTCGTTTTATGCACACATAAAATGAAGAGGCCTGTAGGTTAGAAAATAATAATATACCATTGTTTTCAGCTTCATAAATATGCATCTGCACATAAGTCTTCGAGTCTTCATAGGCTCAGGCCTATATTCCGGGACATGAATTTGGCACATATTTCTTATTTAGTGTTTATGTGCTTCTCCATCTGTTGCCTGATCATTGGATTGTGGAAGAGCATCCATCTGGCTAAAAGAAAGACCTGTTTCTACTTCCAAATCTGTTTTCACAAAACAATAGATCCGTTTTCAAAGTTTGTCTATGGAAATGGAAAGGCATTGTAGGACAGGTGACATACAAGAAGCAAATTCCTTCCTTTGCTTTGATCAGTTTCTCTTTCCTTCATAGCCTCCCCCAACACCATGCACACTCACTCACACACACACAATGAGAAGATCCAGGCTGCTTTCCTTATTACTTGAAATCAAAGCAAAGAGCCACACAGCAAGCAGGCAGCAGTGGTTATTAGGTTTAGCTGTGTCAACAAAACTTGCATAGTTACAGAAGAGACCTCCATTCATTTTGACAGACTGGGAGCCACATTTAAAAAAAAATATGTATTAACAAGACAGACTTTGACCAGAGAGAGAAAACCATGCTGTTAAGGGGTATGAAAATTGTGTATTTGAGAAATAATGAAAAGAACCAAACATGCCTTAGGCATTTGTCACTCAATGTAGCTCAATGGCAGAGCCTCTTCTTGGCTTTAAAAGCTAAATGTCACTGTTCACATCTCTCTAGCATAACACAAATAAGCTTTAACAATTAATTTTATTTCAATGGTATATAATTATTTAAATTCTGTGAAATATATATTAAATCAAACAGACATTTATTCTACCATGAACAAGGCATTGTGCTAGGTACTGGGTATTATGGCTGAAGGTGATGGGCTTAGCTTTGGTTCTACAGCATTTGGGGGGGGGTGTCAGGATGGTCCTGTGTAATAGGCAAGTAGATATATTCTGGTCTGAGTCTGAATACAGAAATCAGGGCTTCATGTGAATAGATGTTGATAAAACTTACAGAGAAATTACAATTAATATAATCTGCACAGTGGAAAGACGGGTGGGGGGGATGCCTTTCTCATTCATCACATAAGAGATAGATGCAAGTAAAAAAAATAAAAAGTTGCCTTGCAGAATTATAGTCATTTTATGTACACATAAAACTCTGGGAATGGAATTGGAGTATTGAGGTTGCCTACATTGTAAGTGGAGTTAAACCTACACGTCCTGCCCACCTCTCTTATCCCACTAACCCAGCCAGCCCCTCAGTGTCTCTATTTAATTTCAATTGAGGGCAAGAAAAGATAGGTATCATTTGCCACTAGCTGCTTTGGAGCATAAGTGTGTGTGCACAAGAAGGTGACAGAGAAATAAGTTTCCCCGAGAGGAAAAGTGTTAAAATTCGTCAGGAAAGTAGAAGTGATAGTAAGACCCAGAAGAGTAGAGTGTCCTCATTGATACCGAGAGAGGAAAATTCCCAAAGCCGTGAGGGCTCAGCAGCATCAGAGGACCCAGAGAGGAAGAGAACACTGTAAAAAGCAATTGACTCAGACACATAGTCTGCTGGAGTTGTTCTAAAACACGGTGAAGTGGGGTGTTCAGTGAAGATCCTATTCTCAGAGCATAAAAGGACACCGACGTGGAGGCTGGAGGCTGTTACAAAGTGAAGTCTTTGAACATCGCCCATTATTTTTAGAAGTTCCTTATTAAAGAAAATAAATAAGACAGTAGCTTACTGCAAAGGCAGGATCAAGGGAGGGATTTGTTTTAGAATGGGGGGTATATAAACACGCTTGTAATCAGAAGGGAAGAAACAAGAGGAAAGTGATGGATTGAGGATGAAGAAACAGGCGTGATTGATTGACTGAAGTCCCAGAGGACACAGGATGAAAGGCATCACGATAACAACAGGAATAATTATTTTACATAAAGGCAAAGCAATTCTTCCTCTGAGACAGGACTAACAGAAAAAAGTCTGGGTATAGATCCAGAGCAAGTCCGAGGTGAAGGGGAGTATAATCAAAGTAGCTGATCCCACGAATCTCAGGAAACACACCCAGTGTTGGGTGCGGATTTTGGTCTTCAGTCAGACATCACTCTGGCCAGAGGATGGTGAAGCTGTGGGTTTGATGGGAATTATTTCTGAGCCATATGGGCATCGATCAGCACTTAGGTTATTATGTGAGGCAATAGTTTTTACTCAGCATCATTTAATGACAGCCGGAGTCTGGGCTTGTAAGGCTCGCTGGTCCAGTGCCGAAGCCATCTTTTCTGCGTGTGCACCTGCACAGCAGGGCCCAGCGTTTCTCCATTCGAGGCTACAGTTCTGACCAACGTCTGCGAAGGCAACTGCCGCTCTTTATGAAAGGCAGCAGTGTTTGGAATTCTTTCTGGAGTCTGTCTGGATGAGTGAGTACACAGCCTGAAAAAGGGCTGAGGATGCAGCGCAAAAATCAAACACAACTTCAACAAGCAGAATTCGAAATTAATTTATACTTCAATGATAAAATTGAAGAACGTAAAGCTATTATGAACTGTATGGTAACTATCAGGCAATTGTGAATAAATTACAGGTTCCTATTGGTATCAGGAGCCAGAAAAGACTATCAAACCAAATTATCAGAATTCCAGTTAACCAATATTTAGATCTGCTGCTTTATTTTTACCTCTCTGTATTATGCAACACCTCATATAGGTAGTCTAAATTTCATCCTGGATTACATCAGATCTCCTGCAATGTTACATCTCATTGCCCAGAATCACTTTGGCTGGACTGAGATTTTATGGACAGATTGCATGAAACATTCTCTTTTCGTCTCGGTAGGAACACTGTTGAAGGTATTGCTCACACAGCAAGCAGTGTGCCCTTTGTGCAGGCCCGTGAGAGTAGTTTTTCTTTAGCCTCAGGGCCGAAGTTGAATTTATTCTGAGCAACTAGAGCATTTTTGATTCTATGGACTTTGGGGATATTGTAATTGGTTTTAATTTCTTTTGTGCTTTGGCAGTATATCAGCTGAGAGTGCTGTTAGCTACAATTACTTAGGATAACTTAAGGGAGCGGGTTTTTACTTTTATTTTTAGATAGCAAGAAGTGTGCAGGTAAGTGACTTCAGGGGCTGAAGTCTCATACAAGGACATCTCATACAAGGACTGAGGGCTTTGAAGGCCTGTCAGACCCAGGATGGCTGCTGTAGCTCCAGCTCTTGTTCTGAACTTCAGTGTGTAACAGAATCACCTGGAGAGCTGAGAAAGAACTCAGAGCCCCAGGTTCCTCAAGGGAGAATGGGGCCTGGACCTCTTGTGTGTTTACCAGGTTCCTACCTGATTCTACTTTTGGCCAAAGCTTGAGAACCCTGTGTGCCTTGTTTTCTTAGAGTCAACTCAGATCAATTTCTCTTAATTCTGCTCCCACAAAGCCTGAGGAAAGACTTAAATACTGAAGTACTGGGTCTCCAAACGCAAAATCTGCTGTTAAGGAAGAAGCAGAGGAACAGGTGTTAAATGGCAAAGGTCAGTGATTCGTGACCAAAATTGCCTCAGGTCATATACAGAAACCTGTTTTATATTTTTTGTGTGCCAAATTTATTCCGAATTAGTTTTGTTTTCCATTGGCTTTTTTTCCCTGAGTTTTCTATGAAAAAAGATTAGCTGTTACATTTGAATGCACACACTTCCTTCAGCTATGTTGACATGGCAAAATGGCCACTTGCCTCATTATCAGCAGCAGAATCCAGGAGTGGTGATATTCTCCTCTTAAAGCCGCCTTGGGGGGCCACAGTGAGGAGAATTGCACACGTGTTCCATTTTCTACTTCTGTTCTGGGCTGTGAAGCAGACTGATTGATTCATAGCATCAAAGTAAAACTGAGACTCCATTTCCATTCGGCATAACTGGGATTTTACTATTCTGGAAATTCTCTTTTAGCCTAAGAAGCTTGGTTATTTCTCAGTATTTTATGGCTCCAGCTTATTAGAACACAGTCCTCACTGTGTATCAGAAATCGTCTGGAAAACACCGATGGTCTGCTCCTCCCCATAAGGGATGAGGTTTTAACATGCAGGTATTTACTGAAGGCTCCGCAGGTGATTCTAACGGAGCCACTGCTCTGGCTGATAGACTCTCTGACCCCACTCTCTCTTTTGTGCTCTGGTTTTGGGGTGGTTCATCTGATTCTATTCTTAACTTCAATTTCTGTTTATGCGTCTCACTCCCAGGATCTCTGTCCTTCTGTTCCCAAGTGTTAACCTGATTGTTATTGCTGACAGCTCTTTTGGTTCTAGCCTGGTTTCCTTGACCCTAGACCATAGATCTTAATTAACCCTGTGCCAGCATTTTAGCAGCAGGAGCTGAGCTCCTTTTTCTGACTCTCAGTAGCATGCCAGCTCATCCCATAGACAGCCAGAAAGTGTGGAGAAGTCTCATGGCTCACACACTGCCTAGAGGCAGGCGCTTACTCACCCTGTGCCATTGCAGTGTTCCATCTTCAGGAAGCTTCCTGTTCTTCATTCCATCCTCCTGTCTCATCTAAAGCTCAGCTAGGTTCTCCTTTGGTCCCAGTCAGTTTCAACTTAAACTCCTCTACCAAGCAAACTCTTTTTGTTGTTGTTTAATCTTTTTTTTTTTTAATTGTTATGGGTCCGTAAGAGTTATAAACCTTTACAGAGAGCTGGTTGCTTTATTCTCCCAGTCTCTAAACCTGGAAATCCTCCCAATTCTGCTGTCCCCTGTGGATCTCTAACAGATCATCCTTCTTCAAAACAGAATTCTTGCTAATTTAAATGTATCCTCCAAGTTTAATTTTTAAAACCCATTTCCTCACCAACTTTCTTTGGATTCTCCACCCTCTAGTTATACCTATATACCCAGATGCTTGCAAACACCAAATACACCTCCAGTGTAGGTAGTAAAATTAGTGGTTAAACACCCAGGCTTTGGAGACAATCAGCCTGGGCTCAAATCCTAAATCTATGACTTCCAAATTTGCTCAATGATAAGATGAAGTAATAACAGGATCCAATTTGTCCCATAATCTGTAACCTTTCATGCTTAGCAAATACATATTTGATAAATAATTTGTAAGATTGTTGGTAAAAGGAAATAAAAAAAATGCAAACAAATCTTAGAGGGTTTCCTGATACACAGTAGGTGCTTAAGAAATGTTAGGCATTTGTTACAGAGGCTGAGATGGAATTTGGGTGAGATGTATTTGAGGAGCAACACTATCCATGAAAGGGTGCAGGGAAGAAGTTCACCTGAGTGGCTGGCCATGCATCTCCGGTTTCAAGTGAAAGTTGCAGTGTCACAGTACTATAGTCATTCTGTGTTGGGTGGAAATGGCTGGGCCTTTAGATGCTCTGAGAGTCACTAGATGCAGCTGCCTTCGAAGAGCTTGTGGCTACTGCTGGGGGTTCTGGTGCAGCCACACACAAATTCCCCCCCCCCAAGAGGAAGACACAAAGGATCTGGCTGGCCCCACCCACCAGAAGTTCCTGTGCAGAAAGACCCTAACCACAGGTGACCTGTGAAATGTGCCTGCCCCACACAGCCCCATATAAAAGTGGTCTCTACCTGTCCCCTGCCCAGTGCAGATGCCATCTTTGTACTGCCCAGGTGGGTCACCCTTCCCTTTCAATAAACCTGGCCTGAACATCTCCTCTGTGGTCTCGTCTCTGGGAGCCACCGTTTATACTTTTCAGCCATAGAGGAAGACGTTCTCTTAGGGCAAGCCCCATGCTGCTGACCACTGCAGGTTCTTTGGATAATGCTCCTGGTTGCCAGCAGGAGAGGAGCAGCAGTGCCTCTCCAGGCCATCTGCAGTCTTTCCCTCCTGCCTCTGATTTGCAGGTAAAGAAACACATCTGTCTGACATGCACCTGGCTGTGGTGAGGTGGTTATTCCTCACATGGCCTATGTTTAGGAACAATATAAGCTCTGAAATTTCCTACTATTTTAGCTCATCTGGCTTGTTATAATGAAATACTATAAACTGGGTGGGCTTACAAACTGGAGAAGTTTATTTCTCGCGATTCTGGAGGCTAAGTCCATGATCATGGTGCTAACGGATCTGGTGTTCGCTGAGGTCCTCCTGGTTCATGGACGGCTGTCTTCTTGCTGTGTCCTCACGTGGTAGGACGGCCAAGATGGTGGCTCTCTGGACTCCTAAGGGCACTAATTACATTCACGAGGGTGGAGTCTGCCAAAGGCCCCACCTCTTAATACTACCACATGGGAGTTAGAATTGCAACAAATGAAAATTAGAAGGATACATTTTTTTAAAAAACACAACTATAGTCCAGAAAGAAGGAGGGAGAGGAGGAGAGGGAAGGAGAGGGAGAAGGGCGGAGGAGGGAGGGTATTGGTGGGACCTCACCTACTGTGCATAATGCAATGGTACATTTCAAAACTACTAAGAGTACAGTATAAATGTCTTACCACAACAATTAAGTAAGTGAGATGATGGCTATGTTAATCAGTCTGATGCAAGCATTCCACATTGTATAACAAATCAGCACATTGTACCCCATAATTGTACACAGTTATGGTTTAATAAAAAAGTATATAAAAAAGCCTGAGAATAATTCTAAGTTATTAGGTTCCTAGGCCATGGTCTAGGTTTTTATTTTCAGAAATAATAGAAGAAGGATGTGGACATAAAGAGGAAGGGGTAGTTTTATATGTGTTTCAGTCCTCAGGGCTTCATCTGAGGGGATTCCAGAGATTCTGCTCACACAGCCTGTCAGCAAACACCAGCATTTGTGCACCGAGCTCCCAGGACTTCACTTTCCAAAATCACTCAGGCTATTGCTTCATAATTTATAAAAAAGGTCTAGTTTCAACAACCTGCAAGAAATGTTAGAAGACAAATCTAGCTATTGATTTACATCTTACTTCCCAAGGTAACTACAATTCAAGGCTAATTTACTTAAGATGAATATCTCAGTTTTCGTAAATGTTTACTTTCTCTGATGCTGTGGTCTTTGTCTTCATTCTTAACTCTAAACCAAGTAAGAACTGGATTAATTTCTGCAGAAAGATAAACAAAACAATTTTTTAGGGGGGTTGGGTAAATGTTTGCTAAATCCCTTTGGTCTGAATGGTTGTATCATAAATACACAATATGGTTTATCAGACCTCTATGGAGGTTCATGGTTGGGGGATGGGAGAGCATTAGCGTGGACAATCTACACATGAACAGTTATCACTGAGGTTGTCCATGGAAGCTCTTTAAGGTGTTCTGAAATCATATTAGTCAAGCAGAAAACGAACCTTTGGTAGCTTTGACTACAATCAGAATTAGGGCCTTATCATCTCCTAAAAGTTAGTGTAGATTAGCAGTGAGAAATACAAGTTTTGCACTAACAAAAATCTGGGTTTAAATTCTGCCACTGGAAAAGTGGCTGCAGAAGTTTAGACAAAGAGCTTTGCTTCTCTGCACTTTAGTCTTCTTATTTAAATAAATGGAGGTAATAATTGCTAACTGTGGTGTTTCTGTGTTCACTTTCATGCTTAGCACACTAAATATTCCACAAATAAGTAGCATCAACATTATTTTTGTCATCATTCTTTTTTTTTTCACTCTAGTGATTTTCAAGACAAGAATCTTGTTTTTTTTTTTTTTTTTGTTTTTAGCCAGGGCTGGGTTTGAACCCACCACCTCCAGTATATGGGGCTGGCACCCTACTCCTTTGAGCCACAGGCACCACCAGAATCTATTTTTTTTTTAAATGAACTCATGTTCTGACTTTTATGAGGTTCAGTTGTATGGCATTTTCATCTTTATTTAGGTAAGTCATGTTTTAGTCATTTCAAGTGTAATTCTTGGGCCTTGGACTTCATTGATGGGGCATAGTGTGGTATGAGGTAGCTCACAGGGAGAGGGAGGGGGAGGGACTGGGGCTGCACTGGTTCACAGTGGCTTTCAAATGATGACATTACTGTCAACTATTAATTTAGTGACTGTATTGGACAAAGTTAAGTTTCTTATGGATTACTAGGAACATCTCTGATTTGTACCAGGTGTTCTTGAAGTTCTCAATGGCCATGATATGAAGCTTTCCAGATTAAGGAACCTCAGTCTATGTTGGCAAAAGTTAACTCCACCTTACTTGGAACCAGAAGGATTTCTCTGTGGACCCCAGAGAGCTACACTAAAGAAAATCTAAATCTTCCTTACAGTATTGAAGCTTTTTTCAGCCTTCCTGTGGGTTAGGACTACCATCAGGGCATCTTGCCACCTCTCATGCTTCCCATCTGGACTTTTACAATTTTTCTCCAACACCCCTCTCCACGGCTACTATTTTTGCTTTGTGCACTTTTGAGTTAAAGCAGGATAGACATATTAATGACCATGGGGAAGAGACTGGTGACACTTGTGGTGGCTGGAAATGGGTCAAACAAACTGTCAGATGCAGATAAGGTCTTCACAAACTGGTCTGTGGTCCTAACACTTCAAGCATCTCACTCTGAAGCCCTCCCCAGTGACTGGAATAGTGCCTCTGTGTGCACTACCCTCTCTACTTTGCTGCTCTACTCATTTCATCCTGATTCAAAATAACTTTAGGATGACATGCTAGAATAAGACTGCTGTGTTCAAATCCTAGTTTTACTTCCTTTATCTCTAAGCTAAGGACAATTGTGATATCTCAGGGGTTATTATAAGGATCTACTACAGCAACACTGCTAACGTATTTAGGAAAGTGTCTGGCATGATAACTACTGGATATTAATATTTTATTCATATAATTACTCACATATGGCACCCTGAGCTCAAAATATGGACCCTAGACAGGTTCCACTGAGATCTTGTTTATTTTGGGTTGCCAGCTTAGGGAAAAATCCTCCTTCAGTTCAGGCAAAGAGAGCTTTTACCAAAAGAGATAACACAGCTTAAGTCATCCTTATAGCATTGTGAAACATGTACAGATGAACATCTCATAAAGTTACAAAGGGTGGGTAAATGCAAGTCTGGAGAGAAACCCCCTTACCAAGCTCATGGCTTTGTAACATGGTGTAGAAACCCCATTTCTCTCCTCACCCCTTCTATCAGTAGATCTCAATCAGTAGTAGCTCAAGGGATGAAGCCCTCAATAAAGGGCACAAGAAAGTGATAAAGAGAATTAGAACAATTTACAAAAGTTTGTTTTTCAGTAACTCCATTTGAACCACTGTTGAAATCATTGACTTGCTACACTAGAAATGACCAACACAGGTGACCTAGTAGAATACTTCTAAGGGGATCTTATTTTGCATAAATATCTCTAAGAGCTTGAGAGGCTTTGGGAAGAACAAGTATGTAACTATAAAGTAATGAAGAGGAAAAATCACTAACAATGCTAATGTATTAACTCGATAGTCTGACCAATTAGCCAGTCCTTCACACCACAGCCCATGTTAAAACAAAAAGTTTATAAGAAAGAAGTGGATCAAAATGGTGATAAATATAAGATACACATTTTACCATAATTGCCAAGACATTTAGGAGTAAAGAAGTTGTAATATAAGTTAGGGATAATATATGGCATTTGATGGTGTTTAGAGATTAATGTCTGTTGTGTTCAGGCATTCCATTTTAACGTAAGGTTACTTCTGTCTTCTTCACCTGTTATGGCAGTGCCTGAAATCATGTCATTGTCTTTGTTATCAATCGGGCTGTCCCTAATTCTCCTTTTTAAAACCTAAAATAATAAAAATGTGCTCCCAACTTCTTAATTCAAAATATTCTTAATCCATCTTTTGGATATCTGAACAGAGGCACATGAAAATGCAAGATAAAATATAATCCTCCCAAAGCTCAGAAAGCAAGATTGCTGTTGACGTGAAAGGTGTACATAATTCAACATTACTGTACAATATGAGGCACATTTTATGTATTAGCATTAAGTAAACAAATCCTTTAGAAATCAGGTGCATATCTTCTGGGCAAAAGAAAGAGAATTCCATTTTAACAAGGTCTGAGAATAGTATGGAATGATATTGATATACACCATGAAGATTACAATAACTGCCTCTTCCCAATATGATGAATCAACAATTATCTCACACTCTGGTATTTTGATAATGGCATTTGAGGGAAAGGCTGTATATGTCACTCTCAGTGAATAAACAATGACTTGAAATTCACTATACTATCAATCACAGGAACAATACCCAAAGCATCTTGGTGGAATGAGCTTGAACAATAAAATGGGAAACATTCTAAGACCCTAAGAATGTCAATACAATGCCATGAATATTTTCTCCCTTGTTCATTTTTGCTTTTCTGGAAGCAATTCATTGCTGATTTTATATCATGCCATATTCTTCACTTCAGCTAATAATTAATTTATTTCTGAGTAATGTAACCCAAGAAATGACAGCATGGTGCTGTTAACAATACCTCAGGAAGACACAGTAATAATTTCTCTCAGGTGTTTGTCTGAAAAAATAAAGAAGAATATGGCAAGGAGGAAGTAAATCTGATAAGCATTAAATGGCCATGTTGCTTTTTGGAAGAAATAACATGAATAATTTATCCGTTCCATCAGCAAATATACATAGCTGTGCACAGTGAAGATGAGCGCAGGGACCACGTGTTCCTCTTGTATCATTGGTGCTCATGACGGCCAGCATCAAGTCACTGGCCTTTCCAAGAGAATTGCAATTTTAAAACAGATGTGATACTTTCTTTCTAACACAGTAACCAAGAAATATTTAAAAGGTTTTGTTGTCTGAATTTATGGAGACTTTATCCAAGAGGGCAAAATTCTTTTATAAAGAAGGCATTTTGTATTCCTAAAGACTATTTGCTCCATGATGGATCGAACCTTGTTTTGGAATAACTTCCTCTGTGCTCTGTGGCTCTCCCATGTCCTCTTTAACTAACCTGTTTCTGGTGTCTCTAGAGGTCCATTTGTTCAAGAAGCAACAATACTTGCAAGGACTGAAAAGTGTGCTCCAGAGGCAATGATGCCATTCCTGCAACAACCGGGATGCTACTTTTTCATTCTGAATATGTGCTTTTCCAAGCCAGGCTATTTGCTGTGGGTTAAGTTATATGCCCCAAAGATACAAGTCCTAACCTTTGGTACCCGTGAATGTGAACTTACTTGGAAATGGAATCTTCAGAGATGTAATCGAGTCAAGAAGAGTCTTTAGGGTGGGCCCCGCTTCAATGTGATAACATCCTTGTAAGAGGAAAAGAGATCTACATGATCACACCAGAAGAACACTGTGGGACAATGGAGGCAGAAATGAGAGTGATACTCTGTCAACCAAAGAATACCAAGAATGCCAGCAACACCAGAGGCCAGGAGAAGGGCACAAAACAGATTTTCCACTATAACCTTCAGAGAGCAAATGGCTAGGCATGTCGAGTACCTTGATTT
Source organism: Otolemur garnettii (assembly GCF_000181295.1). Lineage (NCBI taxonomy): Eukaryota > Metazoa > Chordata > Mammalia > Primates > Galagidae > Otolemur > Otolemur garnettii. The sequence goes on along the minus strand of NW_003852437.1, from coordinate 3,927,091 downwards.
CAGACATCTAACCTCCAGAACTGTGAGAGAACCCATTTCTACTGCCACATTTCTGTTACAGCAGCCTGAGGTAACTAATCCATTAATTAAATTTAAATCTCCAGAGTGAGAGGCTGTGAGCTAGTGAGCATATCAAGAAAAACTAATAATGCATCTAATAATACATGATATGGGTGTTGGCCAAGGGTATGAATATGTCTACACAGAGGTTAACAGCAGGTATGTTGCAATGACCACTAAGTATGTGAAAGCTCTAGGCAGACCACATTTGTCTCAGATTGTTCGGGCAGTGCTGGTTTTCACTTACTTTCTGGGTTTAATAACTAATGTGACTCTTTTCATTTTCAAAATACCCCAGTTTGGATGATAAATTATGGTCAATATACTTAGGTGGGTACAATTAAGCACCTAACAAAAGAATAAAGTTTCACCATTGGTCTTTCCAATTCTTGATTGAAAAAATAACGTCTGGTATCACAATCCCTTTAACAATTTAGTCTTTCCAATTTTTGACTGAAAAAATAACTTCTGGTATCACACTTTAACACTTTAGTGAATTGAAGGTTTAAGTTTCCAAGGGCCCGGGTCACTCCAGGCTTAATTCACTCTGGGACTCACAAATTTAAATTTTTCTTATTTGAGTCCTTGGGGAAATAATCTTTCAGTTTATTTAAACTAGTTGGGATACACATAAGTCAGACCTGGGCTGGGGCAAAGTGGCAGGAACGGCAAATAGATTCAAGTTCTGACCTAGAATAAATGTGTCTTTGCCTTCAATCTACCCACTAGAGAAGGGAAGGATATAATAATTAGCATTTTATTTTCTTGCTGTGTGTTGGTTAATTAGAGAATACTGGTGAAATGCCTTGAACAATTTGAGGAAAACACTTTATATGTTCCTTGCCTTTATGATGGACCTATATGGAATTTACCAGTCACTGGTAGAGAGACAGATTAATTCCCATTTCTTGTCAGTTGTATGCTTGTTATATTACCACGTCATCCTCCAGGTGAAGTGAATAGGGCATTAAAAAATGGCCTTTCATGCTGCCTAAAAGTCTTTGTTTATTCTTTGTTTGCCTCTCCTATATATTGTGTTCATGTTAAAAACAGAGCAACTGGTGTAATTTTCTTCTACTGACTGCTTTTAGTTGCCACTCTGGCTTCTAAAGTTAAGATGAGGTTCACTGTTTCTTTCTACACTTGTGACTGTCAATCTAATGTCTTTGGAAGGCTGTAGAGGATGTTGCTGATTGCAGAAACCTGATTGGGAGTTGCCGATATTGATGTTTCCCCGGGGTGTTGGTAAATGTAGGTGTGGGCGAGGCGGTCTAGTGCGACGGTTAACATCTATACTCTGCACTGCTCTCCCTCTGTGTTCATAAAAGCCCTATGAATAACAATACCATTGCAATGACGACATTACATTATAATTTGATAATTATATAATTCTAATAGATGGTGAGTTCTCAAAGTTTAAAACTATATTTACTTATATTTTTATCTCTACTACTTTTCCAAATACTGGAAAATCAGTGGCACCCAATGCCCATTTGTTGAATAAATGAGTAGCACACTTTCAAGAATAGTTAGCTGGTGACTTAATCAGTGAACAGGTGTACAGGCTTTGTAATATGTCAATTTGACTAGGCTAATCTAAATTTATAAGATTTTCTTTTTCTGAAATTTTTCTTTTGGGGTGATCCCTGAGAGAGGGTTTTGAATAAGACTTGGAAGGAGAAAATGAAGCAGCAGCCACACTGTTTTTTAATGCTGAAAAGTTTGAGACGAGGTCATCCAATGTGTCTGGCCCACAGGCATGGTCGTTTAGCTGCTGCCTCATCTCCTTGGTGTGGGGCAGCAGCCAGGACTGTAACTGCTTCCTCACCTGGCTCAGATCTTTCTTGAGTTTCTCTGGCGTGTACGTTACCTGTGTTTAGCTCCATGATGAAGGTGCTAGTGGAACCTGAAGAGTACTCATGTCGTCCAGTTTGGAAGCATTGAAGCTGACGCCGGGGTCCTGATGGAGTCTGTCCTGATGGAGTCCATTTGTACATGTGGGTTGTTCCTTGTCCCTACTTCATCTCACTCTATGACCATCTTGCCTTCTGTCAGCCTGCCCTGTGGACCTCAAGCTTCAGCATAAGACACCTGATAGCAGCCTTACCAAGCTTAATTCTCAGAGTTTTACATGATCAAATCCTTGGAACAAATCTTTACACACACACACACACAATATACCTCCTACTCGTTCTGCTTCTCTGATTGGATCCTGATTATATAGATGGTCTATCAGAACTTGTAGGTAAATTGTCTCAGAGTGCTTCTGTGTGTGTGTGTGTGTAAGTACATGACTGAGACAAAGGCCCTATAAGTTAAGGTAAGACTAGCTATTGGAATAAATAATTTAAAAATAAATCACAAAAATTTAACACAATGAAATTCTTTTTTGACTCTACAAAAATCGAATGCATGCATTCCTTTCTGTTGGAGAAAAAAACACATTGTTTTGGAGTTATGTATTTATTTATTGATTTCTGTCAGAGGCAGTCTTACTCTGTTGCTTAGGCTAGAGTGCCAGGGCATCAGCATAGCTCATGGCAACCTCAGACTCCCTAGTTCAAGTGATCCTCCTGCCTCAGCCTCCTGAGTAGCTGAGACTACAAAGCATGTGCTATCATGCCTGGCTAATACTTTATGTTTTTAGTAGATATGGGGTCTTGCTTTTGCTCAGGTTGTTTTAAACTCCTGAACTCAAGTGATCATCCTGCCTTGGGCTCCTAGAGTGCTAGGTTTTCAGGCATAAGCCATCACACCCAGCCAGTTTTATAATTATTTAGTAACACAGACTGAGGAATTCTTCTGTCTTCAAAAAGTAGCTACAGAGATTTTTCTAGGCAATAACAGTTGGCCATCAGATGGGATAAAATACTGGGTAGAATATACCTTCCTACTTCCTGGACACTCCAGGCCACTCTAGGCCACTCTGCTCTGCATATATTCCGTTGGTGAGAACTGGTTTCCTGACATCACTTAGAAGCAAACGCTGGCTCTGGAAAATGGAAGCGTTGTTGGGGAAATGGAACCAGCTGCGTTTGGGAAAGGGAACATGGAAAAGGAACACAAATGTTTGGGGGAACAGCTAGTTAGCACTTCCACACAGTATGTTTTATAAAAAATGTTGGTGAAACATTTAAAAATACTCAATCATCTTTGTTGGCTCTCAAATTTCAGCCTGGTTCTGGCTTCCTTGGAGAAAAAAATGAAAGTCGGTCTGTAGGGAGGCAGAGAAGAGGACCTGGCCAACTTTAGGGTGGTGTGTTCCATTGTATCCTGAGGGGAATGGAAGGCAGGCCAGCCTGCAGCCACATTAGGAGGAGATCTGGCCCTTGGAGATCAAGCCAAGATGGAAATATTCACCTGAAAATTCTGTGCTAACTGCCAATGCCATTAACATCTAAGCTCCATCTGAATGTGTCTTGAGGGTAGCTGGCCAAACCCTGGATACAGCAGCACCACTACCGTTTCATCCTTTTGTTGCTTGGAGTTAGCCAGCTTCATGTAACGACATCACTCGGCTGGAGCTAGCAGTTCTGTACCAAGTTTTGTACACTGTTTGGAATAGGTTGGCTGGCTGAGTTTACAAGCCTTTCTTTTTTCCCCTAGATTTGGGGTGCTTTGTGCAAAAGTTGAAGTTGACTTCTACCTAAATCCCATTCTGTTTTCTTTTAGTAGCCTTTATATTAAGCAGTTCAGTTTTCCATATAAATAAGTGATCATAGAATTGCAGTTTAGAAAGAAATCAACATCTAATTAGAACTCACATGTTTATGTTTTTTCACCATTTAATCGTTCAGTACGTAAAATTGTTTTTCGTTTCATTTTTTTCCCAATTTGATTTTCTATTTTGGTATTTTACCCTTATGTCTGTTTCATGAGCTAAAATTTTGTGACTTAATACAAATCAAGAGACCTTCAAAGAGGCAAGATTTACTAAAGGCTGTATGTAACTGAACAAGTTGCAAAACTGTTAAAAATACTTTTCTGCTAAAAGCAACCATCTGATAAATTTTTGACTTACTTTACTGACACTTTTTTCCCCTCTCCTAAGGAAAAAGGAACAATAAGAGCCACTATTTTGCACTTAATTCTAATTAATAAGGATGTTTGTTTGGTGCCCTTGAGGTAAGGCAAGACTCAGAAGAAGGTAACCTTGCCATCTTAGGGTTTTAACCTTCCAAGGAGGGAATGTTGAGTCTAAAACAACATGTGAACTAAAGCTAAGACAAGCATGTTTCTATAAACTCAGGGAAGAATAAGCCAGTTTAGAGAGGAAAGTAGCCCAAGACTATTAAAAATCTTTCAAAAAGAAAACTTTGCAACCTACTCACAAATTATCCATGGGAAAGAAAAGAGGCATCTAAGAATTTAAAAAAATTCATTTCTCAAGGACATTTAAATAAAGGAAAAGAGAGAGGTAACTGACATGGTTGTACAAGAATGGCATAGAGTATATTAATGGTATTAGAAAAAGCTAAAAATCCAGAATTAACAAAACTTTCCACAAATTCAATAGATCTGTGATATAAAAGGCATTATGTTCTAGGTAGAAGGAGATTTAAGACTGAGTTAGTTATGCTCTTCATTTTCAATACGTTTTTAATCTGTTGTTAAAAGAATAAAAATATGATTTTAAATATTTTTAAAAGCAATAAAAATTAAAAATGGAAGTCTCATAGTTTTATCAAGAAACATAAGTATAAAATACTAAAAATAATAACTTTTTGATTATTATTTTGGTTCATTTTTCTTTACTATAAATAAGTTTTAAGTTAACAGGATTTAAATTCAGTGTAAAATCCCACATTTAAATTAAAGACATCTATCAAACTGTACTAGTAAAATATCATTTTATAGCTATTCATACAAAAATACCTAGGAATTTTTACATGACTGTAAATTTAGTGTAAGAAGGGAGAGTGAGAGGCTTTCAGGCTAACTAATATAAATTTAGATTTTAGAAGGATAGAATCCAATCATTGGAAATGAAGCTCACATTGTTTCAGCTAGTCAGACCTAAAATCTCAGATTTATAAAGGAATATATTGGGTTGCCTGTTTTAAGTGATGTAGTTTGTTACAGAACAATCCTTCAAGGAGAGGGATTAAAAAATAGATGGATAATACACAAATAATACATGCATACACACATGCATACACACACACACCCCTATTTGAAGACTCTGAAGTGATCTGTAGGCAGTCATGATTTGAGGCACCAACATTCCAGAAATAAGAAAAACAAACTGATAAAGGCTTAGAGGTCTGTGAAATTTTCTCCCTTGAGCCATTTTAGCAAAAGTCTAAAAGCTCAGAATCTGTAGAAGATAAGAAGCTGGGGGTTCGAGCTAAGCTTTCAACCGTCTTACCTGCTAAGGCAAGGCTGCTAAGGCAATCAAGACTTAAAAAATGATAATTTTAGAAAACAGGAAAAACATCTCTAGGGGAACCTAGTAGTCTGAACTTTTCTCCCCTTGAGGAATTTTCCAATTCATAAACAGTGCAAACCCTAAAGGCAGCAGGGCAGAGCAGAAACCTCTGACTAAGTTTAGGAAACTGAGTTGAGTTTCCAACATCTTCCAAAGGTATGAAACTAAGTTGGAATCAAAGCCTGGCAGGGAAGGGCATTCATACTTTCAGTTAGAATTCCTATACATCTATACTCTAGGATTAAAATTAATGAAGAAATTAACCACTATACATACAAGAATAAAACTGATCTTCCATCTAGCTATATCCCAATCTGGATTAAGATGGCATGACCCTATTATGAATGTCTGCAAGAAAGAAAAAGTAAATTATCTGAAAAAAAAAAAAAGGCAACATTAGCTGCAACCTTAAATTATTTCCACACATTTTCACCCAGAATTATTGGTCTACCGTGCAGACTGGGAAATACAAACAAATGGCTTAAAACAAAACAAAGGAAAAAGACAATAAAAATCAAACCGCAGGCCATTCAGATATTGGTGTTAATAGAAAGAGACTTGAACATAGGCTTGACTAATACATCACGGAAGGGAGACGAGAAGGTGGTTAAATTTTACCAGAGAATTGGAATCTCTAAGGACATTAAATAGACAATGAATAAGCAAAAATTGGAATAATTAAAATTAAGTAAACAGTAGATGGTTTAACTGCAGATTAGACACACAGAAGAGAAGATTATTGTAATAGGAAACAAATCAATAAAACATATTAAGACAATAAGTGGAGAACCAAAAAGCAGAAATACATAAGGAAATGCAAGAAGGCCACCTTGTCAGCGTGCCTTTCAAAGGTTGGCTTGGTTATGTTAACTCTTTTCTGCACACCATGGACCAAAGAAAACATTACATTGAGCATTAGAAAATATTTTTAATTAAGTGATAATGAAAATATGATACTTCAATACCTGTGATGAAACTAAAGCCAGGCTTAGAAATTTTAATCCCTAGATGCACAGGTTATCAAAAAACTGCTAAAAAAAATTCTCTACATTCCCATATAAATAGATCAGAAGAATAACAGCAAATTAAACTGAAAGAAGAAAAGAAAAAACATATAACAGAGGAAATCAACAAAGCCCAAAATTGCTTCTTTGAACAGTTTAATGAAAATGGAAACCTCCTGGGAAGATTTACAAGGAACGAAAAAACATAAATTACAAACACCAAGGATGAAAAAGAAAACATTATAGATGTTTTATATATGTATATAAAATTATGATTGAAATATATTATGACCAGCTTTATCCTAACCAAGGTAAAAATTAAAAGGAAATGAAAAAAATCCTTAAAGAAAATACAGCTTATTTCTTTTTTTTATTTAAGTGATTCTCTTGCCTCAGCCTCCCAACTAGCTGGGACTATAGGCACCTGCCACAACGCTGGCTACCTAGGTTGCAGTTGTCATTGTTATGCAGCAGGCCCTGGCCGGGCTCAAACCCACCGGCCTCAGTGTATGTGGTGGGTACCCTAACCCAAGCCACTGGCGCTGCCAGAAAATACAGCTTATTCATAGAAATAAAAAATATAAACATATCAAATCTTAATAGACCTGTATATGATAAAAATAAATATGTAATTAAAAACCATTCCACAAATAAAGTTCTCAGATAGCTTTAGCAACGCATTCTACAAACTTTTCAGTAAGAAATGACACTGAACATACACGAACACTTCTAGAGAATAGAAAAAAGAGAAACAGTTCCCACCATATTTATGAGGATAGCATAACCTGACACCCAAACTTACAGAGACGCTACAGGAAAGGAAAATTACAAATGCAAAACTCCTAAGCAAAACATTAGCCAATCAGATTCAGGACTATGTAAAAAGTATAATATATCAGAAAAAGTTGGGCTTATTCCCAGAATGCAAGTTTGCCTTAACACTCAAAACTCAGTTGACATAATTTAGCTCAGTTATGAAATAAAGGAGGGGATCATATGATCAGCTCATTACACATGAAAAAGTATTTGATAAAATTTCAACGCCCTTTCCTTATGTGCTGTTACATAAGCAATGTAATCTCAGTTTGGAGAATATTGAGATTGGCTCAGTAGAGTGGTGCTATTGTAGACAGAGGAGGTTGTAGGGAGTCTTGTGTAACCATCTGCAGCGCATAGTTTAGTAACATGCCTATCCTACGCCATCGAAGCAATTAACTGGTCACATGATGCTTCACACCTCTTGTCCTCCCACCAGACAAGAGCCCAGAGTTTCCCCTGCTTTTGTGGAAAGAAATTTCCTCTAGAAAACTATAACTGTCCTGCACTGGTGTTGGTTGAGATAGGAAAGAAGCAGCAGGTTCATCAACCCACTGGTGCCTGTTAGTTTATCTGAGTAGATTAATTTTTAGAAGCAGTGAGAAAGGGCCACAACATAGGTATATGTTTGCTGTGGACTAAATGTGTTCTTTCAAAATTCATACCTTGGAGCTTTAAAACCTAATAGGATGGCATGAGAAGGTGAGCCTTTGGCGAGGTGATTAGTTCATGAGGGTGGAGACCTGGTGGATGAAATTAGTGCCTTTATTACAAGAGACATGGAAAGACAATCTCTCAGTAAGAAGATGATCGTCTGCAAACCAGTAAATGGGCCCCTATCATGAACCTGCAGGTACTGGCCCTATGATCAGACTTCCCAGTCTCTGGAACTGTAAGAAATAAATTGCTGTGGTTTAAGCCACCCAGTTTATGGTGTTCTGTCCTAACAGCCAGAACTGGCCGAGACAACATTCAAGCTGAATGAGAGAGGATTCAGGAAGATTCAGATTCTGGAGATTGTCACAGCAAACTCACTCAAAGCACCAGGTTGGGTAGGGTCCTTGGGCAGAAGTAAAAGCATTTTGCTGGGGAAGAAAGAGGAGCAGGCAAACCTGAAAAGCAAAAGAAAACTTCGGCTTTATACTCACAAGAGACCTCAGAAAACATCAGCACCAAACGTTGAGAAATTAAAGACCTTGGGGTTAACTGGCTTCATGAAGTTAATGGAGAATTTTCCAGAAAGGAAAATAAGAGCTCTAGGATCTTGATTCCTGGCAGAATGTCTTCACCACCACATTAAAACAGAATTACAGCTTTTCATATTCATGTTTTTTATACTAATCTGACAGCTGTTCATCTAGCCTGCAGATACAGATAAGAATATAATTCCTACTTTAAAAAGAAAATGAACCACTTGAAATAGCGTTTACGTGTTTGTGGTTACTTTTGTTAACAAATGTGAAAAAACAACAGTTTGGGGAAACAGATAAAAGAAATGGCAATGGAGTAAACATTCTGCACCATATCCCAGCTTCCTTCCTAGACATCGTGCTCCTTGAGGAAAAATATTTTGACTGACTTACCTTTATTTCTATTTCATTGTATTTCAGTGTTAGATGCATATAGTTCAGTAATCAATATTTATTAAATAAAGAAAAAATGTTTTCTTTAAAAAATAAAAACCTAATAATCGTTGTATTAGTTAGAGTTACCCAGAGAAACAAAACAAACGTATGTATGTATGTGTATGTGTGTGTGTATCTGTTTGGGGGGAGAGATTTATTTCAAAGAACTGGTTTAGGAGATTGCGGGGGCTTAGTAAATTCCAAAATCAGCAGAGTGAGCAGAATAGGCTGGCCAGCTGGAGCCGCAGGGACGAGCTGCAGTTCAAGTGCATGGGCAGTCTGCTGGCAGAATTCAGTGTTGCTTGGGAAAGTTCAGTTTTTGTTCTGTCCAGGCCTTCCCCTGATTGAGTGGATCCCACCCGCGTTGTGGACAGTAATCTGCTTTACTCAAAATCCACCAATTTACATGCTAATCTCATCTAGAAACACCTTCACAGACACATCCAGAATAAGGTTTGACCAAATATCTGGGCACTGTGGCCTAGTGAAATTGACCCGATAAACATAACCATGACACCACTGTTACTATCACTGTCAGACTTCTCTGTTTCTGTGCCCACCCAGTCATAGAAGAGCTAAAAATCCAAGCGATACAATAATTCAACACCATGTAGACATCCCCTGTCAGTCTTCTTCAAGTAGAGACAGTGGTCACCAAACACCCAGGTGCTTCTGTGTTCTAAGTCCCCCTGCTGGGTCTTTGCGAGTCACTCTAGCATAGCTGCTGGAGGCACACTGAGACAGGCATAGGAAATTAAAGGATTTGTCCCACTCGTAGGTCCTAGAGATAGGGGGCATGACAACGATGTCACACAGAAAGCCATGTAGGAGGAGGTGCCAGGATACAACTCAACCACATAGGCGGCAGGGATGGAGAGAGACTGATTTTGATTGAGGGCCCTTGGGCAGGTGACTTTAAAGGGAGCCAGCGTAGAGTGTTCAAGCAATAGGTGTTGAGGGGATTTCACTGTGCCTTTGACCGTCACTACTTCACAGTAAGGGGAGGACAAGAAGGAGAACTTGCCTGGTGGCAGGGACCAGCCTTATCACACTGGTACAACTGGTTTCCCAGCCAGTATACCCAAAGCCTTTTTGTGGGAGTGTTGCAGCATCAGGAAAATATAAAGTTTTAGAAGTCTGTCATACATGTCCTCTTCTAAATTTCTGAGCCTCCTTTCTAGTTGAGTGGGCCTCATGACTGAGTGCTGACCAGTGGGAAATGCACAGTGACTGTTTCTCCATGACCAATCGGGGCATGCCCTAGTGGCCTCTGAGGTGATGTGTCCTGGATGCCATAGCCTCATGGTTGCATGGGACATGAGCCTGTATCACGTTTTCACAGACTCAGAAAACAAAGTCTTTATTGTCTTAAGGCTTTGTAAAGTCAGAGTTCGTCTGTGATACTGGCTAGTTTTGATTACTTGTACCTGCCTGTACGCCCAAATGCTAGAATACAATGTTTTCTGAAAATTTAAACTTTTGTGTTGATTGATGGCCTTGAAAATTACATATATTCAGTAAGTGGCTTGTCCAAACCACATTTTCTTAGCGTTTTCCTATAGAAGAGTACCTGGGCCAGTGCTGTGTGGTCACAGACCACTTAACGCATTCATTCTCAACAGCTTTACCTGATACAGTTGGCAATATCTCTTTCTGACTAAGGTACATTCTCATTCCTGGGCTTTTATTGCTGCTCTAGATAATGGATGATTAGGATTAGTTATTGATTAGTGTTCCAAATGACATAGAAATTTCTGTTTATGTTAAATGTTCTTGGATACTTAGAACAGATATCAAATGAATACCTACCGTATTACTAGGAGCTGGTTAGGCAGTGACAGAGAGTTGAAAAAATATAAGGCCCCTTTCCTTGCTCTCAAGGACTCTACCAGCTTTCCAGACTGGTGAGACGAGCCCATTTGAGAGCTGATCTATATAACATGTGTTTACTTTTCAATAGGGAGCAGCTTTTCACAATTATCAAGCTTCCTTTGATGTGTTTTGTATTCGATCTTAGTGTGTTTAACTCTCTAGTTTGCCATCCAATTATAATTTCAGCAATAAGCCAAGTGAATAACTTTAGAATTAAAGAATTCAGGAATAGTGGTGTAAAGGGAACTGGAGAAGGTTGCCGGCCAAGAATGAATGAGATAATTCCATCGGTCTCGGCAATTAAAAGATAACTTTGGTTTTCTTCATGTGGGGAGCACCCCTCTCAAAATAACTTTGAAAGAATATTTAGACTGGGCAGTGCCTGTGGTTCAGTGAGTAGGGCTCTGGCCCCATATACCGAGGGTGGCGGGTTTGAGCCCAACCCTAGCCAAACTGCAACAAAAAGAATAGCCGAGCGTTGTGGTGAGCACCTGTGGTCCCAGCTCCTAGGGAGGCTGAGGCAAGAGAATCACCTAAGCCCAAGAGCTGGAGGTTGCTGTGAGCTTTGATGCCACAGCACTCTCCTGAGGGCAACAAAATGAGACTCTGTCTCTAAAAAAAAAAGAATATTTAGGCCAAGAGACCAAAAGTCCCTTAAAGTAAGTACTACAAGAGCCATGAGGAATTCTATTTCCATATCTATAAAAGATTGCTAGTTTCTCAGAAATGGACTGATGGGGCTCAGAAAACAGTATTCTGAAATGAAGGCCTCAGAAGAGAAAGTTCTTCTCTACCTGCCTCCTGCCTCTCAGTGCCCTGGAAATTACAATCCCTTTCCCCTAAGGCAGGTCATAAAAGCCAGAATCCCTTTCCCTGAATGCCAGACACAAACCCTAAAAGCATTCTATGTAAATGACCTACCCTGTTTGTTTGTAGGTCATGGGACCTCTATTCCAGAAAGAGATCTGGCCCACATCTTCCATATCTGCTCAGGAAGGCCAAGAAGAATCTAGATGACAAGCTTTGCTGGGTCTCCCATCAGCCTGTTAACATTAGATTGTACCATTTTTGTCCAATCATGGCTGCCTATTCTTGGTTGAACCTGGCATCTTTGGGTCTTTGTTCTGAAGGCTCCTGTGATACATGTTAGATACATATGCTTTGTCTTTTCTCCTACTAACTAATCTGCTTCATCTCAGTGATTTTTCAGCAAACCTTTAGGGAGCCAGGGATCTTTGCTCCCTGCAATACACTTAAGCGCTTGAGTTAATCAGAGAATATTATGACATACAAACTGCATGTAATAAGCTAAAGAAATAGATTAAAGTTGAGAGAAAAAGTTTATCAAAGTTGGAAAATTTTCACCAGAGCACTGGATTTAATAGAAAAGAATCAGACAGAAATTATGTAACTGAAAAAGTATTAATTGCAGCTAGAAAAAAAAAGAGCACATTAGTTCAAAGGATTGACAATAAATCTTATGCCTGACATTTGAAAAATATTATGGAAATCAGTAGACAACAGAATGACATTTTTAAACACTGAAACAAACAAACAAAAAAAAGCTTTTCAACCTCGAACTTAGTAACAAGTAAAGAAACATTTCCCTAACAATAAAGATAAAAGAAGAAAATAAAAGCTAAAATAATCCATTGTCAGAAGACCCACCCTACAAAAAATATTAAAGGCACCTTTTCAAGCGGAAAGAAAAGGGATCTCAGAAGGGATCACATAACTGCAGGAGGAATGAAGGGCAGCAGAACAGATGAAAAGGTTGGTAACTGAAAAATACTACTTAAAACAATAGTGACAATGTGCGGTTTAGAATCTAGTTAGAAGCAAAATATACAATAGCCATAGCATGAAGTCTGGAGTGTGGGAAATGGAGTCAAACCATTGCAAGTTCTCAGCATCATTTCGAGGGTGGAAAAATATTAATGTAAGGTTGACCATGGTGATTTCAGGATGCATGTATTTATCTCTAAAGTAACTTCTAATAAATAGAAAAGTACAAGAATGTATACCTAAAGGGTCTAAAAAGGAATGTAAAACAGAATAGGAACAATAAACCATAACAAAAGACGGTAGGAAAAAAGGAACAAGGAACACGAAACAGGGGAAACCAAAAACAAATATTGCAGTGAGTTAATTGATCTAAACCCAAATATTATCAGTGATTAAATTACATGTAAATAAATGAATACTTCAAGGGTGGGGGCAATCAGAGGTTTCTGGGAAGCAGCTCTTGGGATCCGATAAGGATGAGTTAGTCCACTTCTCAAGTTTATGCCCCTGAACATCAGCCCTGCTTGCATGTCTGCCATGCAGGTGAGAATGTGAAGAGCATTGCTGCCATTACCTTTCATGTCTCCTGTGTACCCTTCGCAAATTTTGTCCCACTCTTTCCTTCCTAACTGGTAAGGGCTGTTCTGTGTTTACTCTATAGACCAAATATGTGTTTATGCATAAATAATTTCGTGTTCACTTCTTGTTTTTAAACTTGATGTAAATTGGATTATACTATATATATTTACCTTCAACTTTGCTTTCTTAAGTTCCTAACATTTATCTATATTTTTATAGGCAGCTGAAATGCAGTCATTTCCCTTGATACAATCTATCGTATGATTATTCCATACTTTTTCCATTATACGGTGGACAGATACTTGTTGATGTCTGAGTATGTCTCTAGGGTATACATTCAGGGGTAGAATAGTTGACTTGCATTCAGTGCACAAAATCAACTTTACCAGAGAATGCTAAATTGTTTTCTAAAGTGATTATACATGACGAGACAGTTTTAAAGTGTACCAATTGTTCCATATCCTTGACAGCACCTAATTTTTGCAAATAAGGTAGGAAGAAAATGGATTGTAATTTCTGTATAGTTCCCTGCCTACTAATGAGATTCGGCATCTTTTTGTGTATTTATTTTTACGTGACAGAGCCTTTCTCCATGAAATCTTGCTCTAAGACTTTTGTCAGTATTTTCACACAGTTTTTTTATTGATTTTCAAAAGCTCTTTTCTTAAATTTATGTCTAGATACTTTACTTTTGCATGTTATTTAAAGTCTCCCTTTCAATTAAATTGTGTTCTCTGTCTTCGTTCATGGGGTGAGATGCAATAGATCTTTTTAAAATTTATTTTGTATCCAGAAAACTTAATAAGTTCTTATTATTTCTAATATTGTATATGGTTAGTTTTTGATTTTCCATACTCTTTTTATCCTATTGTAGCTGGAATCTCTCTGCCAGGTCCTTGGTCTCGGCTATTTGAAGGATGAATACAGGGACTGCCATGAGTAAATGAAAGGATAGATTTCATTAATAGATAAGAGGAGGAAGAAGATAAAGCCCCCATGCTCCCCAGTGCAGCAAACTGAGGTCCCTGAGCTTGTAGCCTGTTTGGGTTCTCTATCTTATGAGTTTATATGCAGCTTTTCCTACCCTACAGGCAGGGGAGGTTTGGAAGATGAAACATATGTCTAAAATATGCCACAAACCATTTGGCACCAAGAGCCCATGGGGAGAAATTAATTTTAAAACTTCTCTGGTGTACAAAGTGGTCTCGTTTAGGGTCTGTTCTCTGCTCTAGGAGTGGTGGTGTAAGTGGGACATTTATCAGACTGTTTTTTTTTTGTTTAGGGTATGTGATCAAGCTGATTATTGATCTTGTTTAGGTCCAGAAAATGGGCTTCATGTTCCAACCCTGAGTGGAGGAACCCACATGAAAGCAATGTAGGAAGTTACAGAAGTGTAAATCTCAACCCTCAAAAGTTAGTTTTTTCTAGTAAGTATAAAAACCCAACAAAGATAACACAGGGATTACTTTCACAACACATAAAATCCTTGTCTCTTTCAGGCTGGTTACCAAAGAGGCAAAGAAAAACTTTTTGAAGTGTGACTACTTTTCTGTCACCATCTCAGATGTAGTTACTTTTATGAATGTATTCATTGTGATCTTAAAACATTTAAACTTTAATAACAATTTTAAAACTAGTTTTATTTACCAAAGGCTACCAAGTTCACATGAACTAAAAGGCATTTGAGTTTTTTAAAAATGTTCTTGATAAAATATTTAATTTAAGTGTTTAGGTTTTCTTTAAGCAATTAATTAGAGCTCTTTAACATATTTTGGTAGTGAAAAATCACGTACATATAACATATATAGGCACCTGATTATATAGATACACAGACAGAAGTAGATATTTTTAGTGGAAATTTTATAGCTGATTTTACAATCATTAAGATGTAGAAACAACCTAAATGCCCATCAACTCAGGAATGGATTAACAAACCATGGTATGGGCATACCATGGAATACTATTCAACCATAAAAATAGATGCCAACTTTACATCTTTTGTATTAACCTGGGTGGGGGTGAAACATATTCTTCTTAGTAAAGTATCACAAGAATGGAAAAACAAATATCGAATGTACTCAATACTAATATGAAGCCAGTAGATGCTCTAATTCAGGCCCACATAGGAAAAAATTCATTTTAACTCAAGTTTGGGGGAGGGGGTATGAGGGAAGGGGGAGAGGGAAGGGAGGGTTTGTGGTGCTGTCACTGAATGGGCACAATGTAGGGGTGTATGGCACACCTTTGGGTGCAGGACATAACTACAAGAGGGACTCTACTTACCAAATTCAAATATCATGATTTGGTTGTTTGTATCTTCGAAAGAAAGAAAGGAAGGAAGGAAGGAAGGAAGGAAGGAAGGAAGGAAGGAAGGAAGGAAGGAAGGAAGGAAGGAAGGAAGGAAGGACCTAAAGCATACTGAGGAAAAGATAAAGGTTGTATGTAAAATCCCAGTTCAATCTTTTTCTAGAAGTCAGAGAAAGAAGGAAGCTATAACATCTTTTCCCACAAGGGGTAACTGGGAAGCTCTATAAGGAGTGAACAAAGACTTTATCTCCCAGGGAGTAGAGAAGCTATGGAACACACAGAGGGTTTGTACTTTATCTTTCACTCCAATGATGGAGATAGGAGAGGGAAACAGAGGTCCAGAAAATTCAGGAAGAGCAGAGGAAGTGTCTCTGGTGTTTATTAAAATTAGTTTTCTAAACTGTGCCAGAGAGAAAGTTACCTAAGGCTTGATTAACCCAGTGTGATGAAGTTGAGCCTGTTTTAAATTTGGGGTCTGTCCGTGAGACCAAAGCAGTTTCAGGTCTGTGGATATGGACAAAGTCAGTTCAGGGGCTCTCTGGTTCCAGGAGGTGAACGATGCAGCTCCCTATTTTAAGAACAATGCATTCCTACTTTCAGTTCACCTCCCTTTTGCCAGAGGACATGTCCCGGTGGGGGGGGGGGCCTTCCTGGAATATTGCTACTCCAGGGACCCAGAGTTGTAGTGGAAGCAGGAATCAGTTCCTGTAGAAGGAGGCAGTCTTGGTGTCTTCTTGCTGGGGCCTTTTGTGTAACACTATCTCTGAAAACTCTCTTACAGTGGCAGCCACTATAAAAAACTTTTTCTGCTCTTGGGGCCTCTGTCAGTCCCACTCCTATGCATGCATGACCACCTCACCCCATCTTGACCTTGAAAACCAAGTATAAAAGTTCCATTTGTGAAGTCTGAGGCCCCTTTTCTAAGCTTTGGAGTTTGAACCACATATTGGGGACTAGTAGGAGATTAAGTGAATTGAAAAAATGGATCATCCCTCCCTAGTTCAGGTTCTAAATTAGTTAAGGGTCAAAAGGCCTCAGGCAGTTATGAAAGGAAAAGGGCTGGATTTTCATCCTGGCTCTGAGTGATTGCAATGACTTTTAACTCAGCAGCATCTTGGAGAGGGAATTGGTGAGTGGTAGAGATGGAGAAGGAGGAGGAAAGGGAAGTGGGGGAGCCCAAAGAGAAACATCATGTGGAAAGTGAATATAGTGGGAGAAATGCAGAAGTAACACATGGTGGGCAGAGTGAGGAGCAGGCTAGTGGTGATGGAGGGTCAAGTAGCAGAATAGCATTATAATTTAAAAATGTGCTCTTGGGCCAAATTTTCTGGTCATTTAACCTACAGTAAAAGTTTGGGATGAGGGCCAATGAGTCCCAAAGTTCTGCATGAATGTTGCCCATGACGGCAAGTAGGAAAAAGAAATGTGGAGGGACTTTAGGGATGATCAGACACCAAGACACTAACACTGAGAGTCTGAGTGGGGCATCTTTTGGTTGACAACCTTTGAGGTGCTGATAAGACATGGGGTATCCCTGAGGTCTAAGTTAGACCTGAAATGCAACATAAAGTGCTGGCCAGAAGGTGTGAATCCCTAAGTCTTGGTGCAGACTAAAACTAAGAGAGGAGCTTCCCAAAGCCACGTGTCCCTGTGTCTGGGTGAAGTCTGGGGAAGAGGTGGCCAGAAAGCGTCCTTCCCAAGTATCCTTCCAGCAGTGGCAAACCAGTGCCAGGTATTCCATAATCATGAAGCTGCTGACTCTTTTTCAAGTGCAAGGCCATTTCCAAAGCTCTGGCGACACCTACTACGTGAGGGCACTGAGAATGAAATCCTAGGAGCTGTGTGGCAGTTTCAGGACCAAGGCTAGCAAATGACTTCTCCCAGTGTGGAGCAGAGAAGTGATTTCTCTTTCTCCTCATGATGGCCACCTGAGATGTTAGGGTGAAAGCTAGTGAATGTGGGTTTTGAGAAAGATTTCTGCAAAGATTAGGATAGAAAGAAGAAAAAGTTTATTTTACTTTTACAGACTGAAAAGGGGCAACACAGAAGTGAAACACAGAGAAATAGTGTTGGAGGAAAGAACCAGGTATTCAAGCTTTTTATTTGGGGATATAAAGGTGGTGAAGAAGACTTTTGGCTGTAGCCAAATTAACAAGAGTACTATATACATCTGCATCTGCTTTCCTCTTCTTAGTTTAGACTGATAACAGCAGTGGCTATCTTTTCCTTGGAGACAAGCTTATTGCTGGGAATGTGACTTTGTCCTTGAGGTATGGTTTTGGGCAGGAACTGAGGCCTGTAGCTTGCACCCCTGATGTCTGCTCTTGTCTGCTCTGGAATGCCTCAAGGCTGTAAGGCAGTTTCTAAAAGTCAGTTTTTAGTCAATAGTTCTTAAAACTTACCTTTCTTTTCTATCCATTTAGCTCTTTTCAGATGTTGTAAAAACAGTGCCCCCCACATGGTGCTTGTTAGCAAGGTAGGGGGGAAAGAGAGAAAGAGAGAGAGAGAATGGATATGAAATTGAGCTAATGTGATTGACTTTAGCCCTTACTGAGAAATTATGAGTCAGATAATTTTTTTGTTATTGATATTTTACTTCTATTTTAGCAAGGCCATCCTTTCACTAATTATTTCCCAAACTCTTCACTCCCTAATACTATCACTTGGGGGTTAGGATTTCAGCATGTGAATTTTGGAGAGGACACAAGCAATCTGACCAAATCATGGCTTGGTCCATTCTGTAGTGAATTCATGTTTCTGTCTCAAAAATTATTTGACGTGCACACTCAGAATTTGGAGGGAAGGAAACTAAATATTTGAGATCTTTATAACAATTTGACAACAATAAAGACTCTTGATCAATGTAAGCTGCTGTTTCATTATGTGTCGTGAGTCAATGTAGTAACTATATCATTTCTTTCCCTTGTTTCTCTTCTCTAAGTCTCTGAACTTGACTTTCTCCTTCAACTAAGGCATAAGTTTTTCTGCTATATGTTTTCATCATGTCCTATATTTCTCCTTATCACATTTATAGTAAATTGACTGTTAGTACATAATTATTTGTATATCATGTCTCCACCAAAAGACTATAAGCTCCATGAAAGCAGACCCTTTAAAGTCCAGTTTTTCTACATTTTCTAGCATAGTATCTTGCATATAATGTTGAAGGAAAGCAGAATATATTATCCCAAAATGTATTTCTTTGATATGTTTTGATATATCTGCCACAATTCTACCAGACAGAAGTAATGATATGAAGTGGTCTTTTAAGGAGAAATTTGCATCTGTTGGGCATCTCCATGCAGCCATGACTTCCCTTGTCTGTATCTAGGAAAGACTGAGAGTCCAATGTCATTGGTAGCTAGCCAAGCCCCTTCCTTTTTTCCTCCCATAATCTGTTATGTCACAATCCAATACCCCTTCTTTATGAACTTATATATCTTATTAGGAGGTTGAATGTTTATTCTGAAGTCTCCTGTGTGTACATATTAAATAAAATTTTTGTGCTTTTTTTCTTATTAATCAGTCTGCTTCATGTCAGTGGTCAGTGATTTTTTGGTAAACCTTTAGGGAGCCAAGACCCTTGGTTCCTACAAGGTGCCCTCAAGAAGTCTTTGTTGAATGATCACTGATAGATAATGGTCAGTATAACCTTATTAACAACTAGATAACTTTCATTAAAACAATTCGAATCACATTATCTATCTATCTAAACACACACATACTCTGAAAGGATAACTCTTATCCATAGTTTTAGGAGTTTATGTTAATATCATCACTTTGGAAATCCATTTGGTAATATCTATACTAGACAATATACACATGCCCTATGTCCTAGCAATTACACAATAGAAATATGTGTAATTAGCAAAAGAGAGATATTAGCTAGATTTTCTAGATGTTAACAAAAGAGAGATATTGAAATGTTGACAACAGTCCTATTCATGACATCTTCAAACTAGAAATAAGGCAAATGCCCATTAGTAACAGTAGATAAAACAAAAGAGTGACATATTCATGTAATGGAATAATATACGGACATGAGAAGGAACAAACTACAACTGTCTGAGATATAGATATATGTCATAAACATAATTTAAAGTAAAAAGAACAAAATGCAAATTAAACATACTGTAGGATCCTATTTATATAAAGTTCAAAATTAATGAAAATTAATCTATGTTCTTAGTGTTATCAAAAGCTTGATATTTGTACCTTCAGCCGCATCATTAGAATGAGGACTAGTGGTTGAGGAATGAAAAAGAAGAGCTTAAATCCATAGTGATCAAAACAGCATGGTACTGGCACAAAAATAGAGAGGTAGATGCATGGAACAGAATAGAGAACCAAGGGATGAATCCAGCTACTTACCGGTACCTGATCTTTGACAAGCCAATTAAAAACATTGAGTGGGGAAAAGATT